>NC_140606.1:9847735-10167735 GCF_057381915.1 Diplotaxodon limnothrissa | reverse complement strand
TATATATATATATATATATATATATATATATATATATATATATATATATATATATATATATATATATATATATATATACCTCTGTAGCATGGATGTGGTTTGGTTATGAAAAGTCTGACACGGACCAGAAAACTGTACTGTGCAGTTTACAGATGAGAAGCAAAGAAAGAGCCATCAGATGCTAAAAATAAAGACTCAAATGTTGGAACAGGCTTTTCCCCGCAGCACGCCGTGTAATAAATACTTACAAATAAAAGGCGCCCGTTACAACTTATGTCTAAAAATGTATAGTTTCACGCATCTGTCAAAACGCTCGACTTCAGCCCAGCTGGAAACACTTCACGCAAGTTGAGTTGCCCAAGATTCACAGAATTTACAGAAAATGTAAAGTTTTGTGACATATATCGTTGTCTGGATGATAAATGTCTTATATCGGGATATGAGATATTGGTCATATTGCACAGCCTTAGCTGTAGCATTAGCCAATGCCACACACTGTAGTATTTATAGCTGTCTTATTAGATGACCATTTTGAAATACATAAAACTAAACAAATACATGAGTGATAGTACAAAACACAAATGCAATAAAGCCACACAGTTCATCTTTAATGCTGGTTATTAACATTAAACAACATTAAACAAGTCTTGATGACTGCCCTGACGGTGCAGTGTGTTACAAGCCAGTGTAAACTAGTGTTTCCATGCTTCCTCCGTCACAAACTTTGTAATGAAAGTCTACACCTTTGTTAATCGGTCCTGTGTAGCACCTGTGTAGTGTGGTTGTATCGCAGAGCTCTGTCCCCCCTTACTGATTAGGAGGTTGTCTAAAAATAACATCTGGGGAGAGCAGTATATAGCCAGCAGGCAGGGAAAACAAGGGAGCAAGGGGAAATTGGCTGCTTGTGTATTCTACAGACCATGAGGGAATGTTAGTCAGAGAATTGTTGACTCTCCTATTCCCTGCCTGCTTCAGTTTGTCATGGCTGTGTACTAAAATGAAGGGGACCATATATTTAGCTGCTGTGATTCATGCTCAGCAGATTGCGCGGGTGCAGAACGCCGTTTGTTTTTAGAGTCAAATACAGTAGCATTTGCATTTAGCTCGTCTCCAGAATCATTCAAATTGCCTTGCCAATGCATGGCCGCATTCAGGTTTGTTAAGCACACAAGATTCTCAGCGATGTACTTCACAGGGAAACCTTTCATTCTTTCCTTTTTTCTCCCTTGGTTATAACTCAATCACCAAGATGACACATTCATGACCATTATAAAAACATATCTGTGTGTTTCACTACCTCTTACAAGGATGTCCTTGTAAGAGATATTAAGTGCTCAGCTGTGTATGTGTTGTGGACTAAAACCTTTGTAGGCTTTTAATATTATTTTGAATTGACTGCAATTAAGAAGAGAAATGTAACTTCAAAAGATGTAGGTTAAAATGTTCATCTGTTTTCTTAATCTCTTATCCAATTACGCTGTAATCATATTTATCTCAAATACTTAAAGGGAGGTACACTACAATAACAACAACTAAGGTTTTTACAAGAAATAATGACAGTATAATCACTTCTTTAAATGTAAGCAATACATACGTAATTTTAAGTAGTGTGCAATTTACTGGTAATTTTACAGAAAACTAACAATATTTTCCCTGTATTATTGTAAACATGCTGCACTTTTCAGGGAGCAGGCTGTATTATGGAGTGGATTAATCCTACCTTTTTACATCTTTATTTAATATTCATCACGTTGATGTGCATGATGGATTACTTAATAATCCTTATGCTTTACCAAAAAATAAAACATGTAAATCCTTCTCCCTTACCAACTTGCAAGAAAAAAGTAAATACCATGAAAATTTGCAGGCCTGTGATCTTACAATGATTGAGCCAAGCTGAGCTAAATTATTTTTCCTTTATCAATCACTGTTTAAACACAATTTTAAAAAGCAGTGTGCAGAAAAGAGTGTCTCCTTCCCTGCAAAATACCTAGAAGTTAGGCAAGGTTAAGCCACCTCCTACACCCACACCCTGAAAAGTACAGTGTGCTTACGACGTAAGATAGGGAAACGTTGTTTGTTTTTGGGTATACTGCAGTAAAATTTGTGTCTCATTTCCCTGTAAAATACGAGTTACTTACAATTTCATTGTTTCTTCTTTTCTGTAAAATACAATGCAGTAGTTAAAATTACTTACATATTACTTTAATTATTTACAGATGCCTAAATTAATTAATAATATGGTTATTTCTTTATTTCCTGTAAAAGCCTGACTTGGTACACTTTTATTGCAGTGTACCATTTCATTAGTGAATTGTAATGACTTTATTAGTTGATGTTTCTTCTTAGTGATACTTGCTTTGCTGCGCCTTGCAGTGTTGTGTAGCCACGAGGCAGCGTCCACGATGTGGTCGCCTTTTTGTTTTTCTTTGGCTGAGTTGCTCAGAAAGGCATGAGCTCTTGTGACCGTTTCCATTAGTGAGAGACGGCCTTTGTTTTTCCCGACACACGGCAGCTCCTTTCAGTGTCTGAGCCGGTCTCACAGCCTCTCTCACACAGCTGACCCAGTGTTATTATAATTCAGCCAATTAATGAGCCAAGTAAAATGTTCCTTATGGGGAAACGACAGCAGTAAAGAAAGCTGACATTGTGGTAACGGTTGTTTTACTTGGTTGAACCACAAATTGGATAAAAGGTGACCTCGGTTTACATCTCCTTGAATGTTTTGTCAAACCGTGTCCGTGTTTGATCTATAATTGCGCCAATCATTTCTTCACACCGTTCCATTATGGCCTCATGCACCCAGTGCTCCTGCTTGTGCACATTATCCCACTATCCCAGTACATGTTGGGAAGTGCTTTACAGTTTTTGGTATTGACAGCAGAAAATTTATTTATTTATTTATTTATTTATTTATTTATTTTTATTGAAGAGCAACATTCCAACACATCTCGAGATTCTGTTGGATCACACGGCATAAACTATGCTGTGATTTGTAGACTTGAGGAGATTCCTTGTATTGAAGCAGCGCGTATACTGAAACAGCAGATGCTGCCGGTTTCCTGCGGAGTGGAATGAAACCAGAGCCTTTCTTATTGAAGATGCCCTGGCGCTGTGCTCTGCTGCGTGTCTGGAGAGTGAATAAAATGCCCATTTCTTGTGCCATGATCCAGGGTGAAGTTTAATTTTAGAGCAATCACCGACTCCCCATGTGCGAACACCCCTGCAGCTGCTAATGTAGAGCTGCTTTTTTCTTTCACTGCGTGTCTGTTTTGGTCCTCATTGCTAGTTCATGTTCTCCCACTCCTGGCATTTTCCAAAATTTGGAAGTCTGAGGCATCGTCACTGCTTTCTTATGTTGTTAGCCCACTCAGCTTGGACCAGCTAACAAAGCACATCAACACCTCTGCTGTCTACTTACTGAGTCGCATATTGGGTTTCAGTCTGCCATGCTGCCATGACCAGCAATTAAACAGCGACACAGTGGATTATTCATTCATAACAGGGAGAGGATGAACTCACAGTTATGACAGGTCGCCTCTAAAAAGCACCACAAACTCCATCATCCACAATCAGCAGCTCCAGATTGTGTTTTCCTACTGAAAGCAATCATCCGTCAAAGGTTTTCATTTAGATGGAGGATAATTGATTTGGCGCACGTTCGCAGTTTGGCAGGTCAGTATGTTTTTGATCAAAACAACTTGCTTCCCAAGAATTTCAAAGTGCTACACAGGTTGTCATGTGTTGTAATTTTGCAGGACAGAGTTGATTAAATCAAACCTCATAGTGTTTCAGAGAGAGTGGCTTTTATATTGAATGAATTGGTTTCATTGCAGATATCTTGGATGGACCTGTCTGAAAATTCCACTAGTAATGTAAGTGTGATGTGTGAGCCAGCAGAGACATAGTCTGCCACAGTGATTCCCAGCTTGAAGTCCTTTTAACTGATGAACTTATAATGAGGGGTGACATGATGGTCACTAGGGTAGGAATTGATAAAATGCTAAATTGTTCTATGCTTTTTGGGTGGTTTCCTTAGGAAAGACTATATAGGCTTCAGGCCTTTAAATTCATTTATTGAATTTCATAAGAGCTGCTCGTGGTCTTTAGTGGTTCCATAACAGACCATTGGACCCAAACACAACATGAATGAATTGATTTGGGAGACCTTGTCACAAGAAACATAAGTTACAGCAGCACGATGATCCATTCATTAGCAAGCTAATAATGAAAATACTGTTGAGCCGCCAGTGCTACCCTTCGCCCTCCTAGTATGGTATTAATAACCCTGGAGAACCAATGGGGTCAGATCCTACCCCATTGGTTTACTAGGGAAACCATGGGGTCAAATTTGACCCCATGGGTTCTCCAGGGTTAATTTGAAGGTTCTAGGTGACCTAATTTGACCTCTGACCTTGACTTTGAGATCAAGGTCACTGACAACTAATCCAAGATTTTTAGTGTCATATTATGAATTATGAATCCTAGATGGCTTTTTTTTTTGAGTTATCACATTCACAACCATGTCCACACTGTCCGCCCACACAGCAGGGTGATAAGAGTACCCCATCAGTCTTTCACGGCTGAGGGGTAATAATAATAGTGGTGTATAAGAAAAAATGTAAATTTACAGCAGGTAATTCCACAGATATTGGTCTAAAAATCAATTTCTAGAAGAAAATGAAAACCAGTATTTTATTTTCCTGCTTCGACAATAAAATACTCATGATGGTGCCGCAAAATTAATGTAACATCACCAGCAATCAGTGCACTTAGTGATAATAAAAAAAGTTTGCAGAGCTTGTTTTAGAAGAGTACTATTCTCTTCTTTATTATGCAAAGAATTCAGTGATAGTTCTCTGTACGCCTTGTATAGATTGCAGACAGGAACTGCTTATAGCTTATAGTTTCAATAGTAGACCTGCTATGATGTGCGGTTTGGAGACGGTTGTATGGAAAGACGGAGGGTGGGATGGACAGGATTAGAAGTGAGTATATATGGGGGATGACTTGGGTTAGGCAACATTAGCTGCCTGTCTGACATCTCTGATTATGACTGTATTGTATATTTTTTCAGAAACGTAAGCCACATCATCGTTGCTGTACACCTGAAGCAGCTCTGTTTCCCCCCCTCCCCTCTCACTCACTGCCAGGCACTCCTAAGCCCCAGAAATAGCAACACTGGTGTATGACTCATGTTTTGAGCTATCTCAGATGCCTGATGATAAGGGAACGAATAACGCCGCTGATTAGCCATGTGCAGCATCTACAAAACAAAGACTTACGAGAGAGGTGTCTGAGGGTATCGGGTCAACATATGTGCATCATAAATATTTTATATAAATCCAATAGCCTCCTCCAATCATCTCTTCTTTGGTCCCACACCCTACCCCTGAATAAATAAATGCTTGTATAGTATTCTTGAAGCTCAGTGGCCGACTTGCTCAAGTCAAAGAGCAACGTTGGCCTCTTTTCAACATCATCTTCATTCCCAAGAGCATCCTTCTTTCATCTCCATCCCATCTTTTGTCTTTCATCTACTGATTTTCAGTATTCCATCCACCCTTCTTGCCTTTATCCTTCTGTCTTATCCCATCCCCACCCCGACCCTTCTCCAACTGTATAACTCCACCTTCTCCTGTCCCCATTAACCCTTTGTCCCTTTATCTTCTGCACCACCCTAGCCTACCCATCTTTTCCCATATCATGCATTTTTCATGTTCTCTGACTAAAACCTCAGTAGCCGCAATTGCCCTCCTGTTATCCTCTGCCATCCACCTTAAATTTGCTCTGCCTTCTACTTCCTTTACATACCTGCCAGGTCCTTCCAGGAAGAGTAGAGACGTTGTAAATGTCATTTTTAACCCCCACCCCCCAAACACTACACTTCTTCCTCTTTAGCTGTCACTGTTCTATGGAACATCCTTCCATTACCCAACCAACATGTAGCATCGAGCCCTTCCTTCCCCTCCATCAACACTCCAGTTCAGCCCCCCTTTTCCTTTTTTTCCCCTTCTGTCTCCAGCTTAGCACGCCCCGCTTCCCATCTGAATCCACCTCCTTCTCCTCTTCTTGGGCTCGCAATCAGATCGTCGGTGCCCTGATGGAGGTCAGTCTGGTCTCCGTCTGCTGTGAGAGGCAACGGGGGGAGTTGGCCAAGATTTTCAGCCCCTGTCATTGCGCTGCACGGCGGGCCAGGAGGAGAAGGGAGCGAGAGAGGGAGGGGAGGCAGATGAAGGAGAGGACAGTGCGATAGAGAGAGAGAGAGGAAAAGCAGGAGGGTAGCAGCAGAGCGAGAACAGGAGAGATAGAGAGAGCGAAAGTGGTCCGGGCGCTCACAGCTCACATTGCTGGCTGGCTGGCTCGCTCACTGTTGACGAATGAGCTGTCTACCCACGGGGCTGGGAAACGGCAGCTTGTGACAAGCTGGGGAGAGAGGAACATGAATGTAATGCGCACCTTGCCTCGTTTGCTTTCAGATACTGGCCAGAAGAAGACTCCAGAAAAGAAGGATGGCAGGCGCATGTCGTTCCAGAGACCCAAAGGGACCATCGAATATTCTGTGAGTAACACACAAGCAACTCTCCGCTCCTCCTGTATTAATGCTGTTGTGTGTTTTTGATGCCTTTCTGCTCTGCTCCTTTGTTGCTGCTGCTGCTGCTTCAGTGTGTGTCTCCTGCTGGTGGATTATGTAGCTCTGACTATCTCCAACAATATTCAAGCTGTAGTGGTTGTGCTTGTGTATGGTGAAGGCACATGCTTCGTAGCTCATTAGTGAGGGCGATAAGCATTTTGTGTATTTTGCCAGCCTAGCACGTGTATCTCATCCTCAAACTGTTTACATAAAGAGGGCAGTGTGTGTGTGTGTGTGTGTGTGTGTGTGTGTGTGTGTGTGTGTGTGTGTAGTATACATAGTATGTGTAAACAGACGAGTGGGGTTACTGATAGAAATCTTATGGAAACAATATATTCTCTGTTAAAGATACAGCCTCAGCTCCATTTTGCACGTAGATGTATAGAAAGCAGAGCTCTGTTCTTTCCTCCAGCTGAACTAGAGCAGGACAGGCAGGCAGGAGCGCTGGCAGGATGTGCATTTGTTTTTCCACTTGTTCTGTCCGCCGCGAATCGGCGAGCATTCCACCACAGCGCTCGCTGTGCTCACGAATGACCTTCCGACTGCCTTGTCATTTCTATTGATTTAGCTGTTGTGTAGGAGAAAGGAGGGGGGTTGGTGAAGTAATACGGGGAGAGGGAGAGAGGACTCTGGTTCCCTGGCATGAACTGAAAATGGAACTGTGTGTGCTTTGCCTTGTTGTGTTCTTCAAATGACCCTCAAATCCAGCTGCAGTCAGACTGCCTTTCCTCGCCTTTCTCTCTGTGGAAGTGGGATTGCTGTGGATCTGTCTGTCTCTCTGCTGAGGACTGAGGAGGAGATGAAGAGAGGAAGGAAAGGGAAGAGGGAGCTAGGGAGCTTACTGTCATTCCTCTACCCTAACCCCACTGTTATTGTTCCCATCAGTGCTGTTGGCTCCAGTGTGATTTCCCAGCACCAACACCGCCTCCACCTCTACCGGCTGGCCTAACCTGTCAGTCATCTGAGACCTGCTGATTGACAAGGGCCTTGTTTACCTCACCGGGGCTCGAACAGGCTTAACGGTTACGACAGGATATTTGTCAGAGCTAGGGCACTGTGTCATGGCCCCTTCATATAAACAGAGGGGCAACAAAGAGTCAGCAAGATGGACAGAAATGCTGACATTCAAGAAAAATAGGGAGATATTTGAAGGATTTGTATCTTAATCAAATGCTGCCCACCCACTAAATTATTGCTAAAGTGATGGATGCAGTGAGCAGTCTTCCTCTATCACTGGGTCCTGTAGTTTCATAGCGAGCGTTAACCTACAGCGTTCTCGGGGATATAACCAAATCTTGCCGACACTGTGAGAGACACATGACCGCCAGTCCCAGTGATTGAGAAGCGGCTTTATCTTAAACCTATCTCCCACTCTGAGGATGGCAGGAACGGCGATGTTTCCGTATTTCGCTGTCCATCAGATAAGTTTATAATCTATTGCACAGCACCGACAGGAAAAAGGAGTTTCCGTTTGTGCCACTTTATCAATACAGTCGCCCTCCCTCTTCCTCCGTCCTTCTTCTCCTTCTTCCTTCCTTTACGTCTCACACAGGCTTCTTTCTGCCCCCCTCTTTTTTTCTTTTTTTTTAGTTTTGAGAAATCACCTGTGCAGCTCCCATCTGCCTAGACACTGATAACACCAGTTCATTCAGCCAAGTCCAGCTATTGGCTGACCTGCATCCAATTTAAAAAGTGTTTGAAGTCTCTGGAAACAACAGAGATGGATGAGGAGACAGAAAGATACAGACAGAGCGAGACAAAGACTAGCACACAAGTGAGTCGCTATCGACAGGGTGGGGACTGTCTTTCCACAGACTGCCCGTGAGGACGGTCACTCAAAGTCAAATGAAACGAAGAACAGAAAAAGTGCTGGCCACAAGTGTTTTTCTCCAGACACACTAGCTTTATCACACCATGGAGATGGATGCTCCAGTTGGATTGCTATTTTGGATCTTGCCTGAGTTCCTCATAGACCCATTAGGTGTCCTGACTAGCTCCTGGTCCCTTTTATTGCATACTCGGGTTTTACATTTGCTCCCTTAACCATCATTTCTGTTTGATATGATAGCTTTGTAAAGTAAACTCTCGTTTATTCTGGGACCTAGAGGCGTATGTAAAAAACAAAAAGCATTCAGACAGGGCCAAGTCCTAGTGCATATTTAGGTGCATGATGAGGTAAAAGTGCACTGAGTATGTTAAGTAACAATCACTCAGTACTCTGGGACACTTTGCACAATGCTTAGCCTCAGTTTATGCCTCTCGTGTTTTACTTTATATTGAATCATACTGTTCTCGCAGTATGTTTGAAACTGAATATAATAATGTTTATATTAATATATTGAAAGTAAAATGAAACTAAAATTAAAAACAGGTTGTGGTTTATGACCACAGTAATTTTCATGCACCACATCAGATTGTTTGATGTCTACATGGTTACAAGTTGGGGTCCATGGTTACAAGTTGTTAGAAGTGGTCCACCCCTTTGGACCACTTCTAACAACTACCGACCTCACCATTATATACTTCCTTTGGTAAAGTTGATTTGTTTATGTGCTGTTTAATTATTGTACAATAATGGGGGGGTTTTCTAAGAAATTGTTGGATTTTTGAGATCCTGTCACCAATCTGTACAGCAAACATTAACCAACTGATAGCAGTCTTCCTTTACCACCACAACCAGCTGGAATATGGGTCCTGATACACACCTGTATGCTTTTTCCACATCTGACACCTAATGGTGTTACAGTTTGGATATGGATGCTGTCAGGGGAGGATATCGCTATAGAAAAAATTACCTTTTCTTCAACAGAATCAAAAGGGGATATACATTGTTTATTTATTTCTGACTCGTGATCAGTTTACTATATGCAAAAACGTAAACAGTAGTTGGACTTTGTGTTTAGAAGCAGCATTTTAAGCTGCTTAGCTCCATTTATACCTGATTTTGATTTTGGACATAAGCATCAAGAGGAAGTGAACAGATTCTGACAGCTTTAACAATCAGCTAACTAGGCAGTGGTGCAAAAAAAAAATCTGCATACAAATTCATATCTGTTAAAACTGGTTGCTTAACTTGAACGTTGGTAAGGACGTAAGAAGCATAAGCTGGGCTCCACCTACAGTAACTATTGTCATCTCCAGTAGATGGAACCAGGAAGCAGGAAACTGGTCTGCAAACTAAGGCAATATACTGTATAAAACTCCCCTCCAGTCGTCTTCCTTAGACCTCTTCCAATATATCAGGATATAACGGATTAATTTAGTCAAATCGTAACCAGTGTCCCAAACAGGAAGGCTTGCATGTACAACAGGAATTGGAATCATTTTTTCATGTTGAGTCATGTTTAGGTCATTTTTTTGGCCTGAACATCCCTCTCCCTCTTTCAGTCTATTGAAGTGCTCTCAGCTGAACTGGCATAGCAGAGCTTTCATTATATTTTGTACAGTGACACTAGAGAGTGGTGAGGGGAAGGACTGTCTGGATACCAGATTTGTGGGGAAAAAAGAAAGTTGTCAGAATTGGTTATCTAGTTATTCTGGCAACAACACGAGCAGTCAGATAGATTTGAAACTGTTTTGGATCTAGATGATTAAAGAAAACAAACAATAAAACAAACTGAGATCTATTCAGGTATTAACCGCAGATTTACTTTTACAACATGATTTGCTGAGTAGTGCATTGAATCTTTAGGGCCTTGTGAATGGCATAGTCAGTTGGTGATTTGATGAGTCTGTTATTCAATTAATTTGGTCCCAATAGATGGATTGCAATTAGTTTATTTACAGTATGTCAGAATGGGCAGAGAGTGAAGCCAAATTTTTGTGCATGGTGCCTGGAAGAGCAATATCAGTAATTTTAGTGTTGTCAAAATGATTGCTGAGCACGCTGACAACAATTGTGGTTTCCTGTGAAATGTCTCAACTGTTGGATGGTCATTACACACCTAATCTTCCCTCAGGATGAGTTATAATATCACTGGCATTCTGTCATGTAGACCAGACTCGTGGTCTTAACTCTGGGAATGTTTTTAATTTGGCAGAAGAGAGCAAGCTCTTGGATGTAAAGTGTCGTTTAAACACAGGAAGCCATAAATGACTTTCCCTAGTAAAATGCTGTCTAAAAATACCTACAGAAAATCTTGTGTTTTACATACTTTGTAAGTCCTATATTCTGCTTAGAATAATCATAGTGTGATGCAGGCATAGCATGACTCAGATGTGAGGAAGGTGTAGGCTTGTAATGATGGAGACCATGGTCACTCCGTATCAGCAGTCTGCAGGTTTAATGGTCTCTGCTGGGCTCAGAGGAAGCACTGTGGGCATTGGAGAACTTCAGGGACATTAGATGAGTCATACACAGAGTCTCAGGTGTGTGTTTGTGCCATGCATGCCCACACAGAGACTTGCACACACACACATTAGTGGTAATCTTAACTTCCCAACCTCCTGACAATTAGTCACTTTGATTTCATTATTCACTGCTGGGTGAGAGAGGGGGAGCCCACTGTTTGAGCTCTTTCAACAACTTCCTGTCTGAGAGCAGCAGTCAATAGATGATGGAGAAATGATGAAACTGAAGGGGCGTGTGGATGGAGGAGGGGATAGTGGGGAATAGATGTGGAGTAGATGGGGACCCATGGATAAGTAGTTGGATGGATAAAAGGGGGAGACTGATTAATGGCCTAGATCAAAGCATTGTTATTGAATGTGCTCACCCTACATGTTGGACTCTGATTTTTGATTAAAGTGAAATTGGACTCATTTCCAGCTCTGTATTTTCTTATTGCAACTCTTGACTTAGAGTGAGGGTGGCCTTCAAGAACTTGAAGTCCACCCTGTGTCACTGTTCTGTTTTCTGCTGTACTGAAAGCTGAAATGTAACCATAAGTAAAAAAAAAATGTGGCACACACAAAACCAACTTCTGTCTGTTACATGTTTAAGTCTATGTGACCTTCATAAGTATTCGTATTTGTTTCTGGCCCACAGACATTCAAAACCTGTAATTTCACATTGATGAGTTAAAAATTTTTTTTTATATTTTTGGATTTTTTTGTGTAATTAAAACACAGATATAAGATACCTCTAGGTTAGTCAAAGTTTTTAGGTTGTTTTGTCCATAAAGAGCTCTCACAGCTTTACTGTCCCTACCACAGAGGAATTACTGATGGGCCCATTTGACCTCCTTTTAGACAATCCTGACTCAAGCACTCCCTCCACTTTGGTTGTTCTGTGTCATGGTGAGCGTCTCTCTGCTTGGCTGCCTCATGTGTGTCATATGTGTTGGTGAGTCAGTGAAAAGACCATCAAAGCCTGAAGCAGCGGGAAGAATCAACGAGACGGCAAACCTACTGTGGGTCACCCCAAAACGAACAGAATAATGTCACTTTCTCACATGTGACTTACTGCGGCTCTTTATTAAGGCCTGCAAACAATCAGCACACAGTACACATACCATTAGGGTAGTAAGGACAAAGTCACCATGGCAACTGTCATGCAAAGCTGAGCTTCATTCTTCATTATAAAATGAGGAGCAGTAGCTCCTCCGATGTTGCATTGTAGGTGATTCAACCGTACGCTGGAGTTTTATTTTCAGTTTGATGGCGTCGCGGTCGATTCTTTTTTACCCTTGTTCTGCCGCTTTAATTTCTTCTGTTCATTCAAAATTTAAAGAGCACAAACACACGTCCTGCATACTTGTGTGCATCAACCAGCACCTGTGAATGTCTATAATTAAACAGCTTATGCTTATAGTGCTGTGATTACATCTTATTTCCCTTGTTGACCTTTAGCAGTAGCACTTGTAGATTTGTTCTCATGTGCCGTACTTAACATTACATGCCAGCAGACTCCTTAACGGAGCCATTTGTCTTAGTCCAGCCGAGTAACTGCGCTTGTTGAATCTGTTCGTTCTGTCCCGTTCGACGAGGTGACCATTCACTGATGTCACTTTCAAGATGGCTTTTGTGGCCTTCCTCTACCCTTCTCCTCAAGGAGAGACTGCCAGTAGGAAAGCTTAATTATTCATCTGCAGTTTGAGATGAATAATGGGTAGTATTGATCCAGAGGATAAGAAGATGGGATCCACCTGTCTTAAGTGGCCATGAACCTGATGGCAATTGCTCTCTCTTTCTCTTTTCCTCCCTCTCTCATCCTGCTGTCAATGTGTCAGTAACAGGTCTTTATCAGTGGGTCACATTTGACTGTCCTCTGTCGTATTCCACTTAATTGAGTTACAGATGGCTTCTCTTACAGTACGATCGATGGCTGAAGTCTCTGAGGCGTGGAGCTGTATGCATTTCATTTTACTGATGTATGTTTATTTGTTTATTTATTTGTTTATTTATAAGGAACCCCATTAGCTTCCACAACAGTGGTTGCTAGTCTTCCTGGGGCCCAAACCATCAAATACCACCAAATAAAATGTTACACAATGAGTTGGATGCAAAAATGTCCACATAATATGGCTCTTACATCCACAATAAGGTTTTACAATTCTGAAAATGTAAACATGTAAATATTAAAAATGATAAGAAAAACACTCAAACAAAATACACAATTTCCATTACAAGTGACATTACCCTCTACAATTTTTACAAATAAAGCATAAGGCAACTTATTCCACTGAAAAGATGCTCTAAATATAACAGAGTTTTTCAAAAAGTTACTTTTAACTCGAGGAGTTACTAAATTGTGGTTAGTTGAGAATCGTGTAGCATGATTATGTATTTCATCTGGATACTGCAACTGAGCATAAAAAAAGTGTGGTGTGTTTACCAGTATTGCTTTCTTTAAAAATACAAGTAAGCCATAGTATAATTTAGCTTGTACAGAAAGCCAAGAAAGTTTATCGTGCATTTTATCAATACTTGTATAATATGAACACCTTAACACTAATCTGGCCGCCCTATTTTGGACTAACTGAAGTCTGTTCAGATCTGTCTTATTAGCTGCTGACCAAATGATTGAGCAGTACTCTAGATGAGATAATACTAGTGCATTAATGACATCTTTCATAATTGAAGAAGTGATATAAAAAGAGCATTTCCTAGCTATAGCTATGCCCTGTCCCATTTTCTTAATAACAGAGTTTATGTGCTGAGACCATGAAAGGTGGTGGTTTATGGTAACACCAAGTAATTTAATCTGGGTGACTTGTTCTAATACCGATCCAGCTATGGAAAGATTTAGTTGTGGGCTGTTGACGAAGCGTACTCTACTTCCTATTAACATGGATTTGGATTTAGACACGTTTAAAATCATGTTGTTTTTACTTATCCAATCAAACACGTTCAGCAAATCTAGTTGTAATACGCTTGTCAATTCAGAGTAGCTACTGGCTGAATAAAACATGGTGGAGTCATCAGCATACATTACAAGATGAGATTTATCCAGGACATACGGCAAATAATTTGTAAAGACTGAATAGAGAAGTCGACTGAGGCAGCTGCCTTGGGGTAGACCACAGTTCATTTCACAGCCCTCTGAGAAATAACCATTATAATAAACCTTTTGCCTTCTTCCAGACAAATAACTTTCCATCCAGCACAAAGCAGCTGGTGAAAATCCATAACATTTTAGCTTATCTATCAAAAGATCATGATTTATCAAATCAAATGCAGCACTAAAATCCAAAAATACCACCCCGGCCAGATTCCCATTATCTAGATATTTATACCAGTTATCTGTCATGTGAATAAGAGCTGAACTGGTGGAATAACCAGGTTTGTAGGCATGTTGAAACTGAGTGAGTAACTGATTTTCTGTTAGGTAATGTTGAATTTGTTCATAGACAATCCTCTCCATAATTCTACTTAGAACGGGGAGTAGACTAATAGGTCTGCTATTGACACCATTAAAAACGTCATTCTTGTTTTTAGGAATGGGAATTATTTTCGATTCTTTCCACTGCAATGGAAATAAGCTGCATGCCAAAGATCTATTAAATATGTGACATATAGGAAGGGACACAAACTTGGCTGCAACTTTGAGCAGTTTACTGTCTATATTATCAGAGCCTGAGGATGTATCGTCAGGAAGTGATATCAATAAGCGCTCTACCATCTCCACATTCACTGCCTCAAACTTAAATTGGCATTGCTTATTATTCATGATAACATCCTGTATAAGACACTGTGATAAGGTGGGATCGCCTCTGATCATATTAGATTTTAAATTTGTTATTTTGTTGCTGTAATAATTCACAAAATAATTGGCTATGTCCTTGGCTTTACTTATAAACGTACCACCCGTGTAGATATGAGACACCACCGGAGCAAGATCTCTACCCATCATATTATTTAAAACTTTCCACACCTTTTTGCTGTCCTTGTTGGCCTCCTTGAGCTTAAGTTGATAATATTCTTTCTTCTTGCGCCTATTCAATTTAGTTACTTGATTTCTTAACTCGCGATATCTTGCCCACTCTTGTGGACTGACAGACTTATGTGCTTTTGCTATATCCCTTTCTGACATTGCAGCCTTAAGTTCATTATCTAACCAAGATGCGTAGTTCTTTTTAACAGTAAATCTTTTTAAGGGGGCATGTTTGTCAGCCAGGTAGCAAAAGTTTTCAATAAACATAGATAATGCCATATCAGGGTCACTCTCGAGGCAGATGTCAGTCCAGTGAATTTCTTTTACGTCATTAATATACTTATTTGCATTGAAATTTTTGTATGATCTATGAAAAATCATCTTTTGTGCGGTTTTCTGTGGTTTCATTTTCTTGGTCAAACCTACAAGATTATGGTCACTGTATGATGCTAACTGTGCTGCTAATATTACTGGCTTCCAGGAATAAAGTGATTAATTAGGTGTAAAAAGCAAACTTGAATCATACTATTATAACATCACACTCAGTGCCAAGACCGTCCCACCATCTGGCTTTGTCGATGTTTACGTCAACATCAGATATTTATAATCGTATTGATTGGCAGCAATGTGATACAAGAGCCAATAGCTGTCATAGGTTTGGACAGGCTTTAAAATATCTATTTGTGGAGAAACAAACAGAGGTTTCTTCACTCTAAGCCAAAGATTTGACCTTATGCTGCAGAATTGTAAAGAAAAGCTTTGAAAAAAGGGAGCTTTATGAAGCTGTAGATGTCCTATAGGTTGGCTTTGTGCTGGGCAACAGGAACTATAAAGCTAAAAATAAACAATTCATGGAAGAGACGGCAAATAGCAACAAGGGAGAATCAATGCTCTCCGCTTTGACTCTGCAGGAGCCCTGCTGATTATTAACTGTTCACCTTCCAAACTAAAACACAGAGAAGCTCTACTGATGTTGGCCAAATACCGAGGACACATCACACATGATGGAAGCACTAAATGGAGGGTTGTAAATATTTCTAGGATGCTTGATGATCAGTTATGACATATCAGTAGTCATTTCTAATATCTGGGGCATACTGAAGTGACCGGATTATCCTTCTTTTTATGGCCACGTTATAAATACACAACCAGTGCATGTCTGTGGATGTCACTGTCTTGTCACAGAGACTTTTCCGCCTTCTTGATCCAGATCTCCTGTCCTCCTTGAGACAGCATATTCATCAAGCTAATGTGCTGCTGTTGTTTGAATGAACAGTAAGACTCTCTGTACAGAGGCAATGAGATGACAAATCATGTGGATCCTCACTACTGTCATAAGGAGTCCAAGAGCAGTTGTTAACCCTTTAAGACCTACCATAGAACCAAGTTCGCCAGAGCTTATATTATATTTTTACATGCTGTGGAGCCATTTTTGGGAGCATTTCAAGTTGCTATACATCAATACAACCATTATAGCCCAAACTTTAATAATATGTCTGCATTAGGTGCATAGTAATTACATAAATTGCAAAAAAGTGCAATAAACTACAAAAAAATTGAAAATCGTTTTTGTTTTTTTAACATATATTTCTAGTTAGAGAAATTTAAGAGGCTTATCCCTCAAAACTGTAAATACAAAAAAGTTACACAAACTAGTTTCCCACCACAGGAAATTTATTTTGAGTGTCTTCATAGTTTTATTTTTGAAATACACCAATTTTTATATACTGCAGGAAAAACGAAAATAAATATTATAGTGCAAATTTGCAAAATAACAGCATATGCATCAAAATAAACTATTTCCAGCAGTGCAATATGAGTCTTAAGCATCCCAGAAACGACACAGAAAGTCATAAAGTCAAACATAACTTTTTAAAACACATAACAAGTAAAACACAAGCTCATAAGGCCCCGATCGTAAAAAAACTACATTTCCGCAAAATGACGTCACTTCCGGTTTCGGGCAGGTCATGCGGTCATGTGATAGTTCGCGCTGATGGACGTAGGAAGTGTTACAAACAGCTGATGGATCGGCGAAGAGTGTTTCTGGAATATCATGTTTTTGTTGCTGCAAGTGATTTTTATGCAGTTTTTGCAAAGCTATATGTGGAAGGAAACTGTGACCTAGGACAAGCTGATGGCATAAGATGTAAGTACAACTCCTCCAGTTTCATATGCAAAAAAAATTATTGCGCTAGCTTACTTGGTTGCAGAGCTACCGGGATTTAAAAATAGTTACGCAAAACAGAGCGTGCCCGCTCCGATCGGCTGTAAAGGGTTAATCACAGAGCTGTGTGGGAGGACTTTTAAGATGGGAGACCTACCTGTCACCACAGCCTCTCTTTGTCTTCCTTGTGGTTCCCCTTCAGTGAGTTACCTTCTGTACTGAGAAGAGAAAAGCAAGGAGTTGCTTCATAGTGCTCCCGTTAAGGTTGCTTTACTAAAACTACCAACAAATGTTGGCTATGACAACACCTGCCTCTGGTGGTGTAACAGCAGATGCAGTTTAACTAAGGTTCCCACAATTCTGAGGGCAGCGAAATAACTTTTTTGTCATTTTAACAAGCAGCAGTGCTGCAGCAGTAGTAAGATATGTGTGGTTCACATTAATTAGAGATAACTGATCTGAAGTTTAGGGATGAGCTCAAACCCCTAACAGTCTTCTCCAGTCCAGATTTGTAAATGCCTATTTGCTCCACAGATCCACTTCTTCTAGTTTCGTCACCACACCCTCCTTCCCCTTATTTTCTACCTAACTCTGTCTGGCCAAGCTTGTTGATTCATCGATTTGCATTTGTGGTTGTTGCTAGTGAACAGTGACCTTAAGAATAACCTCCATAAACAAACGTTGCATGAATATGTAAATGGGCAAGGGTATAGTATATAAGTATAAATAACACTTATATACTATAATAACTATAAATAAATTTGAAGTGTCTGTATTTTTGGTATTGAAAGGTTTCTGTTTCTGGTAAAATTGAGCAATAGGATATGAACAACAATCGTGTTTGAACTGTCTTTGTTTGTATGTAGGTAAGCAGTCCAAAAGATGGTTGGGTGCTAACTACTGCATCACTGTGCCACGCAGTGCACTGGACAACTTAATATGCTTTTTTACCCCATTTCACCGGTGGGTAGAAATGGGACTGTTAACCTGGATATCGACTGGCTCTGCAGGTAGCTAGCTGCTAGAAAATCATCTGTTACCCCAGAATGTTACCACATCCATCCTGTTCATAATACTGCAAATATGCAAGTATTTCAGTGGTTTCATTCAATCAGTGATAGTGTGATAGTGACATAACATACATTTCTTAAAATGAAGGGGCCAGTTTGTCGTGTTTTTTGATCAGCAGTACAAACCCAACGATAACCACTAATCGTAATCACTGTGCTGTCCAGTCTTGCTAAAACTGAGCATCGAAGTCTTACATCAAATTTAGCATTTTTGCTTAAAAATGATTGTAAAGTTATCAAGCTGTTACTCAGCGAATCATCAACCATGATCACATTGTTTTTAACCAGAATTTTGTTTTTAAGGCAGTTCTTGAAAGACCTAGGAAGGTTGTTTACATGCAGTTTGAGACAGTTTCTATAAGTGGTACAGAAAATAGATTAAAACTGTGATCACATAAATGGTCATGTTTCAGTAATTACCAGCTAAAAGAAACTATACTTCTTTTCTATGTTTGTAAGCTTGAAAATATTCATATTTATTTAATGTTTATCTTCACGTTGTGCCTGCTTATCAGCTAATCAGTTTGTCTTTGGTTGGTACCTTGTAGAAGTCCTGCTGTCTGTGAGTTCGATGCTGTTTGCTCCTGTATTTACTGCCTGTTTGCTGTACAGCTTTCGTTTATCTTAATCTCAATTTTGATTGAATTAAATCTGGCGTGATGAGCAGGGACTGAAAATCTAAAGGTATCCAATAGCATTTTGAAATGTGAAGGATACTTTTCTAATTTGATTTGTTTTTGAGAAAATGAACAAATCAACATTTAATAAAGCTGGATGATTGACTCAGCTCGGCAGACTACTGTATTATTATGTATCTCCCTTTTTGACCCTTCAAGGAAGATGTTTTTGTGGAACAGGGCAGATCTGGATACACAGTTTCATACAAAAATACACTTTTGGATACATATTTCACATGTATAACATACAATTGTCTACATACTTCCTCACTGAAGCTGGTGAAAGATATTATTGTTTTGAATTTAGAATATTATGTTCATAGTAGTGTATAAACACATAGAGAGTGAAAAGAGGTGAGCGAGGAAGAAAGACACAATGAAATTATGGGAAGCCAGCAGCCTAGGCCTATTGCAGCAAAGCCTTGGGAGGGTTCAGGGTCACCTGAGCGATTGCTAACAATAAGCGTTATAGAAGGCTAAAGGAGAGCTTTGCAGGTTTGCATCATCTGTGGTATATTTCCGCTTACAGTGAAACCTGTGACTGTCACCGAGCCAATCCATACTGCACAATGCATTGTGCAGTACTGTTTTGTTGGGTTCCACACATTGGTGATTCAGGAGGACTGCCTTCCAGCAGCGTGACTGACCTGGTTGAGCTGATTAGTTTGTTCCCTTCTAGGTAAGGCAAGGCAAGGCAAGGCAAGTTTATTTGTATAGCACAATTCAACAACAAGGTGATTCAAAGTGCTTTACAGAGACATTAGAAACAAGAACAAATAAAAAGCATGATTTAAAATTGAATAAAACAAGCAAATAAACTAACTAACTAGTTAACAAACAAACAAACAAACAAACAACAGTATATAAAATCAAAACAGATAAAATCAGAACAGGTAGGACAATAAAATCCCAAAGTCTGGGTTAGCACTCAGCATACACTCTCTCAACCCAGATTAGTGTAACCCTGGCTAATTCAGGCTCCACTCCAGCTCTCGTAAGGACAGGACAGACAATAACAGCGATTCAGTAGTTAATTTGTCAGTTTCTGAGATTTCTGACAATTTCTGCGCAGATTTCATTTCGACGCCTCTCCGGCTGTATATTGTTGAGCTTCCAGATATGCTCTCTCACACTCTTTTAATCGCTCAGTAGCGGAGGATGTTCTCACCAGTAAGTGACCAGTATCACAAGGTACATCAGCTCCAAAAGCTAATGAGCTGTGCTATGGACCCCAAACAAGTGACCCAGCAGTGTTACTGTCACTATACGTCTATGATAATTAGCCTTTTGCTAGTCAGCTCTGCAGGATTTCTGCCATCGTTATCTACTTTTCTCAGATGACTTTATTGTCACTTACTCTAATAGGGTCTTTCCGGAGATAGGAGCCCGATATATCAATAGCTTCTTCTTAAGTGGGTGATTCATTGCATCATCAATGAAGTGTCTTTACTGAAACATTTCAATATTTTTAACCAATTGAAATAATCAGAGTAGTTGCAGTCAAGCATGGTGCTGACACTGATGAAAGTTGATTAGTGTTCAATCGACATGCAGCACAAAGAAAACATGTTCAGGATTTTTCTGGGCTCGAAACAGGACAGGGTGACTGAGAGTGAACATGATTTATGTACATGTCATTAGGTAAAGAATGTGTGTAACCTTAATCAGCAAAAGTCAAAGCATTTTCTGTGTTCTTTGAGCATTTGATAAGCAAAAGTAAAGGTGGGAAAATAAATCCTGATAATAAAAAAAACTTGTTAGGTGTATCCAACTAAAATTCGATGGATACAAACATGTTCTATATGATGTAAAACCCATGATGTCCCAGAGCCTTTTACCCAAGGTTGCAAGTCTGTTTATTATATTTCATGTTGTCCTGCACACTTAGACAAATTTATTTCCGTCAGCTGAGGAGCTGCACATGAGTGTATCATACTGATGTCCTATTGCAGTGCAGCAGAATATCCACTTTGCAGTATATTGTATCGCTTCATCTTGTGATATTATTATGTAATACAGTGGCACCAATTTGTGAATGTGCTAAAGAGGGCAGTGTTAGTATTTCATGAAACGCAGTTTTTTTTAGTGGTTTCTAAGTTTGTGTATTTCCTGCTTGTGACGAGCTTCTTCAGATATAACATGCAACTGCCTCACTCGCAGTGGTTCCATGTTACTAATGTTCCAGCTTGTGACTGTCCTCTGTGTGTGTCTCTGCTTGCACATCTGTCTGTCTGTGGAGGAACATCTTCCTGAAAATAGTCTGTCATGTCAGGAATTTGAGGAAGCCTGTCATTCCTCTGTGCTTTTCTAGGAGTGTTTCCATAGATAAGAAGAAGAACAACCGAGTCGGTCCCATGACTGCTGCACTAAAACACACAGTGTCATTATCCTGTCCTAATTATGCACAGTTCAGAGTCAGCCTTGCCTATCTGGTTTTTAAGGGTTCTCTCCCCCGAGCTCACTCTTTTCTTCCACATGCTCTTTCTGCCATGGTTGTCATCCTTATTTGGGAGCTAGAAACTCCCACTGGACATGTTAGACGCTTAACTAGTTCTGACTCTTGGTGCACATCTTTCTTGTGTGGATTTTAACTGGTAGAGACATGCATACGCACCTGTGTCACACTGCAGGATGCTGCAGCTGAGCACAGAGTGCCGCCACAGCAGCACAACAACCTGCATGATGTTGAACATCAAATAACATGAAGCACTGCAGCTTCTTCTGCTTGTTTTTTTCCTGCTTGATATGGTTTCGGATGATTTGTTTAGAAAATAAATAAAAGTTGTTCATATAAAGCAGCTCTTTGAGTCCAGCTCCTCAATTATGAGCACTGGCTGGTAATATTTGATTTACATTCAGTGTGAATATTGTTGAATTTTGAGTTATTGATAACACAAAATATTGTTTTTGGATAACGGCAGAACCATACTTTCTTATATAGCAATTGCACTTTTACACATTTAGCTACCTTGCATCTGAAACAGCCCCAGTCTGCACAGTGCGCACCTGTGCGTCTGTCTGTGACAGTGTTGATGGGATATTAGTTTTGATATGTAACCAATCAGAGACAATAAAACAGTGAATACAGGCTAAAGTAAATCTTTTTTTATTTTGGATCTACTTAAAAAAAAACAAAAAAAAACAAAACAAATCTGAGAAAAAATGCAGCCAAATAACATCTTGACTGCTGTTAACTGCCCCGCAACATAATGTCAGTAATGCTTGTTCTTTCTTGGTGATATTGAGTCGCTGTTGTATGTTGAAAACTAACTCAGGTGCATAATAGCTGATGGCCCGATAGCCTGGAGCCACTAAAAAAAACTATGTTGGGCAAGTTCATTGGCCAGCCACCATCTCATTCAGCTCAGTGAGGGTGTAATGAATCGCAGTAAACTGTCATTAATGTTTGTTTGTTTTTTCCTAGTTCCATCCATCCATTCGCTTCCGCTTATCCTTGTCAGGGTCATTGGGGGGTGCTGGAGCCTATCCCAGCTGTCATAGGGCGAGAGGCAGGGTACACCCTAGACAGGTCGCCAGTCTGTCACAGGGCTAACACACAGACAGGAGACAACCAATCGCACTCACATTCACTCCCGCATTCACACCTATGAGCAATTTACTGTTTCCAATTAGCCTAACCACTGACTGCATGTCTTTGGACTGTGGGAGGAAGCCGGAGTATCACCTTAAAAAAAAGATTTTTTAAAGGCTTGTCATTTTGTTTTGTACACCTGAGTTAAGAGGAAGCTAAAATGAAAGTTGTATGCAGAGGAGCTGCTTGTTAAGTTTGCCATCACCTTTAAATTTGGCAGATTTCTTGTAAAGTTTGCGTCAGGCTGACATTAACCACCCCGTCTCTCTCTCGAGTAGCAATTCCTGTGGCATGTAGCAGCACAGCAGTTTCACTACTATACTTATTTTAAAGCTTTAGGTATTAATTGTTTCTCTGATACAGATTTATGAATATATAAATCTATTAATAAATTATGCTATGTATCTTTGAAATTAAGCTAGCAGTTTTGAAGTCTTGTCGACTACTGACACAGTAATGCTGCAGTCACACTAAGGAAGACAGTGGTTAGAGACCGTGGCACTACCAACATTAATGCAACCATGTGCAATAAACTTCAAAAAGGTTGCTTTAAAGATGGGGGCCAGGTCTGCACCCACTCGCAGTCAGGGGTATCTTCAGAGTGATTTTGGTAACCAAACGCCAGTAAGACTGCTGTATTTGTGTGATAATGCAGCGATTAACTTTCTTACTTTGAGCTTAGTTGAGTAGTCTACATATTTTTTCCAGTATAGTGGACTAGGACAAACACAGTCTTGAGCCTGTTTATCATGTTAATAATGCTTTAGCTGTTTTATTTTTAATTCTTGGGAAAAAAAGGCAGCATTTTTTAAACAGTAGGTTACCACTCTTAACCTTGTGGGGACATTTGAATGAGCAGATCTTAGATGATAAGCTGTGATTATAGTGTTTTCAGGAAGGGGTTTAGTGAACATTAGATTAGAAAACCTACCGTTGGCATCGAGTTTTCGAGTATCTATTAAGTTAAGTGATGGAGAAAATGGAAAAAAAAGATACAATAATTGTTTTTATTCATTGTTGTAGTCTTTGTCTGTGCTAACAAATAAAACTGCTTCTTGTTTTTAAATGAAGAAAACTTGCTACACGAGTGGTTCACAGGGTAACACAAGACTGCTGCTGACATTCGTGTCAGTTCACATTTCTGCTTGCAACACTACATCCCATGGGAATCTATTTCTGGTCAACAGCTGACAGCTTTAATCTGCATAACATCCCATAATCTAACATGCAAAACACAAGCCACATTAAGCCCTTTAAAGAAATCATTTCACAGCTCTTCTCTTCAGATATTCTTTATCCGTCTGTCATCATGTATTGTGCTCCGTGTGTCAGTGTGTACGTATGGGAACGGGTGAATGAGATATGTATAAAAAGCAAGGAGTGCTGTATGAGAGCCCATTTATGCCTTCATGTCTGACATGTGCAGCTGTAAAGAAATGCCCTGAGCCGGAGCAGCAGTGTGATTTTTCTGTCCTCTCTCTTGTTTTGTGGTCCAGGTGGAATCGCGGGACACGTTGAACAGCATTGCGCTCAAGTTTGACACCACACCCAACGAGCTGGTTCAGCTGAACAAGCTGTTCTCCAGAGCAGTGGTGCCTGGCCAGGTGTGGCCCGCCGTGCACGCCTTCACTGATATATTCAGCTGCATCACTTCATCACTGTCCTACAGCAGCCTCACATCCATCCACAGCCACCCACTGACTGTCTGATCTCATAATGACTGTTTTTGACATTTCATAATGCATTTGCAGAGCTGTAAACATTTTCTGAATGTAGCTGGAAAAACTGGAGATTTTAGGGAGCATTACATGCTGCATGTGTTTAGCCCTCTACTTTCTCCCTCCCTGACTCACTAACCCCACATCCCTATTCTCTGTATCCCTCCTTAATTGCCTGCTAATTACAGCATCACTTGTCCCATTAGGATGTAGTTCATTGCAAAAGACCTATTTTGTTTCTATAAAGGAATAATGATACGTCTCCCAGTGACGCTGTAGTTCCGACAACATGACACAAACTACCCATCTTTAGCCTGCTAAACACGCTGCCAGTTTCCACGTCTTTGATGTTTCCTTCCACAGCAATAGAGCCAAATTTGAAATCTGTTTTTTTTTTTTAAACGGGGAAAGTGACAAACATCCAAAATGATATTTTGTCTCTGTATTTCCTGGCTTGAAAATCAAATCCGGTCGAATGGAGATGAGCCACATACGCCAATCCCGCTGGCATCCCACCCTTTCTCTGTCTCTGTCTCTCTGCTCTCGGCAAACAATGCAGAGTTGATCTGCGTCCAAACAGTAGGGTGCTGACAGCACTTATTGAACCTTCGTCTCTACGTCTACTGCTGAGACAGACGCTATACCACAGCAAAAGCAGCTCCATGGTTTTTACCCTGAAGCTTTGTCTAGATTTCAGCTCAAAATCCCTCCCTTGTTGAGACCAAACATTGGAAGAACCTTATATAGACTTACGACTAAATAAAAACCTTAGTGCAAAATGTTTAACACAAAAAACTAACCGTTTTTATTGCAGTGCATAGTGCAGATGTCACTGCAGAGGTAGCACTTCAGCACTTCATTAGAAGAAAGTCTGCCTGCCGGGATTGATTTTTCCTAAAAAAAAATAGTTTGCATGATGATAGAAATCTGCACCTAAATATGGAGCTAAAGCTAAGACACAATTAGCTTGCCTTAACATGATTGGCTGGCCTTAATCCAAAAGTTGCAAAATTTCCCTGTGAACACCTGCAAACGATACTATGTGTCCAACCTCACCAAGTAACCCCAGGTAGCATCTCATCACTAGTAGCTGCTTATTATTATTATCAGTCTCCTTTCTGTATTCTCTAATACGACATACACAAATTTAAAATAACTGGGCGGAATAGAATAAATACAATCTATCAGCATGGACTTCATTTACAATATGTATCTTTTAAACATGAAACCAAACACACATTACATCTGTCTCTGATTGCGAAACACTGACTTACCTTCATGACTGTCACTTTCCCTCCATGTGTTAATTGTGTTATTATCATGAAACTGTTCACTTGATTTCATGTTATTTGCCATGTCACATTTGTTGAGCTGTGTGAGAGATTCTCTACCTGTTGTCTGTGTGTGTGTGCGTGCATGTGTTTGTCTTTGGTGTGAGGTGCACAAATGTAGTGCTTGTGTAAATACAGACGTGGATTGTGTTTGCAGGTTCTGTACGTTCCTGACCCCGAGTACGTCTCCAGTGTCGGAAGCTCCCCTTCCCTCAGTCCCATCAGCCCCTTGTCTCCCACCTCCTCAGAAGCTGATTTAGAGAAGGTGACGGTATGTAGACCACACCTATGACGCACAATATCACATGCTAGGAACATTTTCCTGTACAGGTAACTAGTCTTGTCACGTGTCACTCTGATCGCCTCCCAAAGTGAAGAGTTCACTCTTTCTGTGCTGGCAAACACAGTGAAACAGTGTTAGCCTCTGTGCCTCTGCTGCGTATGTGTGGTATTTTATCATTCTAAGCACTGAAGTTGACATGTGTTACATATATTCGCATTAGCCTGTAATGCGAACTGGAAGGAAAGCCTAAAATTCTCTTATATTTGGCTCTTAAACGGTCCTCATTATCTCAAAAAGTATTTGTAGAGGGCTAGTAAGGGAATTATGTTGATGGGGTTTTTACAAAACTATTAACTGCAGGAGTTTTTTTTCCCCATTGTTCTGAAGTTTTTCAAAGGACGCGCTGACATCAAAGTTTGAGCGATGGAGCTTTTGAATTGAAGCCAAATTTTAAATCTAGCACCTGCACTTCCTGTGGTTACCACATATTGGGCTATATTGTAAAGGTCTTTTTTATTCTTACATCACACCAAATTTTATGTCAGAATTTTAATTAAAAGATGACCAGTTTGCTTTTGCAGCTTTTTCATTGTATCTGAGAGTAAGTACACTGGAAGCGCTAGTTTTAGACCATAAGGTTCCACGTGTGCCCAGTGAGGAATATCATCTGTTTATAAATAAAACATAATGGACCTCAGCTGTGCTGCATAATGATACAACAGTAAGCTTGGACATTTCTGCCCCCTTACAATCACAAGGCAAGTATAACAGAGGCAAACAAATTTCTGTGTTTTTTAATTAATATATGAATCTCACAGCTAGTTGGGGTTTTTTGGAGGTGACAGGAGAATGTTTTAGCTAAAGATAACATTAGGAGCACATTCATCTTTAAAATATTAATTCTACCAGCTACTGAAAAGGCTGAATCATTCATCCATCAACTGAGTCATTGATTTCTTCTATCACAGGTGCATAATTAGCCCTCACAACATGTTCCTGAAAGTATGTCAGCTGTAGTTTTATTACTAATGGGGAGTATGAGATGATTTGAGGGTTTTTTTAGCTGGTATGCGATCCTGCTGGAAGCAATTGTCAGGAGATGGGTACACTGTGGTCATAAAGAGATGGAGAAAGTCTGAGACAATACAGCAACTGCTAAATGATGCTTAGTCGGACCTAAGGGGCCCAGGGTGTGTCAAGAAAATATCCCAACCTCCCTTACCAGCTGGAGGGGTTGTTACAAGGTAGGAAGGCGTGTCTATGCTTTTGTTTTGTTTAAGCAAAGTTCTGGCCCTACCATTCAAATGACTCATCAGACCAGGAAACATTTTTCCAACTGTGTTTTAATCCATCATTTTGTTAGTTCTCTCAGCTCTTTTGTACAGCTTGGTTGTAACAAGTGGGTATTCCTGTTGCCTTCTTATCACCTCGAAGTAGTCTGGCCATTATCTACTTGATCAACAAGACATTTTCACCAAGTGCGCTAGTCTAGATCAGCAGTCTCTGAAATACTCTGAAATACCAACACCCACATCACGTTCAGAGTCATTTGAATCACATTTCTTACTCATTCTGATGCTCAGTTTGAACCTCAGCAGGTCGTCTTGACCATGTCTGCATGCCTAAATGCATTGAGTTGGTGCCATGTGATTGGCTGATTAGTATCAAAGTGTGTGTGTATATTCAGATTTCTTTCAAGAACATCAGAATGGTGCGTGTGTGCTGTACGAATATGGTTCTATTTCTATTCATGTTTGACCTCGTGCAGCTTGTGGTCTTTTTTTTAAGCATGAGGCAGAAATGTGAAATGGGCCAAGCATTTACGCAGGAAAGTGTATGTATGAAAGAGGCTATTAGAAAAATGGTCTCTGAGCTGGTAATTAGTATCCAAGCTGACAGCACTTTTGGTTTGCTTCTCTACTGTAATTGCATCGCACGGGGATCAAGATACATGACATTAATGTGGCTAACTAAGCTAGTTACTAGAGCAAAAGATATCTCTGCAATACCCCTTTAATTCCAGCAGTAGGGATTATTTCTAACATAAAACCATATCTGCATGCTATCGTCTCTCTTGCTTCTTCCTTCTTGCTTCTCGTCTTCACTAGCTGAGCATAAAGCATGTAGAAAAGCTGGAGGTGGGTTTGCGTCTGATGTGACTTCAGGTCTGGTCCAGTCAGCCGTACACATGCCGGCCTCGCAGCTCTCAAGGCCAGCAGTGTGAGCCATCTCCCTCGGGTACTGTGTCTGCAGCATCTGAATGAGCCAATCGTTAAGCACCACTGAACGCTCAGCGGTCCCTTAAGAAATATTACTGTTTGCCGGTCTCCATGGAAACGTCGGTCTTGTTTTGCCGTTTTTGTAAGAGCGTGGATACTGCAGGTCTCTGTCACCAACGCGTTCACTGGCACTCCACTTGAGTTTTGATGCCCTCCCACCACAAACGCTCTCCCTTTGGTCTGCTCTTTCCTCCTGTTGTCCGTTAATTTCTCCATAGTTGCCAAAAGAACACCACCACCCTCCAACCAACCATTTACCACTTATCTTTGTAGGTCATTGCCAGTGAGAACGGGAGCATATTCTGCGGCTCTCGATGGGGGAAGGATCAGAGACATGGGCTGTGACTGCAGAGAAATTAAGCCTTTAAAAGTGATGGCGTGATATTTAGAGTAACTAATGAACGGAGCAGCTCGCTCTCTCCCAGACAAGTGCTAGGCAGCAATTACTCCAGGCAGAGGAAGTGTGCTTGGAAGGCAGAAGGGAGGAAACGTTACCTCACTCAAAGTGTCAACTCAGTGCGTGTGTTTGTCTGTCTGTGAGCAAAAGTACGTGTTTGTATCTGTCAGCTCTGTATCTGCCTGTCTGGATCCTCCAATGCCTTCCACTTCCTGCGTGTGTGTGTGTACTACTGTGTGTCTGTGGGTGGGTTAGTTGGTAGTTATATAGAAGGATGTGGCATCCAGGTGCCGTTTGGAAGGAAGGACCTTAATAACCCCCCACCCCTCCCTCCGCTTCTAAATCCCCAGCATCTTTTAATTACGAGCCTATTTTGGTGCTCGGCACGCGTGTCTCAATGAGGATATTATCTAAATGAATGGTTGTGGGAGGTTTATAGTAATGGCAGTGCGAGCAGCAAATAGCTGGTATAACCCTGATGAAGATGAGTGCCCTGCAGAGAAACTACTTTCCGATTTTTCTCTTTGAGATCATGATATGAAAAGGAGTCAGATATGGCACGAGATGTTTAAAAAGCCAATTAGATGTTCAAAATAGCCTCAAAATATTAAGGCCCTGTTAAAGTTCTTTGCCTGCAGAGTGTTATGCATTCATATTGAAGTTATGTATATTTTGGGAATGCTGAGTTTACATAAGCCCTCAAAATCACACGCAGCGATAAGCCAGAACATGTAGATGTTGGGAAAAGATCTACATGTATGTAGATCTTTTCCCAACATCTACATGTTCTGGCTTAATAAGCTGTTGGTGCTTAACGTGATATCAAACTAGCTTCTGCGTGCTAAGTCTCAAACTCTATGAAGCTTTTGAGCTTCACCGGTGCTGTCTGACATCGTGGCTGTGACGTTATCATCTTTAAGGTTGTTAAAATTGCTAGGTGGAACCCCAACACGTTATTAGTTTAAGTTAGCTGGTGGTGTGCTGTTTAATGATGGTGCTCGTCTATGCTTTAAATTCCCCCACAGAGGGTGAGATAAAAGTACAGTACTCGGATATCTAGACTGCTTAGTGTTCCTAGTTTTGTCCTGTCTGATACTGAAGCGAATACTCTTCATTTTCCATTATAGGAAAGCAGAGGAGAAAAGAGTGGCTATTTATAGCAGGTGTCACATCAAAAGTCTATAGAGTATCTACAGCGAAATGTGAATCAGTCATACGCTTTAATGGACTTGTTTAACAACAGCGCCCATGCTTCAGTGAGCGAGCTAAAAGTTTTTACCATGCAGTTAGATTGTTTAGTGTTTCTCTGACGGAGCTAAAGGCCAGATCAGTCAGCACTGAAGAGTCTTCATGCTCTTGGTTTGCCTGCTGGCCTGCTGGTACTGGCAACAGAAAGTAACACATCTTGCAGGCATGGATCGTTGGCTGGCTGTCTGACTGGGTGTGTTCGTGTGCATGCATGTGTATGCAAGCTTGCATGTGTGCACGGTTAGCTGGCTGACTATGTGACTGGCGGTCTTACTGTCGATGGATTATTTGGCAGCCAACGGTTCATTGGCATAGTTGCTCTCTGGTCATCTGTGTGGGCAGGCGTGCTTTCTTTATCCTTTCCAGACCTTCCTCGTGCTCATACTGACACACGCACACACTTATTCACCCTGGTGGTGGAGCTACTACTGTGACCTTCTCTGTGTCTTCCTCTTTTGGCAACAGTTTTACCTCCCGCCTTCCTTCCTTCCTCTCTTGTACTTTGACGTGATCTAAAATTAGTCTTTCAATCTCTGAAAACCCAGCACCGTCTACACCTGCTGTATTTTAGCACCAATCTTAAGATTAACTTTAAAAAAAGGATCTTATGCTGGTAGATTCATTATATCAGCTCAGCAAGGACTGTAGTACTAGATAGTACAAACAACAGTACACATTGTACTTGAGGATTTCTGGTTTCAGGCAACTATTGTGTGCTCTCTCTTGCAGAACCCACCCATGCCCACACGGTGGAGCTGTGGAATGATTTTCTTTTGCTTGCACCATGTGTCACTGTCAAGGTCATAGCCGTGTGGCACCTGCAGGCTTCCTTCCTCTGCATGTGGATGAGTGTTCATCAATACAGCCTCTGTCTTTGTTGTCTCACAGTGGCCTGTGTTGAGACCATTTCTATGACAGCCACAGCCTCTTGTTGTTGTTTTTTCTATTTGTGGGCGAAAAGAGAAATACTGGTTTGAGACTAAAAGGAAATTGATTTGTGAACCCACCACACCTGTCATCTAACACAGCTACATTCATCTCCTGTCCCCAGCATCGCTGTCACCTTCCTGCAGAGGAGATTTACCACCCTCCGTCCACCTCCCTGAAACCCTCAGATGAGCTCTTGGTAGCAACATCAGGCCTTCTTTAGCAACACTTTCTCCTTTTCTTTCCTGTATATTCAGTTCAACACTCCTCCCTGTTTTGCCTTTCCGCTGCCCTCAGATGTTACTCACAGTCTAAGAATCTGGTCACTTCAGGACACCAGCACACCAAATACAGTCAAATAAAGTCTGTTTGTCTTCTTAATAGGCTTCCTCGCTGAGGTTGTCTGAGTTCTCCCTTTTTCTCCCTTGCTGTCTGTTGCCTTGCCGTACTGTTCTGGTAAAAAGCCGACGGTTAATATGGGCTGCAATAAGGAGGCAGGTGAGGTTAGTATCCCCTCACCTGCTAAAAAATATTGGATGCCTTAGAGGCCAGTGAAAAATATATCCTGGTCATATATTAGAGAATAGAAAGCAGAAAAGCAATATTGACTACAGTTATGTGAGGTAAAAGTGTACTGATCTGTCAGCTGCACTTCTTAGCAAGTTCAATCAGCTTCTACCTCAGTGTTTATTTGAAATGAGTAACCTGAAAATGCAACTTGAACTTGCCTAAAAGAAAAAAGTGATGGATCGTTTTAAAATATATATCCACATATTAAACTGTAACATCTGAACATTTACTAGGAACAGAATAGTAATCTGTTTAAATGAAATGATACCCATATTTAGCCTGAAGTAGTGCTTGAAAGTGCTTGAAACAGCCATATATCTGGAAACAGTTGAAATAGTTAGCTATAAATATGAGGCAAATTGTTTAAAAGCTAAATTTAATTGATAAACTGATGAAATTGTTTGCTAATTTTCTCAGCACAACATTTCATTTATGTTGAGATCTGAATTTTGACTGGACGATTTCAACACCTTAGTACTTTCAGTGTCTCTGTTTCCTGGTGTGCTTGGTATCCTGCTGCATGATCTAATTTTTGCCAATCGTTATTTGTCAGACAGATGGCCCCATATTTGACTCTAAAATTTGGTATACAGAGAAGTTAATGGTCATTTCACTGACTGCAAGGTTCCCAGGTCCTGTGGATGCAAAACGCCCAAGTCTTCACCCCTCCTGGTGTGAGGTGTTTGTACTGATATGCTGTGTTTGGTTTATGCCAAATGTTGTGCTGTGCATTTGGACCAAGCACCAACAAAGCATCAACTTTGTCCTAAAATCTTGTGGATTGTTCAGATCTAACTTTGTAAGTTGTGCTGCCATGTTCTTTTTTTAAAGAAAAGAAACGTTCTCGCAACCCTTCGTTACTTATTCAGTCATTTTCTAATTGTACTGTCATGAGTTTTAACATTTAACGCTAACTGAGGCTTGTAGAGTCTCACGTGTAGCTCTCATGTAGCTCCCTGCACGGTCTGACAATGAGGTGAATTTCACTGGGAACACTCCTGCAAAGATTGGCAGCTGTCTTGAATTTTTTTCCACTTGTGAAAATCTTTTTTTCTGTAGAATGATGAACTTTAAATTTCCTTGGAAATGGGCATTGCTCTCTTGCTCTCTTTCCTCCTTGGTATTGTGTTAACACATACCTAAATGCTCCTGACCAGCAAACTGCTAAAACATCTGCTTTTATAGAGGTGCATGCACTTCCTGATGATCAGTTAAGTAGATTTAATAAGCAGCCCCCAGGTGGTATCCTCTTATTTCCTGTGTGTGTATTTATTTTTTAAGGACACTGTTTTTCCCCAATAACTGCAAATAATATTATATGACTAGTTATCGGGTTGAATTTCACTGTAAATACAGTATCTGTGGTGGTTACAATTATGTCATGAACGAGTGCATTTTACAAATTAAGAGGTGCTATCACAAGTTTTGTTTATAAGGAAGCAGACAGCTGGAGGTGGGGTGTTGGAGCGAGAAGGCGGAACATGCAGCCAGTAGCAGCATGCTGCAGGAAGGAATGAGCAGTGCAGGTAGTCGTGGAGGAACCACAGGGAAGAAAGGAGAAGTTGGCAGTTTGGTTAGATGTGATCAAACATGATTGGATGCTTGGATCACATGATCGTTTCCCGATGTTTAATCACTGTACAGACTTGTAGGAAAGGAGAGAAAAAAAGTCCTGCTTACTTTTAAGGACACATCCTCACACCAGCAACAGCAAGCAACTATTTACTGTTTTATTGCATTTATGATATTTATATGTATTTGCTTGCTTGTTGTTCACCTCAAATGAGTAAACATTTCTCAAATTAGCACAAAAGCTTAATTATCTGTCCTCATATTGCCTGGTGAGCAACTGGTCTCAGCTGTTGGACAGCGAGCATGCCTTCTCATTCCTCAGTCTCATGTGGACTGTGTGGGATGTGCGATGGGTGTTAATTTTGTTACCGACACATAACACCCCTTTTTGAGACATGCCAGAGTTAATGACGGGCTATGCGAGACTGTTTGTTTTACGCATTTCTGTGTAGGAGGACATGTTTTGACATCTGCATCTGCTCATTTTAGCCCAGGTGTGCACCACATGTACGCTCAGGTGTGTTCTAGTTGGTCTATTTTAGTGGAAATGCCTCCTACTCTTTTCATATTTAACCTTGAAACAGGAAGGCCAGATTGAATGAGTCACTAGGAAGTGACTTGCGTGGAAAGTGGAGCGATGAAGTGCAGTTGTGTAGGTGTAGGTGTGTTGAGTTGAAGTGGATGACAAGCTGGTTAAATTCCCACACGTTTCCTTCATTTCAACAGCTGCGCTTCAGATCTTAAATTCCACAACAGAAGCTCCCGCAGATCGGAGAATCCGATTTATTTGCTGTTTTGATGTCGTTTTTTCATTTTCAGCTCCGACCTCTACTGTTTATGTCTCTTTTAAAATTTTTCAGTCCCTCTCATCCTCTCCTCTTTCAGAGATGCTTGTTTTGGCTGTAACAGATTGGCCGGCCCCCTCAGCCGTCCCCTGGCTGCCAGTGTCTGGGCTGCTTGTGTTGGTGTGGGTCAGTAGCTGCAGGCTGTTTGTCGACTGCACTGGGAGACGGAGAGGTGTGGGGGTGGATGTCAGGAGGACAGCAGACAGTTGTTCCAGGCCCGGGTTCTCTCTTCTTCTAAGCTCTTCACTTCGCTGCTACTGTAGCTCTTCATCGCTCTTCACTTCGCCACCGGCTCTAAACGCCCTCCCCTCGTGGTCAAAATCCTCCAATCGCGCCCCTCATTGCCTTCAGCATTCTTTACCTCATCGCCTTTTTATTTCTCCACAGCAGCTACTGTGTCCACTGCTTCTGCTGCTGTTTTCTGCCCAGCTCAGACAGTCCTTCCTGCAGACAATGATATGGGGTTAATCAGACTAACAGTTGTCCCTGTGGACTCACGCCGGTTACTCTCTCCCCATGGCTCGGTCATTGCATGGCAACAGGCAGCTGGTAGACTCACCAATCCCACCTCACCTCGTGTTTCCGGCCGAACACACACGCCATCTGTGGTGGTTTGCATTAACCATGGTGTAAATAAAGAACACTAATAAAATTGCCTTAGAATGTATATGTCGTTGTACTACATAAAGGACCAATGTAGCTGAGACATAACTGAAATTCCTTCTTGGTTGCGTGCCATCTGGCAGGCTCCAGAATAATGTGCGGTTATGAGGAAAATATATTTATTTAATTACGTCCGCACGTCTGCAAATGCTTCATTAATGTATTGCTCCGCGTGTCTGCTGGTTAGCATTAAAGCCCTGTCTTTACCTTTATACATTTTATCCCTTTTTATTACAGTTGGGGCTGGATGCAGGAGGCGGGTATATGTTGAAATACATGCTTGGTGTCTTGTTTTTCTGAGACTTGGTAACTTCAGTTTGCTTTCCACTCCACAGACAACCACTTTCTACTTCTCGTAGACTCTTTTACACATGAACTGCCTCGGCTTAATTGCACGAGTAAAGAAGCTGCTGTGGAGAAGGTGATGGGTATTGGAGTCATTTATGGATTACTAAACAAGACTACTGTGCACAGCCTGCACACAGCCCTGGACTAAACTTCTGTATTGGCTGACATTTAGCTTTTTACATTTTACTTTAATGAAATGAATGAATGAATCAAAGGATGCTGAGATACATAGAATCACTCTGAATGGATGCAAAACTACTTATGAGAGATAAAGATGTGCAAAAGTACTACACACAGGAATGAGAAAGATGACAGAGCGCTCAAAGATCACTGCAAACAGGCACAAAGAGACAGCCTAGAAATGCTAAATTGTCAAGAAGCTCAAAACACAGCTGCTCCTTTCTAGTAAAGGTGAAAGGCCTACTGTCTGATAATCACTTCATGACTGTACAATATTAAGAGCTGAATGCTGATTTTATTTCATGTGAAGGGTATTTTTAAGTTTTTGCCATCTATTTATAAATAAAATAAGAGCCTCTCTTTGCTCTCTTTAAAACTGCGCCCCACTGTACAAAAGTAACCATCACTCTTAACTCAAGGGCATGTTAGTCTTTAATAAAAATTACACTAACTAAACATCAGGTTGTGTGTAATTAAAGCTCTAGTCTCGTATTGATGTTTTTTAAATAATTATTACCCCGTGTGATGTGAAGGCACACAGGAGGTGCTTTCATTTGACTCATCGCTGGGTTTCTTTTAACCTGATTGTCCCGCTGTGCAGAAAATATCCGTTTATATATAGATAATACATTTAGGGACTCAAACACATTAGTTTGATGAAATGAAGCACAGATTAGTTACACCATGTATTTCCAAGTGAAGCGAGCTATGCTTGTTCTTCATTTATGGTCTCCTTGGTTGAAACCTATTTAGAGATTTGGACAACATGATTACAGTCCTGATGAAAGAGACCGTATTCATGTATACCAGTCCAAGCTTTATATAAAAGATTGGCGACGCCACCATGATGTCAACTACAAATATCTGGATTTTTAAGCCTCAGCGTTGTCATTTTGGCCATCACCAGGTTTTGGTTTTGGGTTTTTTTAGGCTGGAATCAAAGGTGACCGTATATGGACAAGAGAGTGGAGTGTTAATTTATCGACTAACTTGTGCCACACAGGGGCATGCATGTCTGCTATGTAGTGCTTAGTAACTCATAAAAACCACCAATTTCATAGTCTGTACCACACAGCAGATCATTTCACTAATAGTCTTCAAAAGGCAGCAAAGAGTCAAGAGGTCCAGTTAAGCAGATTAGCTGAGGTGAAGGCTAGCAGACAGCAGTCAGCTACAGCACCTTGTATTGGCACATCTACCAACTGAAGAGGCCACACCCCTATTTTTAAGTCTTAGCACATTTTAAACAGATACAACTCTGCTTATAAAGTGGAAAACAATCAATAGAGGACAACACCTTTTTTTGCTAATCTGGTCCCAGGTCTTTGCGCTAAGCCCGAAGAGTTCTGCTTTAAGGTCACATTATAATCAGAGAAGCAGTCTAACGCATGATATTTCCCCTCTGTGCCACCACCCATCTTTCCTTTAGGACTCTGATGGCCCTCCCAAACCAGAAGCCATTCACCCTCCAGTGTTTTCAGCCCTGCGCCAGTCCAGAGTGGTGTCATCCACGTCCGAGGAGGAAGAAGCCCTCACAGAGAAGTTCCTCAAGATCAACTGCAAGTACATCACTGATGGCAAGGTGAGCTATGAATATAAAGAGCAGTGCATCCATTTAAAAGTGTTCACAACTTCACAATTGCTGACAGCAAAAGTATAAGTAGGAAGCGAGAGGTCTGAAGTGGGTGTGCTGGCGAGAAGTTAAATTTGCAAGCTGCCAGATGCAGGAGGTCAGTACTTCAGAAAGAAAATAGCAGAAGATGTCAAAAGTATCAGACGAGTTTAAAGAAAATGATGTTCAGTGAAGTTGTTGTTAATCACCACCATTGTATAGTTACTCAGTGCAAGGGTCAAGTGCTTTTTTTAAGAGTTCAAGCCAACAATTGAGAATTATACAAGAACTAAGCAAAGAAAATATCAAATCCTTCCCTTGAACATACCAGAATCAAATAAATGTGCAATTCTGTCTGTGAGTCATTGTGTCCATTTTAATATTCTTTTGCTCTTCTAGTTGCTTTTGCTGTGCCCTTCTTAACAACCTCAGCAACATCAGAGTCATTACACCAAAATGTGTTTGCATTTACTTACATTTTCCCTGGTTGTTTCCATTATGATTATTATTATTATTGTTATTATTTCCAACATAAAAAAACAGATGAATTGTAATAAAAGCACATAAAAAAGTATAGAAAATACTGATGATGTGGGCACATGTGTGGGCAGATATGAATAACCCTGTGGAGCAGCACATTAGGCCAAGTGTCTCTCCTGCTCACTGTAGTTTAATTCAGCTGATAATGGCTAATGTTGCTCAGAAGGTCTATAAGCAGGGAGTTTGCGGCTCCTTGAAGGGCTGTAAACTGTGTTCTCTAAATTCAAGCTCTTAAAAGGTCTCCAGTACGGTTAAATAGTGTGTTTATGTCTTCTTTGTCTTCTGGGGCCGGGATTACGAAGCAAGTTCCACATACCCAGAATATCTTTTCATTATCTGTGCTCACTTACCCCTAACATCAGCAATCAGGCTAAGCAGCCACATGCAAGGTTGTTATCAAGAGAGAAAACTGCAACATTAGAAAAATATAAAGAGGTTAAACACACAACACAGGCTAAATGCTTAAGAGACATTTGAGTGGAAAAGTGCAAGCCACTATTTAAGGCTATTTAAAGCTAGGAAGAAAAGCTGACAACACTGAAGATCTGACTATGATTACAACTGACTATTCTGTCAATTATTGTGTTTTATACTGTGTAAGACAGCCTTTCGGTATTCACCTGCATCTCTGGTGGTTTTAAAATGTGTAAAAAAAAAAGTGCATTCAACATGATCAAGGTTTAGCTGTTCTCTTTTAGGTTTATATCACTGTATGAAGGCTTATAGGGCAAAAACGCTTTAACATTGCATCAGGGAAAAGCATAAAACTTGTTGACAGTCTCTAGAAACTATAGAGGGGTCTTCCAGGTCAGGTGATGATTGGTCAGCAGGTGGTACCTTTGTAAAATGTGATTGGGTATGCAGGTATGCAGCACCGTGGCTCATCTAGAAGTAACGTTACTAAAGCCCAAATCCTGCCTCACATTCCAGGCCCCTGCTCTAAATGTGATGGAGGCAAATTTAATTAGTGTTTGCAGTTCTTCTGACTAAATTGAGCTGTGATATTAGTGTGAATAAAAACAACTGAACAGCAGGGAAGAAAAATTTCACCTTTAAGAACACCCACACCCCCTGGTCAGTAGTATGAAATACACACAGCCTGTCACACACACATAGATCCATTGTATCGAACTGCAGCTGATTCACTCCCAGGTACCAAATGAAAGCACTGAAGTGGTCAGCGCTGGCAGTCAATAATTCTACTTGATTTAGGACATTTGTGGTCTAAAATGGATTCGGCCTCTGGTTGTTTGTATTGCAGAGTGCTTTTTGATTATCTTTCATGCTGGATAACATGCTAAGTGCTTCCTTTGATGTATAAAAAAAGGGTGTGATGGATCTCCTCACCCACCCCTCTTTTTTCCCTTTATTTTCTGTGTTGCTTTCAGGGCGCAGTTAGTGGGGTGTTGCTGGTGACGCCCAACAACATTATGTTCGACCCTCACCGCATGGACCCCCTGGTACAGGCCCACGGGTGCGAGGAGTACGGCATCATGTGTCCCCTGGAGGAGGTGCAGTCTGCTGCCATCTGCAAGGAGATCACTGACCCCAAGATCAGAGAGACCGTCCCTGAGTAAGAGAAAACACAGACGTACAGTATGCGCAGGCTGTGCTGTACTAGAAGCTGACTTGTGGACTACAGATGTCATTATTTAAAGCATATGCAGCCATAAATGCCTCTAACTCTGATTTCCTCCTACATAAATCCCTGTTCATTTACTCTGAGTTAATATCTTCCACACGTCCGTCTCTTACTTTCACCCTGACAGAAATGCAGCAGCCTCGCTGTAATCAATGTTTTTTCCTCTGCTGCACCCATAGTCAGATTGCATCAGCAGCCAACCGACAATTCCTTTCCCCTACACGCCAAAATAAAAAGGAAACGGCAATTACAGCGGGGTTAATGAAGTGTGCCTTTGCCCTCCTACATTGTGATTGCTCACCTCTCAGTGCAGGGAGGAAGCAGCCACTTCAAACGATTCACTTGTGTTTCCTCCCACAGATTAATCTGTTTTGGGTTTTTTTCTTTACTTTGGTTGTTTAGTGTTGCTGAAGTTAAGTGATAAATATTTTGCAGCGTTATGAGCCCTGATGAGCTATTCTCCCACCCTGAACACCACGCTTCCTCTGGTGGTAGCAGGGTCTGGGCAAAGCTGTATTTAGTTGGTTGATTGTTGCCCGTGGAGCAGTTATAATGCTGGCAAATGGCTGGTTTTTCTGCCAGACCCAGCTGTTTCTCAGCTGTGGCCTGCCGCCTCTGTCTCCTCTCCCTCTGCCCCTCTCTACTACACAGCTGAGCAACAAGTGCCTGCAGGATGGGTTTCTGCACACTGTGCTGGTTACGCTGCACACAAGTGTTTCTTGTTTGCGCTTGACCTCTCCAAAAAGGAGACACAGAACTTTTTTTTTATTTGTACCAATTTATTTATTCAGGATATGGCTAATGATTAACCAAGGGTCTCTTTGGGAATTTTCATGACACAAATATGGTGAACAAAATCAGTTTAATGATGGGAGATCGCATCATAATTTACTATCCAGTTGAGTTCAATCTCATTCATTAGTACATTACAACCTATAACAACAAGAGCAGTTATAGGAAACCTGTTGCTGAATTTACTAATATGGTGTGTGAATATTAGATTTCAGTGAGATTTTATTTGGGAAACACATCAAATTGTAGATTCACTTTAAGTAATCGTTGATCAAGAAGTGGCTAAAGGACACAAACTTTAGAAACACTGACCAAAAAGACGCAGCAGAAGTTGACATTCCTTAGCCTGGGTCTCCAAAACACTTGAAATGCCACCCGTATTTCAAACGTAATGGCCCCAGTCTGTCAAACAGGATTTGTGTAAAGATTTGATCCCTCTGTGGATTGCATGCTGAACTTTGTGATGTTCTGCTTAATGTTTCTAGTGACCTGGAGCCCCTGCCTGCAGAGAGACATCCGTCACAGCAGAAGGAACCAGACCAGCGCCTGAAGGAGCCCGGGACCAATGACAGCGGCAGCACAGCCCCACGCAGCACAGAGGGCTCGTTCTCCGAAGACGTCTTCACCGAGACAGAGCTGTCCCCCATTCGGGAGGAGGAGCAGGCATCCAGTGAGGATCTGCGCTTAGACAAATCGTCTGGCGCTTCCACAGAGTCTGTGCAAACCATCACCCAGGTGGAGGCTGCCAGCTCCCAGACCGCAGGCAGTGCCCGTGGCTCGGCCAGCCAGCCGGAAGAACCTACTGTGTCGAAAGCAGAGAACAATCCATCAGAAACTGCCACAGAGAACGATAACCAGTCCCCAATGGGATCCAAGCAACACAGCGTAGAGAAGCCACCAAGCACACCCACTACCACCAATAACACCACCACCAGCAGCACCACTAGCCAGGCCCAGGGTCCCAGCAGCAGCAACTCTCGCCCAGGGTCCCAAAGCTCAGCCACCACTGGTGCCACAGAAACCACCTCTGTCTCAGCCAGTCCACAGGTGGATGCCAACCAGGGTGCAGATGCCTCCCAAACAGACACTATGCAACAAGGCAAGGAGGAGAAGGAGGATGCAGAGCAGACGCAAAGGGACGGTGTGCAGAACTCTGCAGAGGGTAAACACACATGCTGACTTACAGTCAGGAAACGAATCATTTCTACCTGAGGCTGCAGCTGCAAGACATTTCAGACCATGAATCTGGCCTCATGTTGTCTTTTAGCTGCACCTCTGCATCCACGTTTTTTTAACACTATCAAAATGAGTTTGTCTGCTCAATACCTGCCTCTGAATCGCTTCTCTCGTGTTAGTTCCTGATAACCTTTCCGTTTCTGCTCTGCCTCACTGCTAGTAATTGGAATATAAAGACGAAGGGAAATGGCATCGTCTCTGCTGGTATCAGCTTGGTGGAGCTTTCCAGGCTTTATGGGGCTTTATTCAGCTCTTTGATCTCTGGCTCTGGCTTGGTCCGGGCCACTCCTCCTTGGCGATAAGCTAAAGCCTATCAAACGGCACAATGCCACAAACACACCTGCCCCCTCAAAGGGGAAACACAGTGACGATTAAACCCCAACATCAAAACACCTTCTGAGATGGCATTCACAGAGGCGTTATTCATTTTCACCTCCTTCTCTAGTTTTTCTTTCACATTCATTTAGACAAACTCCACAAGGAGGAATCAATATGATTGTGTTCAGTGGCATGATAAAAGCATAATACAATAGGTTACTAATGTTCTGACAATGTCAAACATCAAAAATACCTTTTGGTAACTTATAAAAAGCATCTGTCAAAAAGAAAGAAAAAAAAAAGCTTTAATGATACTTGCAATTTTATACATTTTCTTAAGTTTAGGTTTTCATATTTTGTAAGTAGCTAGTGCCATAACTGAGCTAAAATTCCAGGGCCATTGTTCCCTACATTCAAGTCTCCCCACACCAAACAAAATATCTCTTTCTGTGGCCACAAATGCCAGAGAAATAATAAAGTGCAACACAAAACAGCCTTGAAGAAGTGAAATACGTAACATTCCTACCCACTTAGTTTTTCCAATGCTGCATGACCTTCCAGGCAGCCGCTGCTTTCCATTTGTTTCATTATGGTATCCTCGCCTTCAAAAGCAAACAAAATGTTGCTTTTATTTAACGTTATTGTCTAGAGTGCGGGCAGCTCAACAGGAGCCACTGTAATGCAACAACTCACGACTACACATCATTGTTTTTAAAGCGTCTGCGCTGGCTTATGCTTTCGCTTTCGAGTTCAATTTTGAGACAGCTTGCAAATGTAGTGCTCGACTTTCTGTAACTTTTTATAAAGGAAGCTGAGGGTTCACTGTGATGGATTACCTTGCTGCAGCAATATGTCAGTCGGGAAATACATTAAGCGCTCAAGAGATCCTCGGAAAAAATCATCTGTGATTTGGAAAATGGATTGTAAAATGTAGACAATTATCAGTTGAAAAACTGCAGCAGCAGTCTCGTTATCCGACAGTGGCCTCGAGTCTGTCTCTATCACTGACTCACATGTGTCCACATAACCCACTCTGGCTGAACACGTACTTGTGATTCCGAGCAGATTTCTCTCCCCGAGAGGAAGGCGGACGAGACAGTGGGAGAAAGATTTACCATTTTCTCCCTGGCAATTATTGTCGCACACAGAGCTGAGCTGCAGAAGCAGTTCTAATTCCCGGGCATCTCAGCAGGGCTGCCCTTTTATTCTGTGTGCATTAGCACAGCCCACACAAGTGACAGCAGCGGCTACCAAAACAAGCAGATTCAAATCAAATTAATGCATTTGAAAAATGTATCTTTATTTTCTGTCATCATTTCCCAGTTACATACTGTCCGATCGGGAGCACGTACCATATGACTGCCGTGGTGATATTACACTGGCCCTTTTCATTGGGCTAGCAGGGCTGTGGCCTCATAATAGGCCAATGATAATGCACCATGAGCAGAAGCCCAGTGTCACTATCAATTATAGTGTGCCACTCTATTTATTTCTGTCATCTGCTATGTTTCTGCCACAAAATCACTAATGCCAGCTGAAGTAACCAGTAAATAAAAGACAGAAAACTAGGTCACATAAATAAGGCCATTAATAAAAAGAGTGTGCGACTTTGTTAGGCAGCTGTATTTTGTTGTAAGATGTCATTGGATACAGAATATTTAACTAAGCCTAACTGACCTGACTCTAACTCTTGCTAACACATTTCTTTTCAGCTTGATCCATTTAAAACTCAAGTAAAGAATGAGAGCTAGGGTAGAATAAACAGTCATTTAGCCACGCTAAGATATGTATGCTATGACCATGTGATCAATCCCTTGTCCAGGTACAGGGTCGGCTGAGAGGCGGAAGCATCGTTCTCACAAGTTCTTGTGTCTGCGAGTGGGGAAGCCTATGAAGAAGACATTTGTTTCCAACGCCAGCGCCTCCATGCAGCAGTACGCCCAGCTGGGAAAGAAGCATGAGTACTGGTTCGCTGTGCCGCAGGAAAGGTCAGTATCTCTGCTACACCTCCTGCTACTGCTTAGCACAGTGTGTTTCAGTGCAAGTTTATGAGGTTTATAGTAATCAAAATAACAGGTTTTAAAACCGTACAGCTAATACTGAAGTATCTGAGATAGAAACAATGTAAAGTGAGCCTTTATGATCCTTTTATATCCCTAACAAACAACAATAGCTCAGCCACCTAACCTCCACTGCCTTTAATATTTGAAACCAATCAAACATGCTTTCAGTGTCAGATCCAACTCCCACTGTGGCTTGTGCCCGTTTCCCTTTGCCACCTGTGCTAGACAGCAAGATGATTTATTATTTATTCACTCTGCAGGGAAACGCAGGGGCACACACGCGACTGATTGTCTTATTTCTTTCCAAAAGCCCATGATTTGTGTTCTCAGAATACCCATGAATGTGTTCATGAACTTTTCCTGACCCGAAATCTGTAATGTTTCACGTCAGCTGAAAATAGCCTCGGCTTGTTGATGAGTTTTTCCAAGATCAGTGTGGATGTACAGTTCCTGCCAAGTCAGCAGTAGTCGTAATTACATTAGAGCGGTTCACACTGAAAGGCGACATATCACAAGAAACTGTGTGCTTCCAGTCCAATTCCTTGTAATTGGTTTATTTGGCGTGTTAATCCCAATTGAACTAATAGTTTCATTTAATAAGTCAATTTTCTTTAAAATGTAAAAAAAAAGGGTCATTTTTTTTGACAGACTGGACTGCAGAGTCGCTGGTTTGTGGATACTTTAGGACTCCTTTTAAAAGTAAGGAGACAAAAATGCTGCACAGAGCTACTTCTGCTCTTAGTATTTTTCTATAGTTTTACTGCAGCATCGTGGCACTCATCCAGGCTGCTAATCACATTTGAGTCAGATAAACAGGCCTGTCTCTTTTATTTAGTCATGGTACCATAATCATGGCCTCATCATGCAATGTGTTGAGTGTCTTGAGTGCAGAAACTTCCCTGCCATCATTGTTCGTTCTGAACTTGTAAAATCTTGTCCGTTAAAGCCCTGTTTTGTTTTGTTTTTTTAATGCTTAGCTACACTATTCCCCACCTGATAGCAACAAGTTTGCTGTGATGCTCGTTACTTTCATGATTAATCGCCCAGGGATATGGCAGATTCAAAGCTAGTATTAAAATACATGCCACTTACTAATTTTTGAAACCAGGCTAAGGTGTTGCTGTGTTCTTCATTAACAACAATAGCTGCCAACTGTGCTTTTCATTATACACTGCTAGTCTCTTTGTAGTTTGACCCAGATGTGCTGCGACCTGGATGATGTGTCTTTAAGTGTTTTTGCATAGCTGTTGGTAGAAAAGGAGGGTACTGAATGAACCATACACAACTATAGCACTGAATAGAGCCCAACAGCGTGTCTCTGTCACAGCTCTTTCTCTATACCAACCCGAGCAGTGCACAACAAAGGCTGTGTCCTGTTTTTGTTTGCAACTTCTTCATGTGTTATTTGATATTTTCAGTTGTTTGCATGGTTGACATCGAGCGATTTCCTCTTCTGTCTCCAACATGAGAGGGGAGGGGGCACAATGGTTGCCACATTGTTGAGAGACTGACCACTGATGTCTCTACTTAAAGCTGCTCTGTCTATGTAGAGTGGACGAGTGTCACTGCATGTAAAGTGAAAGATGAAAAACTTTGCAACTTCTGCAGGTTCTCTTATCTTTTTGATTTGTTTTGCTTTCCTTTATTTTGGCACGTGTAACTTTAGTCTTTTGGTTCAATCATATGGCTTACATTGATCTCTTAAAAAAGCACCCCACCCACTCCGATAAATCTGCTCCATACTACCTGCCCTACATGGTAGAATGGCAAAGACACCAACTAACCGGATTCTTAGCAGCTAAGAATCCAGTCGTCTTCTCCAAGAGATGGTGGCCACTTAAAAAAAAAAAAAAAAAGGACGTCAGATAAGTTCTAGTGTAGCACGGTTCCCATAATATGAAAGTAAGTAGCTGTTAGCAAACACATTTGCCATATAGGATAATAATATGTGAATGTTGTGTTGACTGTCTCTTGCAGGTCAGACCACCTGTATGTATTCTTCATGCAGTGGAGCCCAGACATGTACGGTGAGGGGGTCGGAGGGATGGGACAGGAGCCTGGCTTTAGGGTTGTCAAGAAGAATGAGGTGAAGGAAACAAATGAGCATGAGCCCATCACCGATCTCAACGTCAAGGAGTGGGAGGTAAGGTCAACACAGCTAAAACAGTTTCTTCACTTTACTAAAAGTGCACATGTTGTGTTGTCATGAGCCAAGCGGACATGGATTAAGTGAGTTCTCCACTGTGCTTTAATCCATATCCTGTGAAGCAAACGATCGTATGTGTTAAAATTGCTCTTTATTGTTATATATGTTAAATTAAATGTTAAATAACATTAATTTGCTTTCATTATGCAATGCATAGTGTAAACGTAATGTGTGCTACCATTTGAGATGTGTACTTGTTGAGCCTCAGTTTTGTATTCTGCTTCTATATTTTGCACCTCTGGGTACCACTGCACATTTCTTGGTTTAACTGTAAATTTTTTTGTGTCTGTTTTCTATCACGTGTAAATTCTTCAAGACGTGTGAACACTTGCTTTGCTTGGAATTGCGCTTCTCTGAACTTCCAACCAAAGTGTTTTGCATGTTTGTGTAATTGTTGATTCTTCTCCGTCGCTGTATTGTAGCTTCACCACATGTTGTGTGACTGTCACTCCTGTTTGTCAGCCTTTCACAATGTCTTTTGCTGAATGGCAAAAACACCATTATGAGTTGCTCGTGCTGTTTGAGTTGTTAAAAGTCCCCCCCAATCAAAAAAAAAAAGTGGCACAGATGTTAGTCCTTCCTTCTTTGCAAAACTTGCTATTCATAGTGTCTTTAGTCTAGATTTACAGAAGTGATAGTAGAAAGTGCAGAGGAGAGGGCTGTTAGCCTCTGCAGAGTGAATGAGATTTGGTCAAATGAGACTTCAGACAGCCCTGTGGATAATGAAAGGATGAATTCATTGTGTGAAGAATTTGATACATGGGGGTACATTTAACTTTGAATGTAAATAAATGATGTAGGAAACAAAGTGGACTGATTTGTTTCTCCCTGGGCTTCTGGCAAACAGAGGCTACACGATCCATTACAGAATCAGTAAATAGGAACCTGAGCAATGTCTTTTTCACAGCGCCATGTTATGGATATTCAACTAGTAGTTTTGTGTTTGTTTTTAATGCAAGACTGACAAAACAGACTTTTAAAGCAGCTTTACATTTAATTGTATTTGTTTTAGTTAAATATATATTTTTTAACTTTATAATATATGTAATACACTTTAATGTTTTCTTTTTGTTATCACTCAGAAATCTTTAAAATATACAAGTGTATACCTCCTGAAATATTGCTGTACTGTATCTTTAAATTTTGTCAGTTAGGGGATGGCATCATCGTTTTTTATCCAATAGGAAACCGGGTCTCCTCCCAACCCGTGTTGTTATTGGATGTTAGCAGTGTCACACAACTCACACGGAGTAGAGACCCCTTTGGGGGGGAAAGTGTTTCTATTTTAGTCAAGCGGGCTGTCAGGCTCAATACCAACTCGGGGCTACACTGGGAAAACTTAAGGGATCACTAATATGACTTTCCAGCTTTAACCTCGCCCAGTTCGACAGGAAATGTTTTCTAGGAGGGTGAAGGAGCAAGAGAAACAGCTGACCCCTAAGTACACCTGTGTATGTCGCTTACTTCATGTTTTCTGTCTACACCATTGTATATCCCTGCTTTCTGTTATTGTTGTTATTATTATTAGCATGCCGCTAAGTCGCTAGCAAGGCTAACTAGCCTGCTAGCCCTTTAGCTTGACCCGGTGCAGTTTAGTGACTGGTGTTTAACAAAGTGGCTACTATGTGACCACTGTTTGGCAGTCAGGACAGAGCTCATATCCGTTGTCTGTCTCTTTTGGCCAGCGAGGATGTGCGCTGCTCTGTACGGGGTGCGAAAGTTTCCAGACCCAGGTGACATATGGAGGATCCAGCTCTGTAGTCATACCCCTGTTTATTTAAAGTTACGCTATTTGACTTTTTCCCTCAGTTTCATAAACCGTACTTCTGCCTTTCATTTAGCCACTTGTTTTATCACACTGGTAAAATTCAATCACTGACCTTTTTTTTTTTTTTTTTTTTTTAAATTATTGTTTCCTCTGACATTGATCGCTCCAGGTCATCATTTCAGTCACGTCTGAGTCTGCCGCAGCCCCTCCAAGCTAACGTGCTACTAGCTTGCCCGTTTTCAGGTTCAGTCTTACCAAAGTGCCCTTAGCTGCAGGTGAAGGTTAGCAGAGATGCATTTTTTATGAGGGCTGTCTTTTACCACTCCTGCTGCATTATTGAGACTTGTATAAAGGTAGCCTCTTACTAAAAAGTTATTTACACTTGTAGCAACGAGGTGACTAGAAGATTATCTAAGCTGTGTGAAAAATTAATGAAAAGAGGCTCTCACGGTGTTCATGATTGTAAGAGAGATCTCTGAGAGTGTTTAGATGACTGTTTGTTTGTGATCTCACACACGAGTCTCTTCCCTCTGCTGAGACATAGTGGATTATTGGAGGCTGCAGCTGTCTGTTGGGTGGAACTTTGTTGGAATGAAGCCATGCTTAGTAGGTCACTGTGTTGTGTTGGTCTGTCTGAGTTGTAGTTTGGTGGATTGTGATTTCCAGCAAACCGTGTTGCAGCAGTCAGACCACAGCTGTTTCTGTTGTTATCACTGTATGTTCACACATCCAAAATCTAGTGTAACTTCTAAGGAGCCCTCTCACTCCTGCTCTGTCTCAGTCTCTCTCTTGCTTGTGCTTTCCTTTCCAGTGTAGCGATGTTTGGTTCAAGTTAATACTTAATATAACCAAATCAATCTAGTAGGAAAGTTTTATTGATTACGTTACACAAACATGCAAAACGACTGAGTGCTCTGAAAGACTCCAACCCCTTCTCTTTTACCCAAAGTAAACATTTTGTTAAGTTTGTTTATTCAAAGCTCAAACACAAACCTTCTTGGAACAGAGGAGTGTACATTGAGCGCACACTGACTTCCAAAACTCAACTTTTTTTCTCCCCATGGTCAGCATTAGAAGTGGCAGAGTTTTATGTTCCACCTGTTCCTGTTTTTGTACTACCAGGTAGTGTCTTTGACGGAGTACCACCGTCGGATCGATGCGCTAAACAGCGAAGATCTGCGCTCGCTCTGCAAACGACTCCAGGTGCCCTGACCAAACCCCGTCTGCCCCCTCTTTCTTCACTCTGCCCAAATCTGCTGCACCAACACGGTCTATTTTAGACTCCCCACTGAAGCTTTACTTGCTGCTGCTGCTGCTATTCCTGTTCCTGATGCCCCTGTTGCTTTAAATAAACATAAATGTAGTACTTTCAGCTCACATATTCTCTTCAAAGCTTGTTAGACGCCAAACATTGGCAATAACTTGTTGAGCAGTCGACTGAAAATAGTTTTTATCATTCCATTACAGACAGGTTGTTCGTAGCGATGAGGTTTTCACGTCACAGCAGCCTTATCTTCATGCGTCAGGCTTCTTTTTAGACTCGGTGAACATTTTTAGTCTTCATTCCACTAGATCAGTCTGGTAGATCAGTGTCGCTAGCTCTATATGGATATGTAGATTGTATACAGGAAACACACAGATGGGGTTTTATTGTAGAACTTTTTTCGAAAATACAAATTCCCTGTACTACTCAAATGAGCTGAATGTAAAGAGCGCAGCCTGCCTTAGGACTAATCGAGAGACATTGAAGGACTGCAGAACAAAGAGATGGCGAATTGGAAAGAGGGTTGAAGTAAGACTCCCCTGACAGGATGAATGATGTTCTCTGAGGACAATGCAGGCAGGCCTCATTTGAATGGGGACCGAAACATGATAGCATCCCAGTCATCAGTGGCGAAGTGCTCCACAATCAGCCTCTGTTATTGAGAAAGATAAATAACCCAAACAGTCGGCTGGTCAGAGAAAATGTCAAACATAGGAGTGCAAATTATTCATTGGGTTGATTTCCTATTCACTTAGCATTCTCTTCTCCCAGACAGTGTCTCTGCAATGCTTCTCCCACTTGTGCCAAACTGATCCTAGTCATCTGGCATCAGAGAGTGGCAGGAAGATATTCAGCTGTCATCATCACATTGTTGGATTATCAGTGTGTTGCTAGCAAACACTGCATTTGTAATTTTGGCAGGACAACGGCTACAATGAAAAGCCCCCAAATGGAGGAAAAATGTGCATTTTGTTAGTGAGATTGAGTTATAGTTAAAAAGCTATTTTTCCCCATCTTTCCTCTATCGCCCAGCCTGTTTAGCTGAACTTGTTATGCTTTGTGGAGTTGGTTATCTAGTTCTACGTTGTTGTCTTTTTTTAATACTTTCCTGTCCAATTTTTTTGTAGCCTCAGCAGATCACAGATGTCTGTTGGAAGTTAGTAGACAGCCTGACTAGTAAAGCCGGTCATGTCATTGCCCTTTTACGAAAAGTAGCAACTGGAAGACCGTAGCTATTTTGAACGCATCCAGTATCAGAGCTCTTTGGAAGTGCAGCTCGTCTTGTCAGTGCATCTCTAACAAGTATTTGTGCTTGTAGATTACCACCAAGGAAGAGGTGAACTCTAAACATGGCACGGTCAAAACTGAGCTGGAGCCCGACACGTTCAAACCCAACCTCAGAGAACCCAGCGAACTCCTGGAGGCCGACCAGATAGAGAAAGTAAGTGCTGCTGCAGAAAATCTCATCTCATGCAACTTGACGGTATTCTAAACTTAATATTTTTCCAACAACAATCCAAAACTAAGAGCACATGCCTGTTCCTCTTTTGTTATCCGGGTAGCCTGTTCCTTTGTTATAATGAACATTGATGCTGTCTTTTATTCCATGTTAGTGTTACCTGTGCAATTGTTACTGTAAATACACAGGCGTGTCAACTGATGAAAATAGTCCCACTGTCTAGTGTATGTTGAAAGTGAATATAATAGATTCCCTGTTTTCATTATAACCCAGTAGGCTTGGCAGTAAGCTTTTTAGTTTTTGTTTTTACAGATACAAAATGGAAACCACAGAATATTTAGAAATTTCTTATGATTTGATAATGATTAGCATTAAATGTTTTTGTTTTTGTTTGTTTTTTTTCTTCATCTTAGTCTTTAAATCTCTGTGAGACGCCTGTGTGTTGTGTCAGGCTGGAAATCTGACATGTAAAAAACTGAGGATTTGTTTTACTTTCAAAATGTCGTAGCACCCAAACAAATTAAGTCATCAGTTCATAGAGCTACCTTGCAGTCTTGATTTCCAACTGTGTGTTTGGGAAAAGGATTCATTCACTGCTTGAATAAGTTTAGTAGCATTTGTTAGGTGGGTAGGTGGATACACTGAGCAGAAGCAACAGCACCGACAAACAAATCGCCTGATTTTTGTCAAGTGCTTATTTTCAGTGACCAACATTTGTACGATATCCCTGTTACAATGTTTATGATGTCATCACAGAGAGTACTGCTGTCCATTCAAAGCTTTGTCAGTTAGTGGAAAACTAAACACTAACACGAAAGCCTTAAAATATACCTTTGGGTGTCAGCTACTGCTGCTTTGACTTCTTTTGTAGATTAGCTTTCTTTCCACCCTGGACATTAGTAACATAAACTTGCAATTGTTGTTTCTCTAAATATCATATAGAGATGAGAATCTAAAAAATAATTGTTGGATCCACAGTAGATGATGTTTTCTTAACTCTAGCTAAAATGCTAAAGCTAAAATTTAGGTAACCAGTAAAAATGAGCAGGTGACCAGCTGGTGACTGGCTTTAATATATATTGTCAGTACAGGTCCAGACTCCTAGTGCAGGTGATAAGAATTTTAACATAAAAGTTATTGTGAGGATTTAGCAGTGAAATCTCATTAGTTTTGACTGGTTATAACCTGGCCATTCCTCAGGTTAATGTTACATTCCTTCCATGAAAAACGCTGATTTAATAAATGTTATCAGTATCATAGTATTGATTAAGCTGTAAAGTACGTGTGTAAAGTTTCATGGCGGTCTAACTTACAAATTGTGATCTCAGGACGACAGCCACTTGAAAATCAGGACGCTTTACATTAGGCGCTGAAACATGAACTGGATAGTTTGCTCATTCAAAGCAGGAATCAACATGTTCTCTTTTATTTATTGTGTTCCGGATGATTTCAGGTAGATTTGGTTTGTTAATCCTGCCAACGCAAAGAGTTAGAAATAAGCGGTGACAAAGATGAAAGAGAAATGCATGAAACAGACATCCAAGTCACCAACCTTTCATGTTGTTGTTAGGTGTACTGTGTGCCTTGCAGGCACTGCAAGTTAACACACACCCAGAGCTCCAAATTAGTCCCACTTGGCTTATTAACCAATAGAGTGCCAATATGCAAGCTTTCTTTAATCACCCTGCGGACAGAGCTCGGGGCTCAGGCCTGGCTCAAAGCAGTGCAGAGGTGAGCTGAGTCAGGCCTCGCCTAATCGTGGCTTCATTCCCAGCCTGCTGATTATATGACTGCTGCAGCTCCACCACTGGAGCAAGTGCTGATCCAACAAGAAAAATGCCAAAAGGGACTGAGGAATTGTTTGAGCGTGAACAGAACATTTAAAGGTCCTTGTTCTGTATAGCAGTAAAAAGTTGTCACTTTAATTCCATGTTTTAGTCAGTGTCTGTTTTATCTGTCCATTAAAATGAGACATAAGTTGTACCGCTCCTCCGGCGCCTTGTCGGCATTATCTCCCCATACACCACAGCCGCCGTTAATCCTCGAGTCAGTCAGCAGCAGGGCAGCGTGCTCTCTCAGGGTCTGCTGGGCCTCTCTTTCTCTTGAGACTGCTCTCACTGTTTTCAGCCCTGTTACTCCTCCTTAAACGCCAGAGAGTGTTAAAAGGTCACCGCAGATGTAATTGAGCGTTGGTGGCTGTGGCCTTTCTGTGTTTCATTTTCTTTCTTTCATTTTTTTCCCTTCCTTTTTCATCTCTGTATTTTTAAATTTATTTTCCCCGCACACAGCTTGCCAGGAATCTCCCTCCGCGGACCATCGGGTACCCATGGACGCTGGTCTTTGGCACTGCAAAGCACGGCATGAGCATTAAGACGCTGTACAGATCCATGCAGGCCCAGGACACCCCGGTGCTCCTGGTCATTAAAGACAGCGACGGCCAGGTACGCGCCCAAATTTAAGAAGCTAACCACAGTGGCACATTGTTATGGTACTGATCACCTTTTTGTTGTTGTCATTTTGTTTTTTTTAATAACTTCAGGTGTTTGGTGCGCTGGCATCCGAGCCCTTTAAGGTCAGCGATGGCTTTTATGGCACCGGAGAGACCTTCCTCTTCACCTTTAATCCAGAGTTTGAGGTATAACATTTTGTCACTGTTAGATTTTGTAACTTTTTTGCACTTCTGAATGAATATTCTTCTCCAATAATGGAGGAGTGAGGAGAACTAATGTTTGCATTTGCTCATAGCGACACACCCTGCAGTTCTCCCCACCTCTGCAGAGCTTTCAGCAGCTTGTTTTAGCTCTCTGGCCACCAGCTTTACTGCTTTGGTTCTCTGTAACTTCACTCCCAGTTTTAGCAGGCAGCTGTTTTTGGTGCAAAAGCCCTGTTAAAACCCAGTGTACACTCCCTGTTCAGCACCAGTCAGTCAGCAAGTAGTTGGTGAACAGAAAGAAGCATTTAGCAGCTAAGGAGCCAAATATTTCCCTCATGAGTTGGCAAAGACCTAGAAGGAGAATGGTTGTGTTATATATGGGAAGTGGCTGTAAAAACCACTCCAAAGGACCGCTCAGGCATGTTTGCCTGCTGTGTATATAGGAGACTTAGCACGGTGGGTATTTAACCTTTATATGCTTTTGTGTTGTGTTTAAAGCTTTGTGAGACAAATTATTTCATACATCAGCAGCAGACACAGAATTAAATATGATGTATATGCTGTATAAGTGTTTTTTAGTTTACATTTTCTCTTTCTCTCTTATATCATCACTGAATATGTCATACAGTATCTTCTAATATGTGCTCTGTTGTATCATGGGCAGGTGTACAAGTGGACCGGTGACAACATGTTCTTTATCAAAGGGGATATGGACTCCTTAGCTTTTGGTGGAGGAAGGTGAGCCAGAAATCTACAGACCACTGGTGCAACATATTTGTCATAATTAAATATGACAGCATGTCAAATTTAAATTCAGATTGACATAAAGTAGACACAAGCCTGCTGATGTCCAGAAATGTGGACTGCATTAGAAGAATGGTGTTATTAAGATATTTGCACTTTTGCGGAGCTCATAAGATCACATGCAGATATAAAACGTTCTTTTGTTTTGATTAAAATAATTGATGTCATGGTGACGATCAGTAATATAAGTTGTATTTGTATATGTATGTGCCATTTGTTAGCTATCACACTGAGTAGTTGGTACTTTGCCCAGTACACTTACACCTGCAAGTTAAAAGCATAAATTGAGATAAAACGCAGGCTTTTTACTGCTGATCCTGAAATGGCTTGAAGTTGTCTAATGTATTTTCTTCTTTCTTCTGTAGTGGGGAGTTTGGCCTGTGGCTGGACGGAGACCTTTACCACGGCAGGAGCCACTCCTGTAAAACATTTGGGAACCCTATGCTCTCAAAAAAAGAGGATTTTTATGTACAGGACATAGAGATTTGGGCTTTTGAATAATCAAACCGTGCAACACAGGGGGGAAAAACAAGTCCTGGAACAGGGCAAAAAAAAAAAAAAGTGAGTAGGAGTCCTATAGAACAATGGCAACGTCCCAAACCTAACTGCACATCACCAGGGCTCCCCAGGCTGGAAGCCAGCTATTGGATGCTTGTTGTGCGTTACTACTGCAGTTATTACAGAGCTTTTTCTTTTCTTTCTTTTTCTTTTTTGTTTTTTCTTTGTGAAAAATGACCTTTGTGTGTATCTTGTTACAGCCTTGTGCAGCATCTTTGCAGAGTAGGGGGAAGTGAATAAAGTGTCGCTAATATGAGGCTGTATGTGAGGAATGACGGGAGGGAATCGGGGCGGGGATGACTGAAGAGGACCGTCGGAGCTCCTCTCCATTCAGAGGTGGTGAAGATGATGGTGGCTAAGGTTTGGGACTGCTGCAAGAAGAGAGAGGTGCCCCACATTGTGCATTAGACCTTTACGGAACCTCAAGGAGTCCCCCACCCCCCTGCACCCTATCAGACCCCCGAAAATCTCCTTGGTTCGGTAGGACGTTACTCACTGTGCTCTCAGTTTTGACAAAGGGAGACAAAGTTAGGAGAGACGCAACCTGAACACATTCCATTCCTCTTGGCGATGGCGGACTGTCAACAGTACAAGTGGTGATTTGTGGTAAACACGCGCATACAAAACACATCAGCAGCAGGATACGATGACACTCGACTCAGAGAAGGGAGAATATTTGCTGTGTGTGTGTAGTTTTTTGGGGCGGGGTAGTGTTTTCACAGTACAGTACAGTTTTTGGTTGTCCTCTGAGGCTAAACTTATAGAGTATCGTGTATTGTAGTCCTCCTGTTGTTCACTGTCATAGCACACCATCTGAAAGCACATAGCTATAATCAGATCACCCATCGTCGTAATGTTCTGTTCAGTGGGTGTATGTGTGAGTCCAGCTAACACCGGCTCCTCTCGCAGGATGCTGGCTGTACTGTTTGTAGACAGTAACGTGTTGCAATAGATTTGTGGAATATGCAAAATAACTGTCCTGTGACCTCAAATAACCCGCAGGTCGTGGCAATTTCGTCGCCGCCTGTCGCTCTTTCAAGAGAGAAGACTTGTAAAGCTTTTACGTCTTGATACACACTTGCTTTTTCTGGGTATCGTTTGAAGAGCCTGAGACGTGTTTATCTGTTTTACATGCATATATGACAATTATATATTGGTATATGTGATTATATATGTTTATATAATCATATATATATATTTTGCTGTTGAGTGTGACAGTGATTATATTTGTGCTGATATTTCAGCTGTTACTATATAATGTATATTACCCTGTAAATTAATGTTAAAATAGTAGATTTGTTCCTAATATATATATATATATATAGATAGATATCTATAAATACATACTGCTATAAATATATATAAAATAAAGTGTGGATTGATGGGTTGCTTCTAGCACTTTAATCTGGTGTAAAAGCGATAAGGCCAGGTTCTTAGGTTTTCTTAGCAGTAGTTGTACAGTACCTTTTGTTTTTTTTATTATTATTAAATAGATCATTAAGATGTTAACTGTTAATAGAAAGCTTGCTGCTACCTACATCAACAGGGGTAAGCCCTTTTACTGTGTCTAAAAGGAAAAATGACACAATGGAAGAAGGAAGAAGGGTTGAATGTGGTTAAATGTGTTAGCAGGCTTCGGTTTTGCTCCTCACGTTTGGCCGCCAGGTGAGTCCCAGTAGGTACAGGTAGGTATGCAGACAGATGATGGCGGGTGAAGGAACGTGTACATTACATGACCCTCCCCTTGCCGTGACGCTTTCTCCCGCCCCCTTTCTGGTCTTCCACGCCAGTATTCGTGTCCTCGTGGAAAGTCACAAAGAATAATATGGATAATTCTTCCAATTCTTTCACCAGACTATGATGTACCAGTGATGTATAAATACCAATAAAGCTGAAGTAATTGTTCTAACCTTGTTTTCTGTTTTAATTTTTTGTCTTTCGTGTGGTTAAGGCTGCACCGATTGATAAGGATAAGGTTGCAGGTGTTTGCTGTCTGGAGTGTGCCACTGTGGTAATGACACTCATGCAGTTTCAGATTATTAGTTGCTACGTGTTGAATGCAAAATCATAAACTTTGTCTTGTCATGATCGTGTTTCAGTGTTACCTGGTGCAGCTACTCGGGGAGAAATACTTTTAAAGCTAAGTTATGCAACTAGACTGACCAATTCAGTCAATCCAATATTCATTTCTGTGTTTTTGAGTTTTTAATTTTACATATCAAGTATTTTTAAATCACAGGGGACTCTCCTCCGATCTGGTTTAATAAACAAAACTTGGTTTGGTCTCCCTACAGTTGTATATTTATACATCGTTTATATATCAAATAAAATGTGACACCATTTTAATTTTGAAAACCTCATCATATTCTAATGGATATTAAGTGCTGTGCTGCTACGATGGATCCTGCAGCTGTGAGTGAGCCTCACCTACTGATCACAGTTAGTGTCCATTTGTGTCCTTGGTATAGTCACTCTTTTTGTTATTAGACATCTTAGTATTAAAAAAAAATGACAAACAAATTAAGTTGCAGTAAAAATGATACACTGACAAAATTGTGTCCTGATTTATTTCAACAAAACGGGCAAACACGGGTAAACAGCAGTGCTGAATCTTCTCGAGTTCCTTGTCCGTCAGCTCAGAGGAAACAAATGCCTGAGCTTCATGCTTCATACTTGTTCCTGATGTTTCAGGTCCCACACAATCCAAATGTCCCCCGAGGCATTCATTCGTGCTGTGTCAGGTCTTTATGGACATCCAGCACGAGTAAAACAGTTTGGGGATCATTATTGGGTTCTGAAATTATAATCTTCTGGCAAATAGCTGCACAGTCAGAGTAAAGAAACATAAATGTCTTATAAAACGTCCCGCATTACAACAATAAGGTTAAAGCAACAGTCTTGTTTAAAGGGGAAACAGTAGAAGACAAAGTTTGACAGTCTTTAGACTTTTTCCTCCACGAAAACAGGCACAACACTAGATTCACTAGAGTGCAATTTACAGGCAATTTCCACAACATCCTCTGTAGGACACTGTCATCATCAGTGCAGTAGATCTCAAGTGAAGCAGAATGATTCTCATGTTAAATACTGTCCAAATTACCCAAACACCGCATCATCAAAAAAAAAAAGAGGCAATGTATTTTCATCAAATTCAGGTTTGGCAGGAATAACTGTCACTAATGTAGTCCCCGGTCCTCTTGGGAGACAGGGCAGACTGTGGGTGAGCACAAAACGAAGCTACCGCAGAGCTGAAAAAGGCATTATGTAGAACCATCTTCAGTAAGGCAGAAGAATATTGTAGAAAATCATCAAGAGAACAATTCTGGCTAAAAGTGCCATTTTCAGCAGGAAGTCAACTTTTTTTCTTCCAGTTGAGCCCATTAAGTGTTCCCGCAGTTTATTTCTAGTACACCAGGTACTTGACTTCAGAGTAGATGAGAGGAAACATGACTGTGCAGGCTCGGTACAGGATGGCTGTGCTCTTAAATAAAGCTCGGGGTTTGGTGCTCCAGGATTCAGACTTGAAGTTGAAGTAGATTGCATACAGCGCCACGGCAAAGAAGTGTCCAATAAGGGTCAGGGGTTTGGGCGACAATCTGTCCAAAAAAAAGAAAAAAGTCAAACTTACAACCCCCTAAATCGTATATCTAAAAGTGCTTTTAGATTTAGAAAATTATCAAAGACAAACAAAATTGAAGCAGTGAGGAAAAAGCCAGCATGGCTCTCTGAACACAGATTCCTCTAAAGCTCACTGATAAATGTGTAGTATATGTAAACACTTGCTGGGTGTTACATGAGAAACTCTTTATGTGATCAGACATTAACTACCTCCCAGCAGCAGTTGAAAGAGATGCAGTGTGAGCTCTGGAGGATCTGACAGCAGAAACAAGCTTTTATGCTAGGCTAAGCTAGCAGTGTACCTGTTGTAATGCCACATGTCACAAGTCTCACTATTCCTATACTGAATAGGGACAGTGAAGGCAACCAGGTAAACTTCTGCAAATGTCAAACTCTTCTGTTCAGTTTGGTTTGCTGTGGAGGAAAGCGTTTAGCACTTACACTGAGAGGAGTCCAATAGGCCCAGCAACGCACTCTCCACCGAGCTTAAAGTACTGGAAGCAGGCCTTTCTCAGCTCATGAAGAGAATCTGAATAACAGGAAAAACATGGATGAGAATCCAAAGTACAATTAATGCAGATTTTGAATTTAGTACTAAAAGCCAACATTTATTATCTTCCATCAGTGCTTTTCATGTGCCATTAGACGGAGGCAGGCAGACACTCACTGTCAGTGGCTGCAAACAACTCATACAGCGCCTGGGCCAACACATTCACCACAAAAGAATGTGATGACTTGCGTTCCCAGTCAAATTTTTTCTTTGCCTGTTGAGAAGAGGAGGGGGGGAAAAAAGTGTGATATTGCACACATTGGGCTGCAGCTTCTTACCAACAGCAGAGGAAATAAAAGGACACAGAAAATCTGACAGCATAAATATAGCTGCGGCTTGCAGTCACACAAAATGTGACTTAGAAAAAACAAATCAATGAATGTGCTTTCTGTTATTTTTACACTACACAGTTTTGTTTTGTTTTTAATAATCCTTTGAATTTGGGGAAAGGTGTTCTAGTTACAGCAAGCAAATGTGTGCTCACCTGCAGCACGGCCCTGTCGTCATATAGATCGGTAATGCTCTTCAGCAGACTCCTCCAGATGCGAACGTCATTAAGAGCAACACTCATCCCTCCTCCCGTCAGAGGGTGCCTCATGTTGTAAGCATCACCCAGGAGGAGCACGCCTGCGAACAACAGACAGCTGTTTGTCTCGAATCTTATCTCCAGATGGTCTTTTTAATTTTCGGCACTTTAGCAAACATCTCAGCTGGAAGCGAAGCACATCTTTAAGAGTTATACTTGTCTCTCTTTGACGCATTCCAAAAAAATGGTTTCTCTAAGTTAAGCCTTTCTTACCCCGGATTCTACTTGTTTCCTAAAAGGTCAATAAAATCCTTATTTACCTCAAATACAAATGAACTGTTAATTAGTCCAAAGAGCTCTTTTCTTTTGTTTCTTTCACCTTACACGGAAACATACATAATCACAAAATCACAAACACACCTCGGGCCACTTCCAGCAGAAATCAGTCAGTCAATAAGACTTCAGTACCTGGCTTGTTGACAGGGGAGGGCGGTAGGAAGCTGGCAGGCATGGACCTGAGTCGATCGTTCTGTAGCGCCATCATGAAAGGCTCCTTTAGATGCTCTGAAGGAAGGAGAGAAAGGGAGAATGCAGGAGGTCGGTCAGTGAGCCAGCTCTGTGGATGAAAGCCCAAAGGTGCACGCTGCGCACATGCACAGGGGAAAAAAAAGAAAAAGCTTTTTTTTGGTTTCTGAATGTACATTTATCAATTCATCAGTGAGCCTGACTCCAGCATTCCAGCTGGACCTGTGTCAAGGTTACTGGGGTGGCTGCTTTAATACTGTGGCTTTGATATTTCAGCTGAATAGCAGAGCACACCGTGAATGTCAGTTCTGTCGACTGCAGCTTCCTGGGAGGTGCGCACCTTCTCCTCACCAGCAGCACTCTGAATGGTTTCCTGCTTCTGGCACCACGGTCTGACTGTTCTGATCTCCACATAACCTTCATTTGTCACTCAGCAGTGTTTTTTTCTCTCTTCTCTCTCTGCTTATCAGGGATTGTCACACAAAGACACAACCCTTCAAGAATAAATAAATTCTTTATCATTCACCTGGCAGCTGTGGGTAGATTTTCTCAGCCATGTACTCTGGCAGGTTACGAGGCATCTCCCCCCTGATATCCACGAGAACTCTGGTTTGAGAGGAGGAGATCTGGTAGATGAGCACTGGGCTGGGATTGGCCAGGACCAGCTCAGCGTGGTTTGCCTTAAACTGCGGACAGTCCTGCAGAGAAAAGTGGTGGATTCATTATTATTATTGTTTATCATATATTATTATTATACTACATATTAATGCTAACTAACTAGGTATTTCTCTTTACTATACAGTCTTTAAAAATATAACATATTTTGTGGTGAACTTGAAAGAAAGGCAGGTATGAAATGTAAAAGGTTTGAAGTAATAAGGCTTTGCATTGATTTTCAACCAATAAATCATTGGGCTGACCTTGAAGACCTTGGCAGGATGTATGCCATATTTTCATGGATTGCCAACATGACCCTACACCCCTAAAAGTTTTGGTTATGAGTTTTACAGTTCTGGGATGTTGTTTTCAGTTTTCTGTGGGAGCTCTAATGGAAAGGCAGTCACAACAGTTTCTTACAGCTGGTTGCAGACTGCTTTTCATCTTCTTCTAGTTTTGTGCACCTTTGTGTGATTTGTAATTCTTGTTTTAAAATTGAAAAATATACTCTTGGGGAAAAAAATGAATAGGATTCATCAGTAACAGAACACATTTCAGCGCGTCACTCTTTCAGCCTGAGCTCCACGTACCTTCATCAGGCATCCAACAAAGTGAGAGGAGATGCGAGCCTTCCCGGACACCAAGCTCTTTCTGAATTTGGAGAAGCAGCCGTCGGCCACCACAGTCAAAGCCGCGTGGACCTCCTGCGGGACACACAGTCATCACACACCCTCTGATGTAAATACGGTATTTCTTTCAGCAGGCAAGAGGGAAACACGAGGCGGTGTCTAACAGTTCTGCTGGTACCACTGAGCTCCCTCTTCTCACCTTGATGTCTCCAGTTTCTTTATCCTTGTACTGGACTCCAGTTACGCAGCCGTCCTCTTCCTGCAAACTGGTCACGGTGCCTTCTATGAATGTGACACTAGGGGGCGCAATTAGACAGTTAGAAACGTCTGGACTTTCCTGCCCACAGAGCAGAGAGATCATAGAAAAGTAAAGACTGACTCCTTAAGCGCAATATGTGTCTCTGATTTAGCTGAATGTTAAATCTCTCTAACTGAAAGTCTGTCATTGTGTATAAAGACATACAGTGAGTAAACCAAGATTCTTATTATTACTCAGAGCAATCATGTAGGACAGAAGAGCAGGACCTATATTCTTCTGTTCATATCAGCCACTTGGCACCTAAAATATTTCTTATTCGTGACTCTGCTTACTTTGGCTCGGCCATGGCGGCTCTCCTCAGGCCCATGATGAATCGGCCGTGATGAAAAGCTCGGCCACAGTGGATGTTTTTCTCCTGCTCTGGGTAGGGGATCTCCACCTCGGCGCCACTGTCTATGTCGTGGATCACATAGCCGTGCACCAGATGAGCATCCAGACCCTCCACTGAACCTGAAGCCGAACACAGAAACAGATAACTATTACACATCGCATATTCGCTATTTATTTAGTCCACAGATGACTCGGCGCAAAGGTTAAAAGTGGCTACGGTGGGTCAAATAACACAGGATCAGGTTGAAATGACTGGTGCGCACTGAAAGTCCAAAGTTACTGACAGGATACATTTGATGTCCTTAAAGAGTGACATCGAGATCTAGAAGTATTGCTCCAAGTATAATTTCATAAAGCTTTGAGGGAGCTGCTGGATTATATTTATTAATAAAAGTTCATATCATGTATGCATACTCTACACTAGTGCGTTTAGAACAGAGAGGGGAAAGCAGCAGCTTTTTCTAAATATCTGCTGCAGCTTTAAGTTTCTAACAGTATCATTTACAGCAAGATGGAGCCCCAAACACAACGTTAGACGGACCCCCAGCAAAAAGTAACCAGCCAACATCATGCTGAGTGCTGAAAAAACGACTAAATGAAGATCAAATGGGAAATATGAAAAGTTTTTTATCTTTATCTTCTTCTGTCTTTAACAGTTATTCTCTAAAAGGTGGGAGGATCGAGCCAAATATCGCTAGTATCAGCGCTAGTATTGGTGTTGGAACCATGTTATGCTTTGTTTTTCTTTTCTTTAACCTCCTAGGACCCTATGAGGACATCACATTTTGGGTTATTTATACTCAATTTTGGTTCAAAAATGCTCAATTTTTGTTTACAAGGGCCTGATATCCACTTACAAGGACATTATACTACTGTTCTATCGAAGTTTTAAACAAATATCCTCATATGTGGCTCTCATTTATCTTAGAAACAAAAATTAAGTTTAAAAAAAATCTGATAATTCTTTGTTTTTACATTCATCAGGTCCCAATCAGCCCAAATATCAAAGAGAAATTAAAAATGCATGCCATGGAAGAGTTCGGTCTTAGGAGGTTAAGAAATGAAACATTTTATGATAACGTGAAACTTTATCTTCACTTAACTTTACCTTAAATTTACTGCTTAATTCTGATAGGTGTATGGAAATACGCGATATCACCTTTCAGTGAGGCCCACTCAGGGAACACAGCAAAGCAAAAATATATGACGGGCATGATAAATATTTTAAAGCCACAAAGAAAGAAATAATAATCGGCTTTTGACCTCATTGCTTTTGAAAAATAGTTTCCGAGGCGAAAGGCTTAAACTGTCATACAGGTGAGTGCTTGTGAAGTAACAGACCTTCCAGTCCGAGCTCTCTGAGTGCTTTATATCCTCCAGGCTGCAGCAGCTCCCCCACTATCCTGTCCGGCTCCTTCAGGTCCCTCTCCACCACCGTAACACTCCTGCCATCCCGGGCCAGGACGGCCGCCATCGCCGAGCCCAAAACCCCTGCCCCAACTATCACCACATCCGGGTCCCGCTCCCCAGGTGAGCCAGATGCTGAGGCACCGAGTGAGGCAGAGGAGCCCGTTTCCACTCTGTTCCTTGTTCTCCGGCCCTAAGAACAACCACACTTTCAATGTAGGTGTAAAACAGTCATATAAGCTCTGACCGGACACACTTCAAAACTTCCAGGCTTTCGGGAGAGCGAGAGAGAGAGAGAGAGAGAGAGGGGGGGGGGGGGAGAGTTCAATACAGCTGCTCAAAAAAACAAAAAAAGAGGCAAAAAAAGAGGCAAAAAAAAAGAAGAAGGAGGGGGACACTTAAATTAAACACCAGCTCTTGGTGAACAGGCTGAAAATCTTCACACCGTGTAATCTGTTGAGAACAAAATGACACGACAGTGGGGGCTGGATTCAAACTCAGGCCAAAAGTCTCCCAACAGCGGCTGTCTCCTGGTACCTCATCCACATTCTTGAGGCTGTTCTGGGGGACACAGCGAACCTTTTTGTAGAGGCACGTATGAATTTGCCATCCTGAAGGTTCTGGGCTACCTGTGCAACCCCACTATTATTCCGCCAGCAGTGACAATTACACTAGCAACAAACAAGTCTGGAGAGGAAGAAGAGAAGTGGTTTGGGCCACCACCTTTAAACTCTTCTATTTTGGGTGGGGTGGGGGGTGGATTATTCCCTATCCGGCACCTGCTGATCTTCTTCATGAGTACCAAAGCAAGTTTAACCGACTTTGTGTTAAATCTCTGTGATTTTTTTTTTTTTACTCTCTCTATAAAACATAAGTTGACCTGAATAGAAAATGAATCTAGTTTTCTGACTGTTATCACCCCGTGTGTCCCTTTGTTCCCATAATTAAACCTGGAGGAGTCCAGCTGAGGTGTCTTACCTTCTTGCAGCTCTTCTCTGTTTTCTCGCTCCTCGGCGTTGCAGTTTGGGGGATTAAGTGGTTGATAACAGGTAACAAAGACAGGCTGCTCAGGAAGAAATTAAGCACCCGAGAGACTCGGAGCTTCTGGCCGTGAAAATAGGCGATATACGAGAGCAGCAGGCCGGCTGTGAAGAATAAGGCTGCAACCATCGCAAGGTCTCTCTGAGCAAAACTCAACACCATGTTGGACTTCTTATAAAGGTACGTAAAGCTTGCTATTCCCAGGAAAGTCCACATCTTTTTTCTTTTTTTTTTTGATTTACAAAAAAGTAAATTAAGGCTAAAGTTCAAAAGTAGGAAGAAGAAAAAAAAGTTTTAGGCTGACAAAAAGGTTCAAATAATAATTGTTGTATTGTATATTTTTTTAGGTTCCTCTGGAGTAAATTAGTGAGCCCGGAACCAGCAGGTATCTTTGTAAGTCATGGTCACCGGGTCACAGACAGCCGGAGTGATGCTGCTGAATATTTTATGACAATGACAAACACGGACCACTTTCGATTGGCTGCTTTCACATTCCGCCGCTCCCATTGCTCAGCCCTCCAATCAGGACAGACGTGATGGTGAGCAGAGCTCACGCTACGAGCTGATTGGTTGATCACGCCGGCACCGGGCCTCTTCTGGCCTGCTGATTGGACGGCGGTCCAGTAGGATGGTAGTATGATTTGATGTCAGTGGAAAAGGTGCGCTTTCTTTCTTTTCTACAGTTCAGAGGCTGAGTGGGAGCAAAGAGTGTTCATGTGGGACAGGAGTCCTGCTCCGCGTCACTCATAACCGCTGCCCACGCGCTCTGACCCGAGCAGATAAGAAAAGCCGCCAGTACGGAGTAAATCACAAATATAACTAGCCTGGACTAAAACACACCATAGTGAGAGTTTTAACGTCGACCGTCTTCACGTCAAAGCGGTACTTCACAGTCCAGGTTTAAACCCTGAATCACACGCCCTGTTATCCGGGAAAAGGTGCAGAGTGAGAGCTCTTACTGAAGACAGCGCTGTCAGCGCTGTTTACGTAATACACATCCAATCAATCGATCAATCAAATCGACGATATCACACAGCTGGAGAAGCTGTGATAATGAGTCGTGTTTGTTTGGGTAGGATTAAAAAGCTGCTTCAGTCTGTAAGAGTTCAAATTATATAGAAAAAATATATGAAGAGTTACAAAGTGTGATGTTCTAATACATACAACACAGTCTGAGTTAAAATGCCTTCATCTCACATGTAAACACCTAAGTCAGCCTGCATATGTTAGATTAGATCTTTATTGAAGTCTGTTTTCATGCAGAAATGTGCAGTATTTTATAACTCCAGCCTCTAAATCATTTGCTGCATTTCTCACTAGAAGTGTTTTTTTAAACACTGCTAATTAAAACATGTCCTTGTAACTGTCTGAAGGTGTTACTTGGGACTAATAATAGTGTCTATTTCACTCCTTTTTTCTTAAATATTTCAAACTAATCAAGAAACTAACTACTCGATCAGTCCATAAACTACACCAACACATAACAGGTAAGAGGTATTTATGCTGTTAGCTTCAGTTCTGGAAGGGGCCTTTGTTTTTATAGACTTATGAATACTTTTGTTGTGTGATTTTAGTATTTTTGTGTGATTAAACGCTCTGAATATTACTTCCACTAGTGTTGAATCTATAAAATGACTAAATTGTTAGTCAATGATTAATATATCTGAGCAATGTAAATTCACCAGGTACACACTGTGCTATAGAAACCATGAAATAACAGTGTATGACAATAATAACGCATGCCAACAACTCCTCAAACACATATTGACAACATTTTTATTGAATTTAAGTGTCACTTCAAAAGTTTGCGTGACTACAAATGCATGACAGGACTAAATAAAGTACAGTGTTGAAAATGAGTGGGCTTTCCTACAAGTAAGGCATCACCTGACGGCCAATGCTGCATATGCAGAGGTGTTTTGATCATATGTAGTGGTTAAAGACGGAGTCATACTTTTCTTGCTTCCCTGATGTTACTTCTGGCTCACCGTTCTGCTTGATGAAATCCTGAAATAACAAAAAGACACATCATGTAGAGTTGCTACAAATATAAACTCCAGTTTAAATATAAGCTCAAGCTGAGTCTTACCTCCATCTCCTCTAAGGTGGCAGTACCATTCTCCACCTTCTGTCCGAGGCCATGACTAAAGCTTGAGTACCGCTCCTGTTTAACATTACACATAACTTGCATTTTCCTATTAATATTATTAACGTATACTTTACACTCAAGTAGCTGCACACATACCCGCATCATACTAGCAATAACCCCATCCTCAATGATGTGAACGGCGTTCCTGAGTCCTCTTGCAAAGGCGTCCATGACTCTGATGTGACTAATGAACAGGTCCTCGAGGTCAGTGGACTCTATGTGCGCCTTTGCAACAAAGTTCAATCCTCCTGGATGCAGGCCGCCTTGTTCAACAATCACCTGGACACACAGAGGAACGAGGAAGTTCGATTATCTCTCATCTAATGTTATTAACAGTGAAACCATTGATCTAAAAATTCATCCTTTTTCATCCAATTCATCCAAGCCAAGCTTTGTTTTAATCTAATCTAGCATCATTCTAACAGATGCTAGATTAATGATTGATTCATCTAAACTAGCCATAGTAACTCATAAAGTGCAGTTTTAGAATTTTTATTGTTTTGAGCTCACATAGATTTAGACATAAAGAGTACATGTCATATTGTGGGGACCCAGCAATGCATAGCTAATGTTAAGTATTGGCTTGTTGTCCAGTACTAATGTATTATCTGAAAAAGGCTCACTGCCAGTAATGCACATGCCAAGCTTCAACACAGACTGCACTAGATAATCTCTGGTACTGGAAGCTTTCTGGTCATTTTCTAATAATATACTATTGTAAGTGACCAGAGTTCTGTTGACCAATCATCTTTGAGTAGGCTTTAGTTTCACACTAAACGGTCAATATGGATCGCAATCATCAGATATTCACTTGTAGCCAGGCAACACTGGAAGAGATAAAAAAAAACAAAAAAAAACACTGGCTACTGCTCCAAGTAGCCAAATCAACAACCAACCTAATAAGCTCTCAAATTACTGTCATCTTCTGTCCAGTCTGCAACATTTACTTAGAATTTCATTTTATCAGAGGCAGGCAGACCAATTCTTTTGATGAGCATTACTGTATGCCATCTCCCAAGCACAAATCAGATTATAAAGCTAGCAACTACCTAGCTAACAATAAACATGCCACAGCACTTAGCTGCTAAAGACTTTTTCTACACTTTCCTAATGAGGAAGGAAGAAAAGTGCCTGCCTGACAGAAATTTCCAGTCAGCAGCTAGCTAGTGAACAGAGGACTCAGCTAATAGTAATACATATTTTTACTGGACCCCAACCAACCTACACTACCTCTAAAGGAAGAGTGATCGCTGGATTTATATTTGTTGTATATTGTTGTACATGCGAGGCATCAAGAAAGTGTAACCACCTATTTAATCATTCCAACTGCTGCAGTTTACCAAATCTTGTAAATTTCACCTAAAATATAGCAAACTTAACTTATATTGACTAACATCACTTTAAATAAACCGTTATATATTTAGTTAGCTTACTTTCATGACCAAGGTGGTGTTCCTGATGTCCAGGGGGCACTGATCTGTGTCCCACCCCAGGTAAGGATAGCCTGTGTTGGAGTCAATCGATCCCAGCATCCCAAAACTGTGCACCAGCAAGCAAGAATGATTAAAAAAACAAAACAAACAAAAAGCATGAACATGCTACAAAGTTAGACTTCGGTTACTTCACAAGAGAGTGACTCACGCAGATGCCATGACAATATCGTGTCCTCCTAGAGTGGTGTGGTTGGGCTCAATTTTTAACTTAAAGTCACTGTCCAAACCAAAATGCTTTAGGAATCCTATAAGACTCATTGCATCTACAGAAAACAACAGACATAAGATGCAACACTGAAGAAGCGTATTGGCTTAGGTTACTTTATGATGAGCTTTGGAAGCCTCACCGTAATCATACTGGTGTTTGCTGGGCTCCTTTTGTTGGGGCGCAATCAGAAACTGACAACTCAACCCAATCTTCTCTTTGTAGTCTGCAGACAAACACGCAGACATGAAACAGAACAGACACAGCTGACAAACTCAAAACTCAAAGCCTGTCTGCTGTTCACGTGCACACTTACTGACAGCCATTTTGAAGAAGATGGCCATGTGATTGAGTTCAACAGCAACATCAGTGTTATGGATGGAGTGGAAACCTCTTCCTCCCCAAAAAACTAAAAAGCCAAAAATGTGCCGATTAAAGCGCCACTTACACAGAAGAGTCACAACATTACAAGATCGTAACCATCAAATCCATCATACCAAAGTTTTCTGCACCCAGCTTCTTGGCGATTTCCAGACTTTTTTTCACCTGAGCACCAGCATAGGCCAGCACATGGCAGTCAGGGTTAGTGGCTGCACCATTCATGTACCTGTAGTACGATGTTTATAGACAGAAATCTGCATAACTGACTGAACCATTCATAACTTTCTGTGCTCCTGAAACTCAGGTTTAACAAAAAAAGAAAAAAGTGAGGTTTAAGGTATGACTACAGTGTTAACCTTAAGTGAGTAAAGAGGTTACAGGTGATCCACAGCAACTTCACTCCAGTCTGGTTCTGTAGCTTGAGAGCCAGGTCTGTTATTTCATCCAGATTGCGGTTGGACTCCTCCAGCGTGGAGCCCTCAGGGGCAATGTCTCTGTCGGGGGCACAGGGCTAAGCACTCAATTTCAGAGCACCAGAATAATACAGTATACAGATACTATTACCACTGAGTGAAAATACCCTCTTATCTCCCAGACCGTACAATTATACATAAAATTGTCGCAGAAAACATGTAGAAATAAAAGCATATGAGGTGATTATACTGTAGATAATCAGGGAATGTGGATAAAAATGTTCGTAATCCTCATATAGTTAATGCAATGCTTTTGTTAAAACCCTTCAATTAAAACTGAAAGTCTGCACTTTAGTCACATCAGGACCTTTTCATTTTAAAATCATGATGGTAGTGTGCAGAAGCAGGTCTACAAAAATACTGGTGGCTGCCAGTGCTACCCCTCAGCCTCATCGTAGATGCACCTACAGTATAAATTAGATAATGTTAGGTCATTTTGAGAAAACCTGACCTCTGACCTTGAATTCAAGGCCACCGAGACTGAAACTCTTCTGATTGTTAGTAGATGCAGCTTTGGAATGAATGTGAAAATCCTATCTCACCTCATTCTCAAGTTATCGCATTCCCAAACTCAGATGTCCACGCCATGTAAGAGCTGAGTTTGTGTCTGTCCATAATTGTGACATGGATGAAGTTCCAACCATATTTTGAGCCTAATCAAAGCATCCTGGTAGTTCTAAGTATATCTGAAGAAAACTACAGCCCAGACTGCACTGGCTATTTTCATGAATTCAATGTATAACTACATGCACCCCATAAACATGTTACATTATGTTCTTCTACATTCCACCAGAACTTTGTCAGGTCAGGGTGAAATCAAGATAACTTCAGCTTTCTTACCTGTCATGGAAAGTGTAATATTTTACCTGTGAAAACAAACAGACGTCAATGAGGAATTATACTGTGATCTGGTCAGCTCTGAGATATTAAAAGCCTCACTCCAAGCTTGTTGAAAAACTCAAAGGCTGCACAGAGTCGCTTCCTGGCTGATTTCATAGGAGACCCTTTATTCCAGAGCCGGTGGTGGGTTGGAACTCCAAAAGGACCGGCACCTACCAAACAGAAAACAAGGCAATATTACAAAGGAGATGTGCTGATCTGAGAAAAGTAAAACTGTATGTGTGCATGAGTCAAAGCCTGCGGGACACATTTGTAACCATCGACCCTCAGACTGTTTAATGAGTTGCACGAGTGTTGGCTAAATCGCAACATTACCCGGTCCACAGAAAGAGTGCCAGTAGCAGACTGAAAACCTCAACCAGTCCTCCATCGTCCTCCCCATCAGCACCTGCACACAGGAACACCGAGCTCCACACAGCCTTACACAACTCTAACTGTGCAGTCAAAACCATGACACAAACAGAGTTAGGTCAGCATGTTATTGTATTAACCTCCTGAGTGGCCCCGGAGCAAAAATGTACAGCTGACATTATGATTTTTTCCAATATCAAACTAAGACGACTAAAAACATCTGCATAGATAAAGCAGTTTAGGTTGTACTGTGCAGTTAATTGGATTTTGAAACAGTGTGTCCTGGAGCATGCCATTATTAATGTCGCACTTTAATAACAAACAAGAAATAATTACATCAAATTCCAATTATTTGCCCACTTTGGTTTTCTACCCCTGAGTCTGCTTGACATATCTGTGTGTGTGTGTGAGTGTGTGTGTGTCTCTCACCTACCTCTTCTGCACTGTAGTGTTTAAAACACATGACATCACCAGGTCCAGCATCGGGTTTATACTGGATTTTGGGAATTCCTGTGCAACATGTTTTTTAATATTTGTTTTAAAACATCCTAAGGAGTGACAGCTCTTTCAATATTAACTTTGGAAAGACCAGCCTGAGGATAAAAAGGCTCACAGATTTAGTTACTGCCATCAAATCACATGTAAAACACATTTTACAGACTTGTTTTTACATGATTCCATTTTATCTTTTATCTTCTTGTTATCATATTTCAGTTACCTTTCTTATTGCCTGCATCTAACTTTTCATTGATTTATTTACATTTTTAATTGTTTTTTTCTTTTTTAATTATCTGTGTGCAGGCATCGTCTATTTGTTTAAATTGCTCCCTGTGAGTATTCCTTTTGTCTGTTTGCCAAAGTACTTTGTGATCTCTGTTCTGGTAGTTCATTATTATTATTATTCATCTTGGGAAGATGGGAAGAAATACATTTTTAAACAAGTTATTTAACTCAGAGTGAAGATCATATAAGAGTGGTAAAAGACCACAGACTGCAGCAGGACACTAAGCTTTAAGGTCTATAAACCCTTTTGGCCTCCCTCCCTCACACACACTTTACCGTTTCAAAAATCTCTGTTTACCTGCAAAGAACTTCTCCTGCGCTGCCATTTTTCGGTCCGCACTACGAGCCCTGCCAGCAGGCGCTAATTTCTTTTGTCTTCCTCCCTCGTTGGTTCCACTACGCGGCCTCTGAACATGTACAGGTTTTCAAGATTCAGCAAAAGTTCGTGCAATACCAAAATTACCTTAACTATTATCAGTGCATATTATTTGAAAACAGTGATATATATAATTACATCCGAATGTGGCGACCCGTATCGTCTTTGAATTTGAATCTACATGTTTTGCTTGTTCACAGTCACACTGCAAAATGGGCGCACTGTTCATTTGGACATCAATTTATTTTTCATTCACTGGTCAAGGTTTGATCTAGCTTTAATGAGTCAAAAAAACTTCATAATGGTCACAAAGTGATGCAACTATTGGATATAGAGTGCATTTTAAGTGCCACTTGTACATCTGTACAAAATAAGACATTTGAGACTGCATGCTGACAAATGTCAGGGTTACTTGAACAATTATATACCTGGCTTTAGGTTCTAACACATTTTAGTCACACAGACTTATAATGTCATCTATGAACTTTTACCTATATAAAGTATACAGTACTATAGTGGAAAAGGGGCATAATATTTACCTTAATACACTGCAACGGCTGCACAGCAGCCAGTGGGTTCCCATCTTTTTGACACTGGTCCCATTCCAGAATCTTTAAGATAAAATATTTATAAAGTATGAGTTTTTATTCTTATGTAATAAAATTACTTAATGGCGTTTTCTCTGAAAATCAATCAATCTAGCAACAGTACTTGATATGGATGTCTTAAAATCTCTGCCAGGTCTACAGGTTATTAATGTAATTACTTAAACATATTTATTTCTATTTTGCTAATGTACTGTTTGTCTTTTAGTTGCTAATAAAAAAATTGCTGATTTTAAACACTATTTAACTACAACACAAACAGTTAATACATACCCAATTTTTAATGTCAACCGTCATACTAAACCAGTAAAATCCGGAACACACTGCTGCTAGCGTTTTCTGTATGCCAGTGTGTCCTCCTATTGGACATGAATGAAACTCATGAAAGATCCTCCTGGCATCGTCCATGGTTTTAACTACTCTTCTGGTTCCAAAAAAAGAGTTCTCCATCTACAGAAAAAAAACTATTTACAATGTATTTAACCAAATATGTGATTTGTTAATATTAACAAAAAATTACTGACCATTCAGTTTGAATTTTGAGGCATATCTTCTGAGGTTTTGCCTCTGAGCCTTGTCATATTCTGAAGGGTAGGACCCAGCAGAAAGTAACGAGTATATCTCTTCCCATTTCTTCTCCATATCTACAAACGTAAACAGACATTTTCTTTTGAGCTTCAATATGTGCAGCAAACAATGCATACAATTTAACCTATTAAATAACCACATTACCTAAGTAGACTTAACAGAATATAACGGTCTTATCACTCAGCAAGAATGCACTGCAAACTTTCTAACTTTCTAGATAACATCATATGTGTACAAGCTTAAATCATGACTTGAAACTAGACTTAACCGAAGCTGCAAATTCGATAATTTTGTGGAAAACGCAGACAGCACGTTCACTTTAAAATTAACAAACATTCACAATGGCTTAAAAAAATCAAGTATCCACGGCAATAAAGTATCAGTACTTACCTATTTTCCAAATATCAAAAACGTAGCATGAAATTACAGGCGGACGCTATCCCTGAAAATTCCGGTTTTGTGTTGTGCGCATGCGCAGCTCATGCGCAGAAGCAATGGATAGGATGGTTTGTCAGGTAGGATGGATTATCAGAACACAACCGCATCATCGCTGCAGATGAAGGTTTGCACATTTTAAGTGGCAGTTGTAAATTTTATAACCTGTAAAGAGAATTAGTGAAACAAATTCATTCATTTTTCTTTCTACTATATCCGCCCGTCCCTTTTTTTACATGAACAACTACAGAAACCACTTGTTCTTTTTGATGGCTAAAACGAAATGGTGCTTTACCGCCACCAACTGGCAGGGAGTGGGAATAACAAACAAGAAGCGTTCATATTCTCTTAAATTGGAAACATTACAACATCTGCATTTCCCGGAGGGGTAGAATTGCAAGGTATCCATCGTCCATCTTTTTAGCACTGCTACTTGAAGCCCACTATAGCGCAAATGCTTACACATTCATAGGCCAATAGTAATATAATAATAGACAATAAAAATATAATCCAAGCAACACAGTGCTTCCAAATCTTGTTTTTCTTTCCTTACACGTTCATTGCTCATACATAAAGGATGAGTGAGTGTGTAACCATCAGTTCAGCCAGTGTTGAAAGTGCAGAGAAAACATAAATATCGTAGAACTAACAGGAGAGTGAGAAGATCCTATGAAACTTGAGAAATCATTGGTGGACTAAACATATGACATGACAGGTCGCCCTCACTGCTGCTGAAAGTGGCACACTTTTGCCCAACGGCATGCCATTAAATGGCAGCAGCAGGAAGAATGCCAGAGTGCACAGAAAAAAAATGTATCTGAAAAGCAGTTTCTTCAAAAAACATAACAAAACAACAACAAAAAACCCCAAACAATCTGCATCAGAGACAAAAACTGGCTAAGAAAACAACCAGGTTACAGAAATAAGTTTAATGTTCATTTCTGTCAGAGGGATGTGGACTCAGTCACTGGATTAAAATCCCATTCAGTCAAATATTAGTTTTTATCACCATGGTAGCTTTACTCATCCCTATTTCCTACAGAAATAATGACAGTCAGGTAGATATTTATAGACATTTACCTCCAACATCATTGTTGCTCAGTGGAACTGTGCTGTACTATAAACACACAGTGACGCTGAATTCAACCAAAATAGGAAACTAATAAAGTACATCAGCTCCTTGGCTGCCAACAAGTGATGTATCACCTGACTTGTGGCTAGAATTAGCTAAAAAGCTAAAATAAGCTAATATTCTCCAGTGATTAGCTTATGTTCTTGGTGCTGTTGAGAGAACAAAGGTGGATAAGCAAACGCTTTTTAAGTCACATAAATAACCTCGCATTATCAGAGCAATTTTTACATTTGCTTGCCAATGTTTCAGGTAAAATGTGTTTTAAATCAGCACCACAGATATGTATCATGAAGTTACAGCTACAAAAGTTTTATACATTAATGACGAGCAGCGCTGCTGAAGCATGCAACACCTTTGTGTGCCTGCACTGTAACATCTAGAACTGGACATTTAAACCTGTTTTTGTTGTAACCTACACTGTCATCAGTAGACAAGTTTGTACAGACAAGTTTACAGTAGTTTTATTCCTACTATTACTCTGATGAAATTTAGGCATGCTTTAGCACTTGCCAATGATTGAAAATCCCCGAACTAATAATAGCAGATGAGTGTGTTTACTTGCAGGTTGAGGAAACGACATCATCCTGCAGAAGGTAGCCTCATCGAATTCATCAGGATTATTGATCTTGATCAGTCGACATTTCTTCAGGTGGCGAGTAAGATGCTGAGGTTGAGGATGGAAAAGTCCAGATCGAAGCTGAACCTGAGGGTATCCTTCCACTCCTTGATGACAATTTTGAGTAAGATCACGTAATGGAAAGAGATGCGGACAATGAAGTCATAAATTATGATGTCTGGCTCAGTGAGGACTCTGGATATTACTCACTAAATGAGGATGAGAGATCTAATTTTGGTCTTCTCTCATACAGCAGTTAGCATGAGACATTTTTTGGCAGGGTTATGAGATTGCTGTGACCATCTTGTCGATGCTCCACATGTACTTGTTCTACTTGCAACATGTAACATGTAAAGGATAATGGGCAACATGTTCTACACCAAGAACCTTCAGTCACTCAGAGGTTAGAAGAGGCTGCTCCCTCAACCTCAGGCATCAGCACCACCACAAAGAGGAACAGGGAAGAGATCTGTCCTGAGCAGGTAAATAGGTGTGAAAAAATATAGAGAGCTGATGAACAACCCGAGAAGTCTCTAACCATCGACTTCAGGGCTCAGCTCTTCAGCCAGGAGAAATGTGGACAGGAACTACTAGGAGTCAGCATTCTCCACATGAGGCATCAGCTTCCATAGGAATGGAAATGGAAAGTCATAGCGAGTCAGCTCCTTTAACTTTACGTTTAAACTCCACTTTTAGTCCTCACAGAAGACTCTGCAAGATGTCTTTTGGGCGCTCATTGTGGGACAATGACAGGAACTCCTGTTGGTACCTGACAACACCGTTTACTGCAGGATACAGAAACTATGACACCTTTGTCTGTGAAGGTATAGTTTAAAATTTGGTAGCCTTAGCTTCTGGCAGGGCTAGTATAAATTTGGTAGCCTTATGTATGGCAGAGCTAATAAAGCACTTGTTAGTGACTTGCACCTGGGGTTTTCTGTACATATCTGAGAGTTGGATTGTTTAAAACTGATGCAGAAAATGTTACTGACTGTAAGGCAAAAGTGAAGTATATTAGAAGAATCCTGATGGATTTTCATTTGTTTTATTTTTTGCTGAGTGATGCTTGATGGTAGCAGCAGACAGAAATACAAGTGCTTTTTTGTATAGTTTATTAACTTACTCTTTGTATTTAAGGAGTGGGCAGCCACCAATCTAACGCCCGGTGTGTGTAGGGACAGTACCTTGCTCAGGTACCTCAGGGTAGCCATTCGGTAGATTTGAACCCCGGACCTTCCGATCATGGGACAAATTGGGGCGATCATGGCTCAAGAGTTGGGAGTTCGCCTTGTAATCAGAAGGTTGCTGGTTTGAGCCCCAGCTTGGACAGTCTCGGTCGTTGTGTCCTTGGGCAAGACACGTCACCCGTTGCCTACTGGTGGTGTTCAGAGGGCCCGGTGGCGCCAGTGTCTAGCAGCCTCGCCTCTGTCAGTGTGCCCCAGGGTGGTTGCCATCACCAGTGTGTGAATGTGTGTGTGAGTGGGTGGATGACTGGTTGTGTAAAGCACTTTGGGCCCCCTTAGGGACTAGAAAAGCGCTATACAAATACAGACCATTTACCAAACGATCTACCTGCTGAGCTGTTGCCTCCTAGTGGTGCTTGTTTTGCGCCTTTAGATGATCACACAAAGAAAGCAGCAGTGCAGAAGAATGAGTCTCAGTTTACAGCAGTTGTGACAGATGATAATTGAGGCAAAGCATTTTGTGTTTATTTATAGCTTGCATGTGCACAAATAAGTACTGGAATAACAAGCAGCTGCTTTTCCTGTTTAATTAATTTTCAAGATTAATTAAGAGAAATGAACTCTGCAACACAATACCATGAAGTTTTGTGCAGCATAACAGTTTCTGAAGTAGCAATGTCGTTGCAAGTGTGTCAGTGCGTCGGTATAATCTTATGGGCATATAATCTGTCGTTATATTCACAAGAATGTTGTCTTGTGTGAAAAATTACACTACCTAGTGGACACTAGAGGAATAAAAAATAATTGGCAGAGAAGCAATGCAATGGTCACATGTGTCTGTGTGCTGCAGTCAGCAATAAAGTTATGCTGCCACCACGGTCTGCTTCTTATAAACACCAGAAACACTACATCTGTTTTTCCTTACTGTGCGCTCAACTTGTCAATCAGACAAAAAATAGAAAAACAAAAAAGCATCTCTGCTTCGTACAAAGACATCCATTTATCAAGTCTGCAGACTGTCCTAAAAGTTGTTTTTATACTTACAAGAAAATCTGTCTACTAAAGAGAAAAATCAGGTTTTCATGTTAAACAATAAATTTTATTCTCAGGATCCACTGTTTGCCTCTGACTGACTAACATATTTCCTTTATATACGCAGTCTAATCGTTTTAAATGATTATTTGCCTTCTTTCTGCTCGGTTTCTCTGACACCACATCAAATGGATCCAACTCTGTCTTGACATCATTAGACTTTTGTCTATCCTCCGTAGCTCTTCTTTCTCAGCCTTTGCTTTAATCTTGTGAAAAAAATGTCCTTCCCCATGCTATTGTTTCCCCATCAGTTTATGCCTAATAATCAAAAACATCAAGTGACTCCTCTCTGTGGGTTCGCCTCTGACCACAGACCCCCCCAATCATATGACATTAACAGCAAACTGTCTTTCTACATCTCTTGTTGGTCTTGTGACGTGGAAATGTTCTGCCTGAAATGCCCACTTAGCTTCTCAGACTGAACTGAGTGCAGTTTCTTGTTCACACACAGGGTGCCACTGAAATCCCTTTGAAGGTAACCTGTTTAGCCTCTGCTACATTTACCTCGGTCTTTGGGTCGACCCTGAACTGCCCGCACATTTATACGCCGCTAAACTCACTTTATTACTCCCTGTGCTGTTTTCTAATTCTAGTTGGGTCTTTGTAGCAAATTCTTCTATCTAAGGTTAGAGTGGGGTGACCTGTGATCTTCACACTCACCTTCATTTTGAGTGCCATGGATGTTGGAGTGGTTTTGTCCACTCCAACATTCGTGACTCCTACTTCCAAGTCAGTCGCTGTTTCTCCTAGCTCCTAGCTTTGCTTTTGTGGGTAACTTAATTTACAACTTTGACCCATTTCCTCTTGAATTTACATTTATATGAAATATATACTGTGTTTCTAACTGCACGAGTCATGTGGTCTTTTAACCCCTGACACTGCATGACATTGCTTTTGGTGTGTGACACTACAATTGTACAAAGTTGAAATCACAGATATTCTTACTTATGTTCAATCAAAAGTCCGCTTTGTGATATGAATTCTGACCCCACCATCTGAATGTCTCAGGAGAAATTGAGACTCGTGAGAACAGGCAATGTTTTTTTCAATCTTCTATTGTCCAGTTTTAGTGAGCCGCTGTAGCCTATCGAGGTTCAATGTGTTGTCTATTCAGAGATGCTCTCTTCAGCATACCTTGGGTGTAAGAAGTAGTTATTTGTGTTACTGTTAAGAGAATAGTAGTTTGGCTAAACCCTGAAAACGGTTTCTCAGGAAAATCCCAGCAGTTGCTCAGTTCGAATTCAGCAAGTTGTCTTGATAATGGCTACATGACTACATGGATTAAGTTGCTGCCATGTGACTTGTTAATCAGGCATCTGCGTTTGTTGTTGCAGCCAAAGGAAGCAGAAGAGCATCTCTAGATGCACAGCATGTTTAGCAGCTGAAGAGCAGAGCCACATAATGCTATTTACAAGATATCAACGATGTAAAAAGACCAGATAATGGGTCAAAGTTCTTATGGTACACACTTATACCATTAAACTGACAAGCGAATAACTTAAACCATCTTACAGTGCAGTGTTCTGCTAGGAAACCTTGGGTTGTTTGGGCTAGAAATGATAAACGTCAAAGTCACTGTCCAATGCATGTTCAGTTCATCGTGTTTATTTTCCATTTACAATGGCGCTTTTATAAAATATTTGATGCCGAAACATCAAAACAAATGTAGAAATGACACCATACACACATTCCCCATGAATACATATTAACACACTTTAGAAAAGTACACACTGTCCTCTTTAGAGCCTTTGGTCTGGAACATACACCAGGTGGAAACAACAAGCATCTGCAGAAGAAGAGTTCTCTCTGTGCACCATTGAAGCCTTATCGTGTTTCGTATGAGTAAAGATTATACAGTGCACACATGGTTCCAGATGCCTTCTCCTAACACCTTAGAATGTTTTGCATCACTGCGGCGTTTATAACCATGCAGGATCCTGATGGTTGTCCATTTCCATAACACTAAAATTATTTGCATAAGACAGAATGAAAGGCAAAGCAAATCGAACCAAGCACCAGGCACTGTAGAGCGAGGCACTTGAGCGCCCAACACTTCTGGTTTGGCTTCATGACATTTGGCACATGAGGGTGGCTTTGCACTTTAAACTGCATGTATGTGTTTGTGTAGGTGTGTTGGTGAGAAAAAGAGAGCCCTGTCGAGGGAGATTCACACCTATTGCTGTCTCCTAATTATCTTGTTGTGCCTCTGAAAACTGGCTAGACAAGTGACTTACATTCATTCTCCTCACATTTACACACCCACCATATAAAGTATGCACTCTCGTGATTCAAGAGTGATTTTTGAGCAGCCCTCTCACTGAGGCATAATGTAAAAGTCCGGAAAACCCGCTCACTTAGAGGGCTTCCAAAAAAAAAAAAAAAAAAGGTAATCCATTAGTTCATGAGTGTTTTTTATTCCCATCATGCAGCGCTTAAACTTTCCTTGGCATTCATGAGGTTAGCAGAGTGATCCTGTGCGGGCAGATGAAAGCAGGGAGCTGCTATGATGTGGAGGTGTCTGACTGGCTGAGGTCCTTCTTGCTCTTGTTCTTCTTCTTCTTCTTGTCCCCTTTGCAGGGCTTGCAAACACAGCACAGGATGCAGGGCGAGGCCAGCAGGAGGAGAGGTGATGTCACCAGCACAATGATACTGACTCCCACCAGGATCCCCACCACCTGAGCAGAGACACAGCAATAAATACTGTAATTACTCTTCTTATTAGCACTGGGTCAAATGACTGTGTCAAAGGACTTGGTCATAATGGCATCAGAGATTCATCATCTGACTCTCCCTACAGAAGTTGTTCAGTTCCCTGTTTTGGTTTTATAGTTTGTAACTTTACTGTCTTCATTTTCTGTTTAGATTCAGTTCTGGTGCAAACCTTCTTTACATCACCTACCCAGCAATAAACATTCAGAAAACATTAACAGGCAGCTGGTAAACACAACTGAACTTTTGGGAACTATGGAGACTTAAAAAAAATGAAATTAATGAAAGTGAACTTACATTTACCAGCAAGACAGAACCAGGACTTCAACTGTCAAGAAAAGCGACTAAAGAACTCAGTCGCTTTTCGAATACTAGGGCTTGCTGTGTGGCTTATGAGTGTATTTTGCTAACTAAGCTTGCTAACTTTGCCGATAACGTAACACTCGTTAATTCACATTAAGTTCACTTTTGACCCCATAAAACCGTGGCGGCTAAAATGCAACGCTGAAGTTTCAAAGTGTGAAGCCTAAAAGAAACGAATGATGTTGTTTTAACAAAGTTCCTCTTTTATATACAGTCTGTAGTTTTAAATTACTGTAACTGTTAAAACCTGATAGACTTTATTCATGTTAAATTGTTAAATCATTCATTCAGTAAACTTGATACACATACCATTATATGAATAATCCCTGTATGTGTAAACAAATAAGGCACACATATATATGTACATATCTTCGTGGACTTCCTGGTTTTCTGTTTCCCTTTGACAACACTCCCATGCACAAGCTGAGGTCCGTGGAGACATGTTTTGGAGTGAAAAGGCATGGCCTCCACTTAATCAGATACAGCACATTTGAGATGAACAGGAATGCCAAACTGTGATTCAATCTTTATCGGTCAACCTCAGCAGCTTACCTCAATAATTCTTTGGATGACTGTATGCTGCCGTAGCAGGGCAGACAGTAATAGCTGTGGTAGTGGATGTGACATGTTAAATAACCACAGATACATGTCATATACCGATGTCAACATTGTTTTGGATATGTAGTTACACTAAGGGTCGGCAAAAAACATCGCAGGTTAAATCTAACAGACTCAAGTACTTAAATGCAGCGGTGGAAAAATAATTTAAGGTGAACATACTTAGAGGACCTGTTAGGCAAGGGTGTAACCAGCTCTATAATGAGTTGTTTTGCACGAAACAACTTCGCTGCTGTACTTCAGCTCTTCACATACTTAGCGACCTGTACACACCGAGACGCAATCTGGAGATCCCAAGCAAACTTATCATGTGATAATGGCATTAGAGGAGGAGAAAGCAGAAGGAAAGTAGGTCTGGTGGGCAGTTGTAATCTTTTTGTTGCATAGTTGGTGTCGTTATGGGCCAGGAATTTGAGATTAGCTTAGGGATTTGCTGAGTTTAAAGGATTTCTTCAATGAACTGTGGGAAAACAAGAAGTCGTAAACAGCAAACTATGTGAGGCTTTAATATTCTTAAAGTGATATATAGTAATAAACCAAGCAGCTGATAAACTGAAAGACAGTAATTATGTCCCATGTCTCATGGTGATTGAGAGCTGGGTTGAAGTCCAAAATCCAGGTTATGTGCTGGTATGATTTGACTCAAATCCAGTCCCTGTATACAACAACCAGGTGGTTCTGTGGTCTAATCCATTCAGACAATAACAACATCACAAAATGCCACGCACTGCTGCCTTACAACTGGGCTCACCTGCGTTCTGTTCCACATAACCGAGGCCCTGGAGTGTCCCAGCTTGTTTCTGCATGGCCCCTTATCATAATGTCTCAAAAAGATATCACCCTGCATTTAAACACAACATACACATGCATGCAAAGACGTGAACAGGTGACTATGCAGCAAAGGAAATATTCCATTTGAATTTGGAAAAAAGAAAGAAAAAAAGAAAAATGCATCACAGCTATTGTTTAGTTAGCAGGGGAGACTTACATCCAGATTCTGCAGACAGTACCAGCAGAAGGTGTGTTTGCAGCTTTTACACAGCATCTGTGCACAGCCTTGGTTTCTCTCGATGTAGATACCACACATAGGACACTGCTTGATGGGCATGTCAGAGTCACTGTCTGAGCGTGTCCTGTGAATTGGAACAAAGGCACACACGAGGAATGCCGTTAATGCCGCGAGGGCCTCCAGGCAGTGCGTGCAATCTTTATTTAGAGGCAAAGGTGAAGGGTTGTTATTCAATGTAAAGTGGGAAGCAGAGTCTTGAAGTTATGGTTAAGAGTTTACAAATACATATTTCTCAAGGCCGTTTCTTTAAACGCGCTAAAGGTAACATCTCTCTCATTCTAGATGTCATGCAGCCCTCAAAAAACCCTGTTTTTGATTAATACGAGATAGCAGAAGCTATCGCAGCTCATGTGATGTCAGAAAATAATACTGCAAAAAACACAAACAACAAATCTGCTCAAAAACACAAAGTCAGCAGGAGACAGAGACCAGTTCCTTGTTTTAAAAGAGGAAATTGAGCATTGTTTTGGGAAATAAAACTATAAGATATAAGATAAAATGCAAATGTAAAAACTACTGAAAGCCTCTGCAGGCTGAAAACCCCCCAGATATTATGCTGCCACGTTTGACTCAAAAGTGGATTTTAACTCATCTTTCTCATCCCCAGCGCAGGGATCATCACTTCACTGCTGTACAGTGAGGTAATTGGATCGGTGCCCATCCTCCTCCTCCTCTGTTTGGCACAGAGACAATGGAATTCCGATATAACTCAGTGACTCCCCAGTGACATCAGTCAGTCTGGCAGTTGAGCAGTAATGTCCCTGCTCAACTGGGACGCTTCTGAGGCACACTAAGTTATTAATCCTGAAATAATGTTTTTATAGAGCAAAGGGTTTCTACAGAGAGATGAGGAGCTACCCATCACTTATGTGATTCATTCAGTGTGCTGTGAAAATCCTACACCGGTGAAAGTTAGGTCTTTTATGTCAAAGGAAAGTCTGGGATTTTCCTCATGGTGTAAAACACCACAATTGAAAATAAATGTAATCCACGTAATGTCAGAGAAAAATTCATCTGCCTCTGTCATTTCATCACATGCATGGCAACTGATTTGTGCAATCATGCATTGCTCACCAGTTTGGTTACAGCAAGTCTATCTCAGTGTCCTGACCTAATACCCTCCTCCAGCTTTTAGCCCAGTATCATTTCCAAAGTGCAGCTCTGTGGCTGCAGGCAGTGGGCAGCGGACCAAGAGGCTGGCTTTACTGACCTGCTTTGATGAGAAGGCGTCATCATGGCCTGCCGCTCGGGGCAAGCGTGGCCATCCTGCCAGGGCCCTCTGCAGCCGGAGCAGAAGACGGTGTGACAGGTCGGGCAGGGCACAGCGGCGGGGTGGCCTTCGGTGCTCTGCTCCACATTACACACAGCCTGACATTCAAGCACCGGGCACCAGGCTTTACTGGGGTCAAGCTTCACTCCTGTGGAGAGGAAAAGAACGGATGAGGCACATAGTCAAGATTTTGTAATTTAACTCTTTCTGTCAGTATCACTAGCATTAAAGCCACATGCCAGGAAGCAGAGTTAAAAAAAAGATAATCAAAAGCTCCAGTGGTTAGAACATTTTTGGAGTGGCTCAGATCAAAGATCACAGCTAGAGGACGATCGTTATTATTCACTGTAAACTTTTTTTAAAGGAGCAGAAGCACTAATTAAATAAAACAAACTGTGACAAACTCGCATAGAAAAAACATATTATTTTAAAATACCTGTGGTGGCCAATAGTACCAGCCTCCTAGAATATACACCTGTGGTATCAATTTCAAAATAAAATACAACATCCCATCAGTCTTTTAAGGCTGAGGGGTAAAAAGCCAACGAGAGTGAGTCATCATGAATAAACAGATTTTTCCACTGTTATCAAATTGTTTTGGGCAGGATTATTTACCTTTTCCCACCATTATCAAGTATTATTTATTGTGACGATCAGCTACTTTTACCTTTATTAGATGTTTTCGCCACAATTATGAAGCAGTTATTAAGTAATCGTTGCTAATTATCGAGTAATTTTTATCATTACAAAATATTTTTTCCATCATCATCAAGCAACATCAAACAAACATTTTCACCTTTAACATATAATTCTATCTAACAAAGGCAAGCATTTGATTGGTTATTTCTGAAGATCAACAGTTTTCCTACAGGCTTTTGAGGAGTTGTGAAGAATGGGATTTTCCCTTTCTGAAGAAAATGAGCGTGACGTGTCGCAGACAAAACAAAAGCAATCACTGTGAGCTGACTCAAACCCTTTACACTCCCAGCACATGCTTTCACTATGAATCATAACAAAAGGGACAACTGTAGTAAGACCGACTGCACTTTGCACTTTTTTGTTCTTACAATAACACGAGTTTTATGATTTATGGACGGAGTAAACAATAACTGTTATTGGATTTGCAGTGTATTATTGCTGTGCAAATAGAAAATGTCAATATAGCTGCACAGCAAACTACCCCTTTGTTTGCAGCTTATAAATGTCAACAGTGTTTCCCACAGAGGTGCTGTTTGCCTTCACAAACATTTACCTAACCAGTAGTACACAATTTATCTCCACTGAGAATCTCTTTTCTTCAGATTAACAGATTATTAACATGGGTGTCTTATAGTAGTAACCCCTTTATTGTTTGATAGCTAGAATTTAAGTAACCTCTAGGCTAAAACTGTACCAGAATTAAACAGAACACAAAAAAAGCCTCACAATATGCCAGGCATGTTAAGATAAATACTGGCTGGGACTGTTTGTGTGACCTGCCTGTCATCAGACAATAGCATGTAAACACAACAGTGCTTACCTCTCTCAAACTTGAGACGCAGATACAGCTCCACCTGACCTGCTGCTGCCAAAGCAGCTATCTGCAATCACACAGAGGTACTTCAATTATTTTACTGACTCAGATTTTATGATGCAGATTTCAGAGATGTGGAAAAAACAGCACTTTGGATACTAGACTTCCTGAAGCTTGTGATAACATGTTCAAAACCAAAATCTTTCATGGTGCTCTAGATAAAAATGAGGTTGTTTACCATCATAGTTGACAATCTGACGCTTCAAGTCATCTGCAATTTGCAGCATTATTTTCTAAAACTCATAAGCTGTTAAAAATGACACACTTTGCAGTATTTTCCAGAAAAACACTACTAAAGGATGGACTTCCTAGCACAAGAGTCTTAATAAAGTTGTATTCTGATTAGCAGAAGATTAAGGAAGGGGCACTTTTCATGTGGTTTTGAGTCAGCATTTTCAGCCTCCCCACTGAAACGTTTACTATGTATTGTTTTAATGTTTCCATCTGACGTCATTTCATTTATAGCGATTCACCCCTGAAACCAAAACTAGTTTCTTCAGAACTGTGATTAAGGGTGGATGTGCAGTATTTACACAATTTACACACTGTAAAAAGACAAGCGTGAAAGTCCAGCTTCCTATTTCTTGAGAAGTACGGCAATGGCCTTTATGTCTGAAACCAAACCGGTTGAACCACCAACCTGGGACATTCGAGGAATGTGCAACAACAAAAACGCAGATCACTGATCATGTTTGCATTTTATCTCCTCTCATCATTTTTTCTGCTATGTGCATTGTTGCACAGGCCGTACCTCTGAGTCCAGCAGCACTCCAGTCTTTCGGCACGCCATGTCGGGGCAGGTGATTGGTGCCCCCCCACCCTCCATTATGGCTAGCTGAACATACTGCTGCAAACACTGGAGAGGGAAGAAGGACAATAGGGCATTAGACTGGATGTTTAATCAGACAGGGAGAACTGTCATATGCTCGCCAGCAGCATTTTATCTGAAACAAGTGCAGGAGCTCAGAGAGCCACAATGTTACTCAGGACGAAATGAAAGGAAGATGTTGGGTTAAACCGGGCAGCTGAAATGTCACAGATAGAGAGCTTCCTCACGAGTGCTCACAGAGTCAAAAGTCATGTGTTGCCCAAGCCATGACATTGAGTAAGGCAGGAGAAACTGTGGAAGCACTGTTCATAAAAGCAGTGCTGTTTTCAAAAATTAAAGTTAAAAAATTCTTTAAAGAAGAAAAACTTTTGCATGAGCACAAACCTGTGCTTCCTGTGTGAATACAGCCCTAACACAGCATGAAGCACTGATCACACAAACAGAGCTGGAACAACACCAGGAACACGGTGTGCTCTTTAAGCAGACAGAAGGAGATGGTTCACATTTTTATACTAAAGATAAGTACGTGTTTCAGTATCAATTTCCCTCGCTGTGTCGTACCCTGCGCATGTACGTGAGGTTTATCTGTGCGACCTTGTGCGTGCCGCTCTGACAAATGCAGCGAGCTTGGAAAGAGATTAACACCTGCCACTATCTGGCTCCGTTTTGATATGCAGGCAGGCACGCTTGAGACCAGAACAGTGCAGCAGCGGACCTTTGCACTCCTGTTATAAATATTACAGCTCTGTTATCTAAAGATAGCGCTTCTCATCATCTCACATGAAGGAGTGAAACTGAAACTCAGGATAAGTTTGTGAGTTTAAAAACAAAGAGCGAAGCGATAAAGCACATGAGAAAAAAAAATTCCATGGACAATTCAAAGACGGTAAATGTGAAAGACAGACAGCCCTGTGTTGAAATCAGCATAATTTTACTGGAATGGAAGTGTGATAGATTTGCCTATAAAAGGATCTATTACTGTATACGGTCATAAAGGAGGAAGTGGTGTTGTAATAATAAAAAAAAATAATAAAAAAAAAATCTCATTCCAAGTAATTTAAACGCCGGACATTTGCCTAAATTGCCCAAATTGTAAAAAGCTGGTTTTGGATCACTGTCCTGAAATTTTCAGCACCTGCAGGAAATGATTAAACGCATGAGAAATGAAATAAGTATATTTATATAGCTTGACACATGCACTCTGAGTCACTGACTCAAATGAAGACCTGGACACGATGAGAAGCAGCTCCTGAAAAAACCTGAATGCATCATCTGTACCTACCGCTGTGCAGTAGATGCACTTGCAGCTCTGCAGTCCTGTGGTGGCTGTCGATGGCTGCTCGCTGAGGCACAGTTTGCAGAACACCTGCAGGTTGGCGGCAGCCTCGGGCGTCTCCGGAGCTGACTCCCGGGCTTCCCGGCTCACGGTGGGACTCCCGCTGGCCATGACGAGGCGAGGCCGGCCGGCAGGAAAAGAAGTCACGAGGACGAATCAAGCCTCTCTTAGCCTTTCTGCTGGGAACGGAAAGCAGCCATGGCCTCCATGTTCCTAAAAAGCAGAAACAGCACTAATCTATTTGTCTATTCAGTATGGGTGTAACTCTTTGCTTTCCCTTCCCTGTCAGACAACACTGCACCCTCTTTCTAAAAACCGCCATCCCATTCTGATAACTGATGTAGCAACTCTGATGATTTCAGCTATGCCTGCAGCAATGCCCTGTGATTGTTTTGTTAAAGGAGTGACGATTACTCACAGCTTAAAGCTGCGTGATGTACGAAGCAAATTTGAGTTACAGTATGTGTTATTGCTACAGTAATATGAAAACAGCCTCATTATCCTTTGTTGTGTCTCCATATATTCTTGCCATTTTCAAGTCCAGAGTCCAAGGCGTGTGTTTACTAAGCCCGCAGTTATTGAGCAGCGCTTCATTTATCCTGACAGGAAGAACTGGCTACTGACTGTCACGTCCACTTTACAGAAACACGGCAAAGTCTTGTGCAATTATAGGTTGGGATTTTGTGAACATAATGCCTCAAGAGACTAAATTACATCAGGGGAAAGGTGGTTTTGAACACTCTGAACTGTAGTTAAGTTTAAAAAGTATTAAAAGCAATTAGCCGAGACAGAATGGTGATGCCCCACACGCTTGTGGGGATAGGTTGATTGGATAATCCAAATTGTCACTAGGTGTGAATGTGCGAATGAGTGTGAATGGTTGTCTGTCCTTGTGTGTTAGCCCTGCGACAGACTGGCGACCTGTCCAGGGTGTAGCCTGCCTCTCGCCCTATGACAGCTGGGATAGGCTCCAGCGCCCCCCGCGACCCTGAAAAAGGATAAGCGGAAGCGAATGGATGGGATGGATGGAGAATGGTGATGCTTCACGTCGTCTTTGCTTCAGTATTTAGTTGAAGCTGAACCTCTGAATCGGGCTTTGTAGGAGCAGCATGGTGACCTTGTTTTTGCGTTTATGGTGACACCCTCTGTAGCGCCCACTGCCACAAATGGGAGAGAGCTTTCTCTGAGCTAACAAAGAGAGAAAGACAAAAAAAAAAAACCCAATACAAAACAAAACAAAACTAGGAAATATGTATTTTATTCTCTGAAATGCCTTTCAGTGTGTGTATTATCACATCATTATTATTAGTCTAAATGACATGTGAGATTCCCAGTGATTTCAGTCTGGACCAAATTAGTGAACTGGCTAACCAGCCAATACCAACATATTACCATCTACAAAGCCACAATGCAAACCTTCTTTGCTTATGAAAACAATAAAAATAATTATGGACGACTTATTTTAGGACAGCAAGACAAAGGTGAGTAAAACTCTAGTCTGAACTTAAAGGAAACTCAAGTCACCCTCCAAAAAATCCCTTTTGGTTCAGCCCTGTTCCAAAAAGCATGAGAAATAATAACCCCATAATCTGGGATTTGAGATTAATCGCGTGGACAACAGTGGTTGGACAGAGAACAGGCTCACACAGGAAACTGTGGCGTTAAAAAACACACTGTGCAGCCTGAGCAGCTGCTGAAATCACACATGATCTTGTACATGATGTTCTCTGCTTCAGCAGCCTATCAATGTTGGCTGGAAACTTTGGAGCCGTTCAATCAATATAGCAAACTCCGCCACTGGTGTCCTCCTTTGTAGTGTGTTAATGATCATTCCCTGGTAACACACACGATAGCTGGGCATGCTGAGCTCTGTGCACGTTGCTATTTTTGCACAGTCATAGTCTGCTCTCCTGCACTACTTTCAGGCAGACGTGCTGAGCCGGCTGCAGTCATCGTCCCACAATGCCGTCAGCCTGTCCTGTCCTGCCTGAGCATAACCACCCCTGTGGTTTCGCATGGGAAATTACAGCTTTCGTGCCTGCTAGCCTTGCTTCATGGAAACTCCAGCATTATTAACAAAGTGAAGCCTTCATCCCGAAGCAACTTCAAAGTTTAGAATTTAAGATTACCTGGGTAACTTTCAGTCAACATATCAGGCGGAAGGCTTCATATCTTAGAAAATTTGATAAATCACATTTGTGATTGTCATCTGCCTTTCAGATCATGGATAAAAAGTAATTGTGATGTTTTCAGTGCTGCACACACAGCGAGTGTAAGGTGGAACAAATGATTACTTTGCACCTAAATTTAAATAAGTATCAATGCAAAGTCCTAACAACCGGAATCTTTAATCCAAAGCCTTTACTTTCAGAACTGTCCTTCAAAAAAACACACAAAAAAACCTTTCTGATTGTAATCCAAAAGCTCACATTCAACCTCGAATCTCCACTGTTGCAGCACTTCCTTAATTAGAATGCTTTTGTGTGCAATTGCTTTCTTTTTCCGTGTGGAAGCTGGCCATTCAGCGATTAAAACCCTTCACGGATCAAGGTCTAAATGGCATTCCAGACATTGAGGGCAGGGTGAAGTGGGGTGAGGTGGTGGGGATCAAAGCATCATTGTTGACCTGGGAGGCAGAAACGGAAAAACCAGATCTGCCTGGTAAAAAGCTGCTGCTGCTTTCACACAGACTGTCACTGTTCTGTGGAAGGAGACAGCAGAGAGTGTGCACTGGGGTAGTAGAATTTATATGGCATCATTTGTACGTTTCCAATCACACCATGTGTGTGTGTGTCTTTTTGGGGTTTTTGTTTGTGTTTGTGTGTGTGTGTGTGTGTGTGTGTGTGTGTGTGGGTGGTGCATAGAATAAAATGGCACATAAAGTTGAAACATAGCAGAAGGAAATGACAGTGTGGGAAAATGTAAGCCTTGATGGTAATGCACACCAGTTAATCACAAGTGTGCTCGGTACAGATATGATTTAAAGGCTGCCTTTGTGCATGCATATTCCCAGACTGCTGATATCTGGTCTTTCTGCACTGCGATCAACCACAAACACACACGTGAAATCTGAGACATCTGCAGCTGTGTCAAGGTTGTAGACCAGCACAGGTCACAGAGCGCTTTTTTCATACGCTTTTTTCTATGATACCACCTTAATGAACAGCTTTGAGGGTGGACAGTACAGGTACAAATGGTGCGGAACCTACCTTCCCTGTGGACCACTGGGCGTAGAAGCAGTCTGAGTCCAGATCCACAGCCGCAGTGCTCTTGTTACTGTGGTACAGACACATGTGTTATAACACAGTCTGGTGCTGTAATAACCTGCTGTCAACGCCTAATGCCACTGCGGCCGTCTCGATACCGCCTCCTCCAAGTGCGTTGCGGGATTAAAGAAAATCTAAATCATGTTTAACCCTCCTGCGCTCTCCTGTCCTGCTCTCTGCTTGTGTCTGAGTTTCGGTTCTCCTGCCTCTCGTCCCCATCCAGGAAGCAGCGCTCTTTGCTCTCCACTTATCTGGACTCTCGACTGCGCCTGCTGGCTGCTTCAATAAACTCATGCTGCTTTCAAGTACTGTCGGAAATGATCCCGCAGGAACAAAAAGAAGGCTTGACATAAACGATATTCCTGCAGCATAAATTTTTGATGGCACGGTTGTTGTCTGTAGTAGAAATAACTATGCCAAGTTAATGTCATCAATTCAAGCTCAGGCTATCAGAATTTACAATCTTAAAATGTGGGCATTACTTGAGTAAAGGGGCTATTTGCATTTTGGGACATTTTTCGGAGCTACTTGTGCACGAGCTAGCTGAGCCATAGCTTGTGACTTTACGAAGCAAATTCTAGCTAAAAAAGAAAGACAAAGGAAAACAAATGCAGTTTTAATGATTACTCTTAGAATAAATATTCAGCATATCTACAAACCCTTACCTCTTCTAGCCCCCCAGACAGAAAAACACTTAGTTCACAGTGCAACAACTTCCTCTAGGGTTCTGGTTCACCTAGCAACCACAGCCTCATAAAACAAATCAGAATGGCCTCTGTTGCCTTGGCGTTGTGGTACAAAAATGAAAAACAGATTATGGTGCTCAATACATACAAAATCCACCTGTATGCAGATGCTCTTTAATCAGAACAATATGTTTAATGATAACATATAATTATTGTTGTTATCCATGTTATTTTTAAATTTACCGTTCAGAAAATTTCTGGAAAGTTTCTGGAAACATGGAAACCCTTCTATAAGGGAATTGATTGGGTCGTACACCAACGAGACAATGACACCAAGCATACTTCAACGGAATCTGGAGTACTGGAACTGATGGATTGGGCACGTCAAAGTCTGGACTTAAATCCTATTGAACAGATTTGGAATTTAGTGGTCTTAAAGATGGATCGCAAAAAAAGTTTCATCCAAAAGAAGGAAGCAAAGAAACTTGTGAAAAGTACATAAAATAATGGCAGCAAGAATGCGAGCTGCTGTCAAGGCCAAAGGAGGCTATAGGAAATATTATATTCTTCGATTATTATGTGTGAATAAGGACTGTTATTTCAGTTTGTTATTTGCTTAATAAGTAACAATATCATTTTTGGTTATAAACGCATTTTTGTTTGCATTTTCTTGTCTTTATGACATTATTATTAGGCCTGTTAGTTTGTTAAGATTGTTACTCCAACTGCTCAGTGCCCTGAGGTACTGGTCCCGATCAGTGTTGGTCAAGTTACTTGAAAAAGTAATCAGTAACTAATTACTGATTACGTCCCCAAAAAAGTAATCCCGTTACTTTACTGATTACTTATTTTCAAAAGTAATTAATTACTTACTTACTTAGTTACTTTTTAAAAACACGATTTTCAACCTGAATAGGTGATAAAGCGATAGAGCTTTCAGCCCAATTCTACTTTTTCTACATAATCCATCATACAAAATGTAATCAAATGGAAAAGTCTCTTTTTTAACTTGTTTTATCAGTTTTAATCTTTTAACTTTATGCATCAAGCAAAAATTTAATTATATGCAACATTCTCTGACTTGAATAAATTAGTTTAACATTTAAACCTATTTTCTACACATTCCAGCACATAAAATAAAATATTTTTTGTGTTTACACTCACTCTTTCAAATAGATGCAAGTAAAACACAGCAGAAAATAAATAAAGTCAAAGACTAAGCGGTCCTGTTGCTCTATTGCTCTAAAAAGTAATCAGATTACAGTAACACGTTACTTGTAACGCATTACTGCCCATCTCTGGTCCCGATAGATTGCAACCTCCTGATGGACTGCAGCCCCCTGCAGTAATCTTCCTTGCCCGTCTGTGTCCTGGATGTATACAGGTGTGCAGAAATGGAGAAAGATGTAAGAAAGATATCATCTTACTTGTAATGCAATAACCAATTTTAGAGTTTTGTGGTCAAGTTTATGACGAGCCATGTTTAACTGACAAAAGCTAAACAAGGGGTTTGTGGTCATTGTTAGGTTACATGACGGGTAGCAGGCATCGATTTATATTTAAGGCAATGATGATTAGATTTCCTTTTTATAGTAGCTTTATACTCTCAAGGGGTTAGAAATCAGACATATGCCTTGTGAAACATCTGCTCTAACCCGCCCAGCTTCGACAGGTAAATGCTACTTATATAATAATCGGACATGGGGGCTAGAATAAGCTTTAATACATTACAAGAAAACATTTTAAAAGTTGATTCGTGATTTTACACTAATTTCTGGGTCTTTGTTGCTGTGTGCCATATTAGCTTACGGTAGATGCCCACAGTTTGCCTCGCCACTGAAACAGTATGCGTGTGCGGGGATGCCCCATTACCTCATGAGAATGACCGGTTATTGTTTATCTTGTTAACAGTCTTTATCTGCTTTATATACATCTATAACTATACTTATTTCATGTAATACCATAATTTAGAAGAACAAATGGTTGATATCTGACTTTATTGGGCGCATTTAAAAAGATTTCACTCACACATTGAAAAGATTTCTCTGTTAGGCTACCCTGCTAGCAGCCTCAGCAGGCTAACCACAAACCAAAACCTACTTGCACGAAGTTGCATCATTTCATGCTATCGGCCTCGATGCTACAGTGCAAAATATAAGTAATTTAGATTTGATCGTGTCTTTTTTGTTAATAAATCATTAGGACATGTTTTGGATTTCAAGGGGAAAATAAAAAGTCCGAGGTTTAGTGAAGGTCGCATCTGCGTGAAAATAAAGAAGGAAATCTTTAACTTAGTGTTTAACAGCATCTCTAATGTTACTGTCTCATCACAATCACATAAAACACAAAAGTGTAACAGAATAATGTCCACAGCAATACAAACATTACAGAGAAACCCCTCTGAACCTGAAGTTAACTGCATGGAAACCCCGAGTTAAAGTGCGCATGCGCAGGGGCTTTTCCCAAACTACGGTTTATCAGTCGGCGTGAGTACGAGCGCGTCTCACAAGGACAGTATCACAAACTGGCGAAAGATGGATAGCACTGACCCTCTGCCACTGTCTCCTTTTATTAACAACAGCTTTGCAAAGACGAAAGAAGGAAGCTTGTTAAATCAGGTGAGATTATTTAGAGCTTTCTGCTTCAATAACGGGCGGGATGTCATGTCTGAAATCTGAGTATGCCTCTCTTCTAAGTTATCATGTCCTATTGTAGAATACCATGTATTTCATTTCACTATTTGTAATGTGGGGGAAATACTTTTAAAGTAGTTTTGCTTAAGTTTAAAACTTCTTTGGGATGTAGCACGGTTTCCGTGTTTTGTTCGTGAAGAAAGAAAATTCTCATCGACTTGTTGTAGGGAAGACGTCACGTGACCTAGATATAATACACAGGTGGCCTGTCCGGGTGGGATGTGGTTTGCAGACGAAAAAACCGCCGACTCAGTTGCCTCTGCAGAAAAACACGTTTTCATTTTAAAAGACGTCATGTCATCCATACTCATATTTTTTTAATGTATTTTTTTGTGCCCCCTCCCTCCAGGTGATGCCATCTAAAACCTCCACCGTGGCCACCGTGATCCAATTGGTGCAAAGAGCGGTGCAGAAGAGCTGCATAAGGGCCTGTCAGCTGCTCTGCCTGCCTTTTGACCCTGTGATGTGTGAAAAAGTCACATGTTGCTCAGGTAAAAAACAAAAACAAAACCGAACAAAAATGACTTTATTGGAGGTAGATTTTACATTTATTCTTTACATAACTATAATTGCATGAATACATCTGTTTATTTGTGTTTTGTCGTTATAATCACGATGAACTTTCAGTTTGTCTGTGTAAGCTGGAAAGATAATGTGTCATTAGTAAAAAAGTAACCTTCCCTCTCTTATTGCCTTTACAGCTAAAACTCATCAGCCCAAGGAGAATAAAAACATTCAAGGTAACATTTTAACTTTATATGTTCAATAAAACGTTGGCTTCCTTAAATCTTTTTTGGTAAAATCTTTTGCTTCCCCTTTTCCCCATCTTTATGTTTTCCATTACTTATTTTTCACGAGCCTGGAGGCGTACTGCATTGCGGTTCATTACACATATTAATTGTATGCGTGATGGAAGTTTTTTTTTTGACGTTCGCCGCACATTCAGGAACTTAAAACTGTGACATCACTATGGATCAACAACTTCTCATTTTCTCTTCCCTTTTCTCCTGCTTTCCCCGTCACACAGCAATGGCCCTTCAGAGTCCGCCGTCAACAATACTGATCGTCAACATCAGCAACTCCACGTTGATTGACTGCGTCATTGGAAACGGCACCCATACAGTGGCCGAGTGTCAGCCTCTCATGCAGGAAACTGAGCGCCACATGAAAGGTGTGTAACAGCAAAGCCTGGCCAGCTGAACATCTCTTTAAAATACGCTATGCCGACTGCACTCATGTGAAGTGCAAGCTTTTAATTTGAGTTGTGTTACAGGTCAGATGAGGTTTAGCTGCTACGGTGGGAAACAGGAGTCAGCACAGGATGCTGCTTTGCCACCACTTCCTCCATCAGAAGAGCATCCGAGTGTCAGCATCCACAGCTCCCACGTCAGCTACACCATCATTGGAGACAACAACAGCATGCATGTTGATATGAGCCAGCCGTCCAGCTAAAACGGAAGATTCACAAGTGTGCCACATGTACACACACATGCAGACTCAAGAAACACTGTAGCCACGATTATAACTTCAGCTTAGTATCAGGGCAAACATTTTCAGTCTGGAGGTGAGAGGTAACAATGTCTCTGCTAATCAAAAACTCTGCCAGATAAGCAGTTTATTATTATAAAACACAAAAAAGAGCTGTTTTGTGGGCATTTTGACCATCATGACTGTTGATTTTTCGCTCTGGTCTCTTTTAGTTGACATGAGGGAAAGCTTTTTGTTTGTTATGTAAATGTTCTAATCGGGGGCAATCATGGCTCAAGAGTTGGGAGTTCGCCTTGTAATCGGAAGGTTGCTGGTTCAAGCCCCAGCTTGGACAGTCTCGGTCGTTGTGTCCTTGAGCAAGACACTTCACTCGTTGCCTACTGGTGGTGGTCAGAGGGCCCGGTTGCGCCAGTGTCCGGCAGCCTCGCTTCTGTCAGTGCGCCCCAGGGTGTCTGTGGCTACAATGTAGCTTGCCATCACCAGTGTGTGAATGGGTGGATGACAGGTTGTGTAAAGTGCTTTGGGGTCCTTAGGGACTAGTAAAGCGCTATACAAATACAGGCCATTTACCAAATGTTATCTTATGTCTGTCACGTCATGATATGGGCTTGGGTTAAAATGTATGGCCTATGGTCATTAAAAGTAGACTATTTAGTAGTATTTATTACCAGAGGTAATTTTGATTTCCTGTGTCTCTATATTTGATATTGCTTAATATAAAATAACTGTGACTTTGTTATGTACATAAAACTGAGTAAGAGGACTATGAATGAATGAGTTTTAACTGTTGTAACGGTAACTGCTATTATATTTATAATAAAGACTTCACATACTGCATTAGTGTTTGTTTTTATTCAGATGATCATGTCAATGACATTCGGCAGCACTATCAAAAAGTCATTTCTTCTTTTTCCTTCTTTCCTTCTTGTTCCCTTTCTTGCCTTTCTCAGCTTTTTTAAAACCGCAGAGTCCTCGGCGTACGATGCAGCCTCTCCACCAGGCCTGCAGCTGCACAGAAACAGGGATTCAGTTCAGTTGTATTTATACAGCGGCAAATCAAAACAACAGTCACCTCAAGGTGCTTTATATCGTAAGGTAGACCGTACAATAATACATACAGCAAAAACCAACAGTCATATGACCCACTATGAGCAAGCACTTTGGCAACAGTGGAAAGGGAAAACTCCCTTTTAACAGGAAGAAACCTCCAGCAGAACCAGACTCAGAGAGGGGCAGCCGTCTGCCGTGGTTGGGAATGAATATGCCGCAGTCCATGTTCATTCTGCCTGCTGAATACCCTCGTATTCCTTAGCGTTGTTCTTGAATACGAGAACAACCGAACTTAAAGAGCATGAACTGTGTTGGATACTGTTACCTTGGTGGCAGCTCTGATCCGTGCCTGCTGTTGGTACAGTTTCTCTTGCTCCTCCCTGTCCTCCATCACCATCTGCTCCATCTCCTTGAACTGAAATCAGGAAGTAATTGACATTCACTTAATAACGAACTAATTAGCATCTGCATCTGTTCAGCACCGTGAGCCGCCAACCTTCATTTTCATGTCCTCCAGCCTGTCTAAGTTCAGGTCCTTTTTGAAGCACATGTTGTGGAGCTGCTTGCTCTTCTCCTGCACCATCTGCTCTGTGTGCTTCTGCAGCTCATGCAGCAGCTGCTGCAGCTCCTGATCAGCAACAGTGCAAAGTTAGGTTCACCATATTATCAGCAATCAAATTAATGAGATAAACAGTCTTCTGGAGAATGACAAACACAAAAAGATCAGCTACTTGATAAAGATGAGCCCAAACCACAGAAACTATGAATCCATACAAGCGACAAACCAGGAAAGAGCTTTTTAGTTTTAGAGAAACTGAAAGGACACACACACACACACACACACACACACACACACACACACACACACACACACACACACACACAAAAAAAACTGAGCACAGTGTTCAAGTTCAAGGTTCTTTATTTGTCACATGCATAGTTATACAAGTATAACACACAGTGAAATGTAGCCTGACACGCTCCTCGACATGTGCAAAAATTGGGGGGGGGGGTGTAGAGGAAGAACATTATATATATATATATATATATATATATATATATATATATATATATATATATATATATATATATATATACATACATATAGTATATACACTGGGTGAATGTGCAGTAGTAGCAGCAAGCAGGTGAATTCTGTACATTAATATGAATAGACATCTGACTATTTTACAGGATAGACAATATAAACATATTTAAAATTAAAGGAATTGAAATGTACATTGTTCCTTGGTTTAGTGTCTGGAAGAGTCCTGTCTCAGTCAATTATAGATGATGTGAGAGGGCGGGTGTGTGTGTTTAGGGCACGGATGGCTTGGGGATAGAAGCTCCTCTTGAGTCTCTCTGTCCTTGCCCGGAAGATGCGGAACCTTCTACCAGATTGCAGAAGTTGGAACAGTTTGCTGCCAGGATGGGACGGGTCCTTCAGTATCTGCGCTGCTCTAGTCCGGCATCTCCTGGTGTAGGTGTCCTGAAGCGGGGGGAGAGCAATCCTGCAGCAGCGTTCTGCTGTACGGATCACTCTCTGGAGAGCTTTTTGGTCCTTCACACAGCTGTTCCCAAACCACGATGTCATGTTCTGTGTAAGGATGCTCTCCACAGCGCCTGTATAGAAAATCCTGAGGATCTTTGGAGAGACCCTGAACTTCCTCAGTTGTCGTAGGTGATACAGGCGCTGCCTAGCCTTTTTGGTCTGGACCTGAATGTGGGCAGTCCATGTCAGGTCTGAGGAGATGTGGACACCAAGATACTTGAAGGACTGCACCCTCTCCACTGGCGCTCCATTGATGATGATGGGCTTGTAGTCTCTGTGCTGACCCCTTCTGAAGTCCACCACCAGCTCCTTGGTCTTGCTGACGTTCAGCTGGAGGTGGTTGTCCTGGCACCACGATGCCAGATTCTTCACTTCATCCATGTAGGCCGCCTCATCGTTGTTGGAGATGGCACCCAACACCACTGGAGATGGCACCCAACACCACTGTGTCGTCAGCAAACTTCACAATGGTGTTGGAGCCATGGGTGGCCACACAGTCTGAAGTGTAGAGGGAGTAGAGCAGTGGCGAGAGGACACATCCCTGAGGGGCTCCTGTGTTGATGGTGATGCTGTTGGAGAAGCACCTGCCCACCCTCACCACCTGAGTTCTGCCAGTGAGGAAGTCCAACACCCATGCACACAGATGGCTGTTAAGTCCCAGATCCCTCAGCTTTGTGAACAGTCTGCAGGGCACTATTGTGTTAAACGCTGAACTGTAATCAACAAACAGCATTCGCACATAGTTACCCTGTTTCTTGTCCACGTGGCTGAGAGTGGTGTGTAGGACGTGGGCGATGGCATCCTCTGTGGATCTGTTGGATCTGTAGGCGAACTGCAGCGGATCTGTGGTGTCTGGGATGGAGGAGGAGATGATGTTCTTCAGCAGCCTCTCAAACACCTTCATTACTACCGAGGTCAGTGCAACTGGCCGGTAATCGTTCAGGGATGAGGGGTTGCTGTTCTTGGGCACAGGGATGATGGTGGATCTTTTGAAGCATGTGGGGACCACAGACTTCGCCAGGGACTCGTTGAAGATGTAAGTGAACACACCTGCTAGCTGGTCAGCACAGCAGCGCAGCAGACGGCCGGTGATGCCGTCTGGCCCCGCCGCTTTCCTTGTGTTCACTCTCCTCAGTGCCGCTCGGACGTCATGCTCCGCGATGCTGGTCACCGGTCTCTCGCTGATGACGTCACTGTCCTCGGTAGTCAGGCGGTAGATAGCATTAGCCGCCTGGCTAACCTCGAAACGGCCGTAGAACCGATTCAGCTCGTTGGTGAATGCAGAGTCGAATGTTGCAGTCCCTCATGTCACGTTGGAAGGTGACCCTTGCTCTTAGGTCATCGAGCTTGTTCTCCATGGATTGTACATTGGCCAGTAGGATACTGGGCAGTGGTGCGCGATGCGCCTGCTGTCTCAGTCTGTTCCTAATACCAGCGCGTTTTCCCCGGCGCTTCTTTGTTCTGTGCCTCGGATGAGCGGCCCGTCCTTTGTTGTTCTCCGCGCCGCGTAGAATCTCTGGCGGCCAGGAAGGGTCAGGATTAAAAGTGTCCAAGATTAGATGTGCAACCTTGGCACCGATGTTTACAAGTGATCCGCTGTCGTATACTATAAGACTAGAGGATTTTGGGATGTAAACCAGAGCAAAAAATAGGTAAAAAACAAGAAAAGTGGATAGTCGGAGCGGAGCGGTCAGGAAGGCATCTGGACGTGGCCGCGTGTTGGTTTAGTTAAATCTCCTGATGGCTTATGAATCCAATCACATGGCGAATTCAAGTTATTCAAGCTGCTTTAGCCTTGACACAGTTCATCTCAAAGCTGCTTTGCAACCCAACTCCGCCGCCGCGTCTCTCTGTGATAGTATTTCTGACTTTATCTATAACAAATGTCATATTTGTTGTCATCGATGCCTACCCTGTTCTGTGCTAGCGACTTCCTTGTGCTCTCCATGGATACAGATAAAATACCAGGGAAAAAATTACAGCAGATGGAAATCTTCTTTTGAATAGCGAGCGATCTCAAGTGAACTGCTCCAAAGCTAATTTAATTAATTTCAATTTAGTTTTATTTATGTAGCACCAAATCCCAACACAGTTGTCTGAAGGTGCTTTATACAGTATGGTAAAGACCCCACAATAATACAGAGAAAACCCCAACAACTACATGACCGCCCATGAGCACGCACTTGGCAAAAGTGGGAAGGAAAAACTCCTTTTTGAAGTACAGCCTCTAAGCCACACAGCTGCACAACGCTGCATATAGTATTACTTCACCAACCTCATGCTGCTTCAGCAGGAATTTCTGAGACTCCTCGTGAACTCTCACCTCCTCCTTCAACTGTTTCTTCAGCAGCTGAGACAGGATGAGCCAATGAAGGTGATTATTTAGTCATTAAACATTTGACTTTAAATCTAAAATGTAGAGCCGAGCGTGTCTTATATTTGGACCTACCTCCAGCTGCCCTTCCAGCAGTGCCTCAGCCTGACTGGTCTCACTCTGGATCTTCCTGAGCTGCAGCCCAGTGTCGTTCTCCTTAATGTTCTCTTTGCTTCTCATCTTTAACAAATGATCTTTCTTGTTTGCTTCATGGTGTATGACCTGCAGATACAGGTCCGGATGGAGACCAAGTAGTGGGATTACTGAACTCTTATTTTTTCGACCCTTACAGCTATTCATTCACAGTTGTTCCCTATGGGTCAGTTTCTTACCTGCAGTTTGAGAGTTTTCTGTTGGAGCTCCTCTTGTTGTTTCAGAAGAGTCTGTCTTCTCTTGTCCACTTGTTTCATTTCCTCCCTGAAAGGAGAGTGACTTACATTATAGATGCTGATTATTTCTCCATGTGTTTTTTCTCCTTGTCCTCTATTTAGAACACCCCCTTCTTTTTTACCACCAAGGTCAGGATTACTGGCAAATCATTCAAAGAAGAACCTTTTCATGTTCGTATCCCTTCTCCTCTGCTCGACTTCCTCCACAGCCTGCAGCAGAGAGCTAAAACACTGTTTCTCCTCCAGCTCCAAATGTAGCTTGGACATCAGCTGTGAGATGTATTCACTGCAGTGAGATGAATTATTGAGAATAAATAATGGCTTTGTTTATTTGTTTGTTTTCAGTGTGTTCTGTGCTTCTTACCAATCCCTTGTCAACTTCCTGAGCTTGGCTTTCTCCTGCACCACACACACACACACACACACACACACACACACACACACACACACACACACACACACACACACACAGTCATGTAATAACGCCCAAAACACAGTTTTTCACAACACTGCTAGATCAAAGCAGCAGGCAGCTGTTGACAGATGTTATCGTGGTAATACTGTGAAATCACCTGTGCAGGTCTTTCCCTGCGTATCCGCATTGCGAGAATATGTCCCAGTATTTCCAGCTGGTGTGAACAGTCCTCCAGTACTGCTACCAGCCTCAGACTCTGAATCCTGGATAAACACATCCTGTAGAAAATGAAGGCAGCGATGAACAGATAGATTCAAAGTTACACTCTTAAAGATGGGTTATTTTTAGCATGGCGCTGTCTAAGAGCTTGCTTGCGGAAATAAACCACAAGCTCTTTGAACCTCGGAGACATTGGCACTGGTGTCTGAAGGCTAAACGTTAGGCTCGGCGCTAGCTAACATTTCCGCTTCACGACAAAGAACGTGGCAGGGGTACCAGGCAAAAACTGTGGCTTACTTCTCTCTTTCTCGCTTTGTGAATACCAGTAACCATTTCTAACACGAAACCAGAGCCGGAGATAAAGTTCAGGCTTTATGTTACTATGGTAACAATGCCACTTTTTTCCCCTTGTAACTTTATTGACAGAGTAAAACATTTACAGACCTGTTTAACACTCCTTTTGTTAACTTCAAATGATGTATTCATTAATAAATAAAATCTAAAGGAACAACTTGTTTTCCCCCGGTCAATCAGGCATTATAAAAGATTATAACATACAAAATTATACAAAATATACACAATTCCCTTCTTCTGATTGTCTATTTACAACACCATTACTACTACTACTACTATTATTATTATTGTTGTTGTTGTGTTTTATGATTTGGTGTTTTATAGTTAAAAAGAAATTGAATTCTTTTCGTTAGTAACCCTCATGGGTATCAAATTATGATCCAGGACTGAATAAAGACTTCCTACCAACTCTATTAGACACTTGGAGACACTTGAAAAAACAAGGCATTATGTTTTTGGATACTTTAAAATAAAAGATGAATAAATAAATGATGAGGATAAATAAATGATGAGGCTGTGGTCAGCTATTGCATTACAGTTTATTGTTTATACTTGTCATTTGTTGCACTCTCTGCAGGGAGTTACAGCTTGAAGGTAATACAGACTGAAGGTACAAGCTACACTGTAGTACATGCATGATGCTGTCTGTCACACCGAGAGGTTTCTTCTGAAGACTTCGCAGCCCTCCTGTTCTTCACACATGGACAATTTCCCTCTCAGCTCTACAGCAGTCTCATTGTCAGCACTGTCATCTTTGAGGCAACACACCTGAACGTTAGAACAAACCCTTTGAAACGATGTATGTACAGTAACAGCAGACGACTGTTCAACAGATGAGAGCGATAACAAAAGGCATCTTTTAAGGCAAAATATGAAAAGACGTGGAATGCGATGAAGTGTAAAATAAACATCCGGGCTATGAGGAAGTTATATCTCTCTGCCAGTGAGACTATGAATGACAAAAAAGAAATCATAAAGGCATTGTATTAACATTAACTCTGAGTGACTGAAAGCTGGGCAGCGTGCTGTTATTTTATGTATTATGATTCATCTTTGCAAACATACAGAAACAAATCATTAACTTGATTCATGGGAAAGCAAGAGCGTTGCATCAGTTTAAGGTATGTTTTGAAAAGATGCTGTAATGGACATATTTCAGGTAAAATACTTAAAGGCAAATCTGAACCATCTGGGTCATAGTAATGTCTGAAATTATTATTATTATTATTATTGTTACAGTCCTAAAATTGTGTTTTTCCTCAGTCAGCCTCTGAGTAGGAGTGAGGGGATCGCAGGTGAACTCAACATTTGTTAGATGTTTTGATTCCCTTTAATCAAAGATACTTTGCTTGTGCTTTTGCTTCTGCCTAGAAACAGGTGATGTCATTCAAATGCTTCCATTTCCAAGTCGGTATTTAATGATAGTTGGAGATTTTTGCCTATAGAAGCTCGTCAGGGTGCAAGCGTAACTTCACAACTGATCAAAACTGGTTCATCACAAAAGTAAGCTGGGATAGATTGTGGTGAGATCATAATTTTAGACTGATTGGAGAATTAATTAATGTTATAACTTGTCTTTTGAAAAAGTTCAAATCAGCTTTATTTATACCACACAAATTAACAAAAAAAGCACCTTAGAGACATCTGTGCATACCAAGTGGTGTGCAGTTTAAGAGATTTTAAAAGGCATTTACCAGTTAATGGTAGGGACTAGAAATCTCAATAACATAGCCTCAGCTGTGTTTTGACCTTTTTTCCCCCTAAAGCACCTTTGATAAGATATTTCTGAGAAAGGCAAAACTAAATAACTGGAGCACCACACTGCTGTCACTTATCCCTGATCGAAACCACCTGCACAGATCTGATCAAGTACATTTATAATATTTATTAGCATTAAACACTGATAAATGTTTTTCTTTGTTTTTCAGAGGGCTTATTTTAATCTCTATATTTTTGTTAAAATCCTTGTTTATCATATACTGGGCCTTGATGGAGCCAGATCAACTTTATTCTGATTGGCTGCCCCTCACAAACACAACGTTTGCATGAGCTTTTGACTCCGAGAGATTATTTAGACATAGGCTGGTATCAGTATTTGAAGCGTGGCAATGTTTAATATATTACAACAATCTATAGATGGCAAAATAAAAAGCATGACAGGAGTGTTTTAAAGAACTTTGATCATTGTCTAATTACACATGAATATTTCATTTTAACAGAGACTGGAGCGCTTGAGGTGGTCTTCCTCCATTAGCAAGACCACTGCATAAATCAATAACTACATCAGGTGACATATTTATTTAAGGAGTTATTATTTGGCACTATAGTCAACATAAAAGCAGGTGATATTTCTCTTTGTGTAGCAACCTTTGGAGGAAAATAAAACGGGTAATTTAGCTTGAATTCCTCAAGGAAGCATGGTTTCAAGAGCGCTGTCAATAGCAGAGAGGAGTGAGAGTCTCCCTGAGCATCATCAGCAAAAGTCTGAACTGAAAACAGAGGGTGACATTTTATCGAGTAATTATTTACTGTACATACATGTAAAAAACTAAATTATAGCCCATACAAAATGTACAGTTTTATCTTCTTTTTGATGACCGTCACTCTTCGTTTACAATACGATCGCTTTTCTGTTTTGTGCTTTTTATGTGAACGCGAGTTTAGGTGGAGCAGACCGTGGCACCATCATGGAGGAAGGAAGTCAGTCCCCTTTGCACTTTGTCTCTGTTGAGTCAAATGCCTGTGTCCACACATTAAAGGTATTTCTGATATATTGATGATATTATTAAAAAAAAAAACACAAAAAAGACTGGCAGATCTACAGTACTGTCTAGAGAAGCTGATCACGATCAGGACACAGCAGCCAGAAACCTCACTATCCACCACCAAGGTTCTTACAGCCATTCAGGCAGCCTTCTCCGACTCACGTCCACTAATACAGTAAGATCATATCCAGTGTTGTGCCATTGGAGCTGGAAGCAGCCAGAAGGAGAGATACAGAGTTTCAGATTTCACTGATTGTTCGTTCAGAGGGATGGTACTCCTCCCTATCTTTAGGGGAGGACATGTAGAATGACTGTGTCTTGCGTTTTAAGCGAGCCCTCTTGGTGGCCAGTGACAGACTGTGTTTGCTGGAGGCGATTATGTCACAGATGAACTTCTTGCAGTCCACACAGACCTCCATGGTAGCCCAGTCCTCCGTCAGCTCTGGGGGAAGCTCCAGTTCTTCATGAGACTTTAAAGAGCCGTGCTTCGAAAACCTACAGAGACAGAAACAGCAGAGGAGCTCGGCTTGAACGGGAGCGAAACACAACATTGTTTTGATATATTAACAATGTGAATTAGCTTTGGTTTCAAATTATCTAAAATGTGCATTCATAGCTAACTTAATCCATGGGATATCAATTAAATGTGTTTAAAAACAAAAAAACACATGAAACAACTCATCCTGAAAAGACTTAATGAAAAGTTCAGTCATGCATGATAATACAGGTAAATTAAATCCAAACTTCATGATTGTCTTGCTGCTTTTCTGATAAGGACGCTGAATAATTTGGTAAAGTTTGACAATCAGCCAAGCAGTTTCTGATGTGGTAGTTGCAATTTTATCCACTAGATGTCAGCAACACCCAACAAATCTTCTGACTGAAGAGGACACGCTGTACCAAGCAGTAGTAGCTACAATGAACAAGGCCTTTACTTTGCATTGTGTGTGCAGTTTGTGATGACGAACACGAGATGTATGATCTCCTCCTTTTGATTGTTGCACTGCTATTTCTAGTTTGAATAGTGTTGTTCATAGCTCTTACTTAGACATAGTCTTCTGGATGCTGTGGCGCTGTGGGTTACTGGAGGACTTGTCAGTTTTAGCAGCTGCTGCTGTTGTCGCTGCCCCAGGAGCTTTTCTGGGACCTTTAGATGCTCCTTTTGCAGGTTCTTTCAAAGCGGGGGATGCAGCAGCCCCTCCTGGTTTAGATGGACCTGGGGCTCCAGCCACTGACAGTCCTTGTCCTACAGAAGCCATGGCACTTATTCTCTCCCTGGGGAGAGTGTTGGTGGAGCCAATGGAGTAGATGGGCAAGCTGGAATAAGGTTTGGATGGCAGCCGCATCTGTCAGAGATGGAAGGCATGTATGAAAGAGATAAAACTTCCTCACAATGCGTATGGAAGCACAGTAATGATGCAAAACAAGAGAGAAGAGTGTCGTCAGTTTGAATTTGGTTGATTGGGAAGCAATTAGCCAAAGATCAGTGACCACCATTTGCCACATTAGGAAGTATCTTACACTATTTACTTATTTATTTTAAAGAGGTCCACTTTATTGTCACCAGCACAAAGATGTGATACTGCAGAAGAGGACTTATTTATCCCACGTGCCTTACCTTTTTGCAGCACTGTGCGCACACAGGCCTGCAAAGAGACGATTGACAGAAGTTACAGGAGAAGGAATAAACGAAAGCAGCCATAGATCCTTAAATAATTATAAACAGAAGAGTATTAATGAAAAAGATGAAGATAATCATCTGAAATTGTTTACTTTTTGCAGAACTGGCAGGTGTAGGACCAGGAGAAGAAGGAAAACCTTTTGGCTCGACAACAGAAGCAAAGCTGCAACAGAAATATAGAGATCGCAGTAAATATAAAGAAGGTATTTGGAACCAAAAAAACATTTTTCTCAGGATAAAAGTTATACTGTTTCCCTAACCCACTTATGGTGTTATAATTTAACTGTGCTCATTTAGAAAGAGTAAGTAATCCCTGTTTATTAAAGAGAGATTACTTCTTTATAATAGAATTAGCCTAGGCAATAAAAAGATGTATTACCTTCCCCTTCTTCATGGCATTGTAGATGTCTTTGTACTGCTGGAACTTCTCCAGCTCTGCCTTCACCAGCACCTGTCTGATGTGCATCACTTCCTCCACCGTCAGAGACAGACACTCCACAGGAAAACAAAACTCCTCCTGCAGCAACAACAAGAATTATACGCACAGCAGTCAGTGGACCCAGCAGACTCAAAACACAGGACTCAGTGTTTTTCATTCAGCACACACATGCACAACTCTCCTGCACCTTTAAGAGCACTGAGAGTGGGTCCGGGCTACAATTGGGTCATAAAAATATCCTCATTGTTCAGTGAAAGAAACGGCAGCTCAGAGTAGAATCGTGATGTGGGAAAAACAGTGAACACTTTTTTCCTGCAGCAGTGCCGAGAAATAGTGTTCACAAAGCGTGCAATGATTGTCTTCAAGAACTGGCTAAAAAAAGAGAATTTCTTTTTATATTTGTTATCCAGCTGGAAGCAGCCATCAGAACATGATACACTCATAAGGGCATAAGGGATGGACATGGTCAGCAACAATACTCAGGCAGGCTGTGGCATTAAAACAATGCTCAGTTGGTCCTAAGGGGCAAAATGTGTGCCAAGAAAATATCCCCCAAACCATTACACCCTCAGCAGGCTTAAGTATTTATACAGACATTGTGGCAGCAGAAACAGAAACTCGTCAGACCATGCGCCGTTTTTCCAACCTGTTCTTCTATTGTGCAATCTTGGTGAGCCAGTGTGAATTGGGCCCTCAGTTTCCTGTTCTTAGCCCATAGGAGGGGCACCTAATGTGGTCTTGACCATGTCTACATGGAACTCAAGGAACAAAGAGAGCAATATTAAATAAGGGGAACTCCTAGATGACTGTGGTTTTATTGTAAGGGGAGGCTGTATATGTTTGTAGCCACAAGGTGTGTTTGTCTGCTACTCAGGGCATCCTCAGGGCCTTTGTAACAGTCGCACATTATGAATCCTTGATTGACTGCTGAAGGACAAGTTAACGCACCGTGGTTCTTCCCATTTCTCTCTGTTACCAGAAACACAGAGGAGAGGAAACTTCAAATTCACTTTTTAGTGTTCAGAAACATGAAAAAAAGAGATCTTTGATCCTATGTTCGTCTTTCCTGTTACTTCCTGTAAACGCTCTGACAGTTCTTTGTTAGTTCTATGTTGCTATACGTTTGAGCCACTGTGTTAGATATCCAAAGCAATGTCCTCAGCCTGCTCTAGGTGAATGATATCTAGTGAAGAATTAGGAGGATGAGCAGCTACAGTTATTATGACGGGACAGACTGATGGGAGACGGGCAAACCTCGGCCGAGTCTCTTCGAAGGATGTAAACCTTCCTGCACAGAGCAAAAAGTGTCTTCACCAACCCCAACACAAACACCTCGATAGGGTTGGAGCTCCACAAAGGGCACAGAGTAGAGGGAGAAGGGTGGAGAAGGAAGGGAATCCAGGAGTGATGTGAGATTTCGATTCCAACCTGAGCAAGAGAAGGTGGAGGGGTGTGTGTGTGTGTGTGTGTGTGTGGGAGGGAGGAAGAACAGAAAGCCTGCAATTTAACAGAGATACAGGGACTCGATGGTTCTGGTAAAAGAAGGAGGGAAGAAATCCTGAGAAAGGGGCAAACAGAAGAGAGATGACAGCATGTGTGTTTAGTTTCAATCCTTCCTCATTTCCCTACAGATCTTGATGCTCTACGTACTTATCTCGTTCTCCCTCTGCTTCTTTTGATTATTAAGTTATTTGACCACACTGGACACTGACAGCCACTGGAACAAGTCAAAACAGCAATCGATGGAATATCCTTTGAAACTAACGCATTAGTAGATTTGTTTTTGATTTCAATCTGGTCCAGTTGTGACTCTCTTCCAAAGTGTGTCGTTTGTCTTGTCTTTCTCCCCTAACCCCCCAATCAGTCGTGACAGTTGGCTGCCCCTGTAGTGTATTTAACTTATAACATAAAGCGCCCTGAGGTGACTGTTGTTGTGATTTGGCACTATATAAATAAAACTGAATTGAACTGAACTGAATCCTATTTCCAAATGTTTATTTTTAAATGATACACGAAGCTCTGACTCACCAGGGACTTGGAGCTCTGCTTGGAGGGCGGCTGAAACGGTCGGACATTTGTGGGCGTTTCCTTCTCAATAGAGTGTCTTCTCTGGGGGGTCTTACGCCTCTCTGGTTGAGGTGTAGAGGAGATGGGCAGGAACATGGGTGGAGCTGGTGTTCATAGATAGAACGTAAGAGAGAGAGAGAGAAAAAAAGAGCAAGTTTAACTGCAAAGAAGCAATTGATTGGTTAATCTTTAGCTCAAGACCTACTGATTATAAATAATCTTTCAAATGAAAAGACTTTGGGAAACGTGACTGGCAAGGCTGCAAGATTAAAAGCCATCGATCACTGCCAGCAGATAGCTTAGTTAAGGAGGCAGGGGGCGTCGAAAGGCTTCCTGACTCACTTTTCTTCCCCAGCACAGATTCTGGGGAAGTGTCATCCATCAGAGATGTCGCCACGCTGGAGCTGCTCGCTGATTTGCGTCCAACAATCTCATCCTGAATGCACAGAATACACATGCACTTCAGTCGTCACTTTTTCTGCACAAAGTAAATGCATCTAGGAAAAATAAAATTCTAATACACAGAAACGCACTTCAGAGTCAGAGCTGTCCAGTTCAGCGAGGCTGGGAGCCTTCAGGAGCCGCTTTCTCTGAGGAACTGACTGAGATCCAGAGGGTTCGACTCTGGGTGATCCAGATCCATTGGTGAGAGACAAAGAGCTGGATGTCCTCCTGCCCATACGTGGGCTGAACTCATCTGCATAGAGCCACACAGGAGAGTGTCATTCAGACACAGCAGTTGAAACGAAACCCAAAACACATCCTCTCTGGATTCTTTGCATCCAAACAGGTTATACTTTGCATCTTTCTTTTACTATCCCATTTGTTATATGGGGGAACAGAGTTTTCAAGTTGTAGTGGGTTTCAGTGGGTGGTGAGGTGAAAGGATGCAATGAATGATGTTACAGAGGACTGAGTTTTGAGAGTCGCCGAAAGGTTAAAGAGGTTGGCGAAGGTTAAGTTTTTCCTAAGGGGAAGCATAGGAGCAGGGCGGTGTTACACGCAGAGCATGGATGCCTTCTTCATGAAATATTTAAACTGTGGACTCCTAAAAAAAAAAGCTTCTCTCCCATATCAACCCCCAGGGAACGTTTTTAGGGAAAGCTAAGTCCTTGAAACCAAATTTCCCAATTTACTAAACAGACACTCTTTACTGGCTAAAGTCTAAAAGTAGAAAAGACAACATTAAAATCAACCACCTACAATACCAAGCTGCCTGATTCTGACTAATTTCTGGGTAAAGCAAAAAGACAACCTGATGAGAGGGTTTGGAGGCAGGGAGTATGGGAAAAGCAGACAAGCGAGTGCTGCAAGAGACAGATAAAAAACACAGCTGATAGGATTGGTGGGAACCCTGAAACTCTCCTTTCTCCCTTCAGCCTCTTGTTTGTGGGAAAAGCATCCACATGAGCTCATCGTCTCAACACGAGCTCTGTTCCTGCTGCCCAGTCTTTTTATGACCAAAGATTCCTAAGAACCTACATCACCAGTTTTTCTCTATTCAGCCATCATTCTAAACCCTTTCTTTGTTTCACCCAAGTCTCAGCATTCACATATTCAAAAAGAGGAGATATTAGTTTAAAGCTGGCGGGCAGGGGGGAGACAAAACAGACAAGACCATTAGGTTAAAATGCAAACATGGCCTTCCAAACCACAGCATTGCTCATACGTTACCTATTCCAGTACGGAATAAATCCTGCGGCATACTGCGAGTTTTGCCGAAACCTAAAAGGGAGACCTCCTTTAATAAGATGGCTACAAGTAAATTGACCACTCAGTACACCTGCCGTTTATATCCAAATAAAATGGAGTGACTGAAGTAGTAAACAGATTTGTGTTTGACAGAATACTTTGGGATACTTTGTGTACGTGTACAGCTACAGGGAAATGGTCTGTTGTCTGGATTACATCATGAAACGTATAACTGCTCAATGTTAAAATACTGACCCTACAAAGGAGTCATTTTGATTCTAAAGTATTTAGTGCAAAATCTGATATTAAATGTTTTTATTTTGTCTATAAAATGATTTAAAATAGACATGGTTTTTAACATATTATCTGTCTTTGTGTGGGTTAGAAGAAGTTTAGTATCACTCTCATGTTGCCTGGCTAAGTCAAGATGGTTCAGCTTAGTTCAGCATAAAGACCACAGCTTTCAGTTCAGTTAAGGTTTCATTTGATTTTTTTATGTCTAATGTTTAAGCATCTTAGCCATGCTTCAGATCAACGACATGACCAGGGTGTAGCCCAGCTCTCGCTGTATGGTAGATGGAATAGGCTCCAGAGAGAGAGAACTCCAGTGATCGACTGGTCCCCTACTAGCAGGCACTCAGAGATAGAGGGGTAAAAGACCTTCCTTTTAACAAGAAGTGACCTCCAGCAGAACCAGGCTCGGGGAGGGGCAGCACATCTGCTGTGTAGTTTTGCAGTAAATAGAACAAACACTTGCATTGCATACCATGCAAGAGTTCTGATTTGAGAGTTTGGTTTGTTTGGGATCGTTGTCATGCTGTCAGCCAATTTCTAGCTGGTATTGGATGGTGGATCAAAAATTTGTGGTGTTTTTCTTTGTAATTCCATCAATTTTAACAAGATTTTAAAAACACTGTCTGGAATGCAGCACAAAACCATGACAGAGCCTCCAACGTGTTTTACAGATAACTATGAACACTCGCGGTTTTACGTCCCTCCTCCTGAAAATGTCAGATTTTCAAGTTTCATTCATCAGACTTATTTCTACTGATTTTAAGTCCAGTCCTTGTATAATTTGGCAAACCTACCTGCCATTTCTCCCAGTTTCCCTTCTTTAAGAATGGTTTCTTAACAGCTACCCTCTGTGTCAGGTCTTTGCCAGCGTTATGTAATTTATTCTAGCATTATGTAATTTGAAACATCACTCCCATTACGGATCGATTAAGTTGACATTTTCCTTTCAATTTTTTGTAGGGGACCCCAGGGAGCCAATCAAATTACCCAAGTCACACCCTTGTTGCTAATCTAATCACCTGCTGACTCTAGCATTAAACAGAAGCACAGAGAGAGTGGCATCAACCTTCTCAACTAATGCACAACTACAACAAAATACTTAATGTCACATTTTAATGACAATTTAATTAGAACCAAGCAGCACCGCCTGCTCACGTTGCCTTTAAAACAATAAGCTATCACGAAGGCCCAACGCTGCGCGCAGCGACATGATACCTCACTGAGACTTGTGATCACAGCATTTAATCTCATGAAATCTATTTCCCCTTAGCCATACTCATTAATTTGTCAGCGGGAATGTAAAATCCCCACAAAGTACAGAGTTATCAATATGGTCACATCATATGGGAATGAGTGATTATACAGGGAAGGTTTTACACAGGTCAACAGACAACACAAATGAGGGAGCTGTTTTGAGAGACACTGGCTTCAGTAGGAGAGAAAGTGGAGCACAGGATTATTCTAAATTGGCCACCTGAGCACTATTCCCTCATCGCAATCACAACACTATCTCCAAATTTGGAGACAGTGTTGGGCATGTTCCACTGCTGGTAGCCTGTAGCTCGTCATCTTAGACTATATATTTTACTATGCTGTGCAGAGCATGAGGCTGCGCACCGGTCCACCTGCGCACTGGCTCGATTCTGCAAAGTCACTGCTGCACATGAAAGACTCTTTTGTATAGATTCTTGGAGACGTTGACGGTGTCACGTATGCTTTTGGCTGTTCCTTGCCAACCCTTGATTAGATAGCTGGCAGCTCATTTCTACTGAAGTTTCACATTATAGAGGAACCTTTAAGAAACTAAGTGCTTGGAAAAGGTGACACTTTTCCCAAGAAGCAACAGCAGGAATATTTTTCAGGAGGTACAGGAATTTCATGAAGACTGACTAGAATAAACTGTTTCCTCAAGGCTGCAATCATTTTAACAGCCAACAGTATTTTTTTTAAAAAAAGAAGAAGATGTTGTTTGTATAGAAAGCAGTGATGTAATTTTACCATCCTTCCTTCAGAACGCTACATGCAAAAAAAAAAAAAAAAACAGCAACATTGTGAATAAAATTCTTCTTGTTTTGTAGCACCTCTAAACACTTTAAATATCTCAGTCTGGCTGTGAGGCGATGTAATCTCTTCCAATCGAAGACATGTATTACACAAAGTAAAGATTCCTTTTATGACAAATGAAAGGCAGTGAGTTTTGAACATAAGCTCATTTTTTGCTGGTCTGTAGGATAAAGTCACATCAAATACTTTTCAAGATTTCTTTTAAATGATCTGTTCATATATTTTCTATTATTTTTTGAATTTTCTTTTGTTTTGCACACTGAAATATAAGGCAAAGTTTGAACATGAAGACCTTTTTTTTAAATATTTGAGATCACATTGAGATCAGTGTGTGCTAAAATATGAGACTTTACAGGACCGATTGTTTGTTTTCCTCATATTTTAACTAGCCAATACTCAGACAGGTTCAGGAGGTTTTTATCTTTAAAGGTTTTCGAGATTTTCATGTTCAAGCTTTGCCTCAGGTTTCAACGTGCAAAAAATTGGTCTGAACGTTCATTTGATTTCCCTGGTTTTAAGGTTAACAAGTTTAAAGCATGGCCTGTGGATGTAGTTCAGCATGCCACTCATGTCACCTCGCTCTCATCAGCATCCTCCTACTGCCCAGTGTCCCACGGGTCCATTTTTCACCTCCAAAGGAGGCAATCACCAAACGATGAAGCACAACATGAAATGTGTGTACAATATGCAGATTGATGCATTAAAAGTGTGTATCTGTGTCTGTGTGTTTGTTCGTGCTGACAGAACAGATGAGCAGCCACAACAAAGCGGGGAACAGAAAGTGATGAAAAGCCAGGTAAGCAGCGAGGGAGACTTTACCTGACGCGTCAAAACTGAAAGACATGCTAAGTGGCCGAATTACTGCAACGAGAAACGTCATGGACAGTTATTGTTTGTGATAGAGGCACATCAAGTCAAGACTTACTACTGTACATACAAGAAGTTGGTATTTAGTGAGAAAAGAATTGAAATGGCATGCTTATTGTCTTATTTCAGATCCCAAAGGTTTCATTGCTTTCATGACGAGCAATAAGAGGATTTTTGAATAAGTCAGCCAATGGGGAGACACTGCAGACAACACAGTACTGGGTTCAGTGTGTTAATAGAAGTTGCAGACACTTAGCATTATTGTGGCATACGACTTATACTCTGTTGCAAACAATATAAGCCACAAAACAATAATAGGCATTAGTTGCAACACAAATATGAACGGTTAGGCAGCAGCAGCTACAATAGCACAGAGCATAGGCACAAAGTAGGAACATATAAAAGAACAGAAACAGCTCAAAGTAATGAAGCTAGTGCACACTTCTTATGTGATTCTGAGGTGCAGGCATCAGATCCATACTTCAGCTTAAAACGTCTTAAAATTTTAGAGCGAAGTATGGTTGCATGTGTATGGGAGTGTGCACGTGAGTGTGCACTAACGGGACTAAAAGATACCAAGAGCAGGGACAATGAAGTGGGACACCTCCTTACCCAGCCTTCCTCTGCGGACCTCGTCAGGAGAGACCGGGCGAAGTTTCCGCTCTGCTTTGATCTCCTCCAGGATCCGCTCGTGCAGCGTGGGAGGAGGCTGAGTCTGTGGCTTCAGCTTCCGAGCTGACACCTAAGTAGTGTGGGTTGATGATGGGTGGCACAGAGTGAAAAAGGGAGCATACCAACACTGACACAAATGTACAGGGCTGTAGCCCGCAGGCCTGCTTCTCTTCGCCTCTTCCGGTCTACTTTGACTGATTGTTCACCTGATTGCTGAGAGATGAGAGCACTGCTGAAAAAGCAGCCTGCTAATCCTGCTGCAAGATTGATATCAGCACAGAATCCATTATTTCTCCAAATTCAGGCTGCAGTGAGACGTGAACACCCGTGTGCTTTACAGAGTCTGAATTTACAGTCGATCACATGTAGTGGAAATAGTCAAGTCTAATCATCGGGATGATTTTGGCTTTAGCAACAGCAAATCAACCTATAAACCATCTCCTGACATGAGAGTCACAGTGTTTCCCACAAATAACACCAGGTTAGAAGCAGGAAATGTCTTTGTTAAAAATCCTTATTTTTTCAGAGTGTTTACTAATTTGCAAATGTGTAGAGGGATTATGGGTTTAATCTCAGTTTTAATGTTTAAATCAATCAGATTTGTTAGTACTCACAGGATTGAGAGGGGGTCTGGACCTGATGAACTCCAGGATGACTTCATGAGCACTTTTCTTTAATCTTGGTGGGATGTCTCCATTGACCTGAAGCAAAGGAACAATTGGTCTGCTTATATTAGCTCAGACAAACGCTGCTTCTTTCAGGAGGTCATTTACTAGATGGAGAACATGATGGATGGAAAAATTAAATAATCCAAACTCAAATAATAAAAAAAACACAATATCAAAAAAAGTATATATGGACATTTTTAAATTTTCTGTTGCAAGACAACCAAACCCAAGACCACATACATAAGGCTGAGATTGATGATTATTTGTAATTATCATCAAGGCTGTCAAATTTTCCAGCGTTGTTCTCAGAGCCCAAGAAGTTTAATCATGCTTGGGTCATCTGACAGTCAAAAAACTAGTAATATTCAATAATGGTTCTAATATAAAAGCAGCAACTCCTCACTGCTAAATAGAAAGACTTTAATCAGCGATCACAATAGTTACAAAATATTATTTGAAGTTTTCAGTTTTGCTATGAATAATGCCAAATGGAAGAGTAAAGTCATGCATATGCAAGTTTACACCAAAGCAACCCGTTATGGTACCGTTTTCTGGAGCATTTCATTAAATGATTTGAACTGTGGTGGTGTGTTTTCTAGATGTGGACTTACACAACAACTTCAGGTATCACACTGAAGCCTTAAAAGACTAAAAACAAAAGTCAACAGTATACTAAAAAAGGGATTATTTGCCCTCGTAAACATGAAGCCATGTTTGAGTAAAATGCAGCTGAAATATATAAAATCAAAGGTTTATTTATTTAAATCATTAAGGAAAATATGTTTGGTATAAAAAGAATCTAAAACAATCAAGTGAAATTTCCATTGACTAGATGCCATTAAATGTAACATAGCATTTTATGAGTGTATGCAGTCATCATTTCATCACATTAGTGAAAGTCACAGTTATACAGTATCCAATAATAATCAATGCAACCTTATGATTTTCATGAAGCAAGCGTTTCCCTGCTGGATCAAAACAACAGTGCAGCACTGAGTGCAGCATTCGAGTAATATTTTCAAAGCTGCAACACGTGTTTTGACACTGACCATGACTTTACGTAGTTTGTAGCGTTTGGACCTGATGTCATCCATGAGCATCTCATAGGGAGTGAGCTGGTACTCAATAGGCAGAGGGTTGTACTGACGCTCCTGCACCTTCTTCAGCTTGACTCCTTCACGCAGGTCCCTCATCACCTGAACCCAGAATCGAGCCTGAGAGGAGAAGAACTAGTGAAAGAGGAACCCAGTGTAGAAAAGAGAGGCTAGCCTCTGCTTGCACACAGAACAGGGAAACAGGGCGCCATCATCATGTGCAGTGGCCATATCAATCTCAGCATGGTTCCTGAGAAGTTCTTTGATTACTGTGTGTTTACCGTGATATATGAATTCATGGAGATATCTTCACGTGAACATTTGAGGCTACAGCCAAAGGTTGAACATTGCATACCCAGTCAGCATTCTGTAACTCGTTCAGGTCTCGGCCAGGCTCCTCTGATGACTCCTCCATCTTACGGAGGTTCTGGTGAAAAAGAACAAGATCAAATATAAAAAGTGCTGTTTTGGTAAATAACAAGACATGTTCCCATATGTAAGCTGTTAAGTGGCTTCACTCAAATAGCTTTGAATTCACAGCTACACAAATCTTTATTTCTCTCATGCTGCCTGTTATGCAGCTCCTGATGTTAGTCTCTGGCTTCAAACACTCACTATTAGTTCCAGACTTTTAAAGATCCCCCTCTGTAAAATCATAGTTTTCTTACTGGAAAGTTTCACAGAAACTCAAGCTGTAAGAACTGTAAGCTTAATGCATATCTTTATTATTATTATTATTGGAAAATAATAATAATTTAAGACATTATAATTTAATAATTTAATAATTTGAGACATTATGACAAGAAGTATGAAGTATGGAAGCAAGTCCCCTTTAATGCTCCCCTTTAACTTTTATATTAACAGGATGAGACCATAACAAGCTTGTAAAAAGCAGTAGACAGACTGAAAATGTGTTTCCTCTGGTTAATCTTTGCAGTGATGCTGTCCTGATCATGTCACCGGAGGGGAAAGTTTGGTAAGACAATCACGGGAGTTTGCCCAGCTGACTGCCGAGTTAAAACCTCAGGCCACAGGGGAAATTAGAATTCACCATCATCCTACGGGGGCACAGCTGTGTTGACTGACTGCTTACATAATATCACTCGCAACAGGCTTTTTGGTGCATCACAAGTCAATATGTCTACAGTGCGTACAGTACTCCAATCAAAAGATAACAAGATGGTCCCTGATGCTTTATGATAGCCCATCAAAATAAATAACTGATAATCTAGCCAGTGAAGAGCATAACAACAGCTTAGTTCAACTGCTGTAAAACACCATTATCTCATTTGGATGGACAGCAAAACTCCAGATCAGATCAAAGCAACATATTTTCCATTCCACTTGAGCAGCTTCTTCCACGTGTTCTGCATTAATTAAATCATGAAAAGTAATCCACAATGTGAACGAAACCTTTTTGCTGCTAAAGGGGCCACAAAATAAAATATTCAGGGCATTTGCCAACTGCATGTAAAACCTTAGTAATTCTGCCTTCTGTTGATATTATTCATTCATTTTCTCTCTTAACAGCTGACAAGAAGCACGCAACCCTGAGCAAATAGGAGCACAAGTTGTCTGTGAATCACCACTAATTCAGTTGCTGTTCAGCAGCAGGAGGCATGTCTGTGGAAAGATATTTGGCAGCGATGTCTGGTAGCAGTGGTTGGATGAAGATGGACTTTTCTGAAATGTGTTTAACAAAGAACACCAAAACACACAAACAGGACAATGGGTTTGAAAGGAATTTAGGCACATTTGGTTCTTTACAGAATAATTACTGAGAGTCTACAGTTAGGTAGCAGGTATACGAGTCTGTACACGGACTAAACGCTGATTGATGTGTTTAGATTAAATAGGGATGAATCTATATGTCATTAGGGGAAATGGCAGATGCCGCTCATTTTATGCTGCTGCTTCTTATATCAGCTTACTATTAATTCTTAGGGCCAAATTTCTTTAACGGGCCAAAATAGCTAAAATAGCATCATTTTTACTTAATCACAGTTAATTTCACCATCAAGCACAAACAAAATAAGACATGCTTTTGTTTTGGTGCTAAAAGTTTGAGCAATAAACAGTAAAGTGCATATTGCAAATGTATCCATCATTTTTGCCTTAAGAAAGAAAATCCTGAAAAAACATTTGCAACAGCTTCAGCACAAAAATCTGTGAGTTCCCAGCTTTTACATGCAAACTTGTCACTGTGCTCTCTTTGTAAGTACTGATAGTATTTTTTTTTTTAATGCAACACATTATTAAATCTGCCCCTTATTGACTTCCTCTGTTGCATTTGCTGAATAGCCTAGATTGTATTCCTGCACAGTTGGCTATCCTATTCTATTTTTCTTGCCTCAAAGGACACTAGTAAGCAGTGTTGCCAACTCCTCAGTAAGGAAAATCGCTATTGGCTGTCCTAACAGTCGCTAGAAGTCGCTAAATGACATCATCGCCTAATTTGCATAATTGGTCATGCTAATGTAATTGCAACCTACGCTGTTGGAGAGAGAAATAACATCGTGAAAGAGAGATAAAGTCAGTAAAAAACGTCTTAAATCCATTTATAATTTATATCTTTTAGTAATTATTGTTTTTTAATGTCACAATTCCAACCCTGCTGCTTTATCCGGGCTTGGACCGGCAAAAGTGACCCGAAATAGGCACTCTGGTGGAGTTACTTTGTGTGTGTGTGTGTGTGTGTGTTTATAAATATTTTAAAACCTTGTGGTCCACAAAACAACTGAACAGTAAAAGAACTTACTGCATTACAGTCAGTTCTTTTACTGTTCGTTCCTGCGCGATTCATTTGCAGTTTGGACGCATAGGTTTGAACGTCTCCTGCCCTGATAGCAGCTGGGGGAGGACTATCCTCCGCCTGTGAGCGCTTTGGCATGGGCAAGGTGCCCATGGCAGCACCCGCTGCTTATTGAGAGTAAGAGCGATACGCGTTTTCACGTCAAAACGTCATAAATAAGGCTCCAATAACACCAGAAGTCGTCGCCAGATTTGTCGCTAGTCGCTTTTTAGGAAAAAAAAGTCGCCCAAGGGGGTCTGAAAACTCGCTAAATATAGCGACAAAGTCACTAAGTTGGCAACACTGCTAGTAAGGAATGTCTTAGCAAAAAACAGTATAATGGGTATTAGACAGGAGTGTACCTTGAAGTGGCTCGCAGATTTTCACTTGCTAGTGCCTCTCACATATATATGGGGTTTGAAAATATAACTGCTACTGGAATTGTTAATCTTACTTATGGTAAATAACTGTTAATAAAATCTGTTTACCATGTTAACTTTTTTAATTTATTTGTGGTGACATTTTGATGTTTAGCATGTTATGTTTACCATCTTGCTTTAGCACTTTAGCATGCTAAGGTCTTTTGACATTGCATGAGAAGAATGGCATAGGTGGTCACAATGACAATGCTAAGGTGATGTTTAACAGGTATATTATTCATAGTTTTAACTATTTTAAATATGTGTTAGCATTACTAAACTTGTTAATTAGCACAAAACAAAAAGTAGAGCTGAGGCTGATGGAAAGCTCATTCATTAGCATTAGCATTATAGGTTCCACACATGAGTTCTGTATAAATGGTACAACATTTTATGTGGTACAAGAACCATCGCAAAGCTATACAATGGACTCTAGTTCTTTTGGCACGTAAAAAAAACCGACTACAAGAAATACGTCTGTATGCTATTGAGTTTTAACAAATGACAATGACTGTCTTAGCCTGTTCCACTCTGCAATAAAACTCTCCTTTCCTCAGAGTTGCGTAACTGACCTAATCCTCCCCTGTATTCATTCAGCTGCATTACACGCAGTGAAAGGGCAGCAGCAGTAGTGCATAGCAGGAAGGAACCCTGAGGTGAGACGTACAAACACATGCACACAGCTCCTTAAGGAAACTGTTCCAACCCACAGCTGAGCTCCAAAATGCTCCCAAGGAAAACAAAGTCCACAATGACTCCTGCCTGTGATCTTAATGGTTGGGTAGAAAAATAAAATAAAAACAGAGCAACGAGACATGACTTGAAATAAAAAAATGAGTCAATAAGACATCTTTGGTAAAAGAATCACGTTGTCAACTGGCATTACATTTGCTCTCAAAGACTTTTCTTTAGAAAGATTTAGAAAGATCTGCATTGTGTCTGTGCAAACCTGCTAATCATCGATCTCTAGGGAACATTATTAGAAATCACCTGCCAGGATCCCTGCCTACAACAGGCATTACACCAACAAAATGCTGTGGAGAGAATTAATCTTCGGTGGTATGAGAACAACTTGTTAAAATATTATGGTGCAAACCATCCAGCCACTACAATAGGACTGTTTTCATGATCATGCCAGGCTGAAGGCTAGCTATGAGAACCTGAACTCAGCGCTCTTGGAAGACTGAGAGTCAGCATGTCTGCAGATTTTGTCATCTATGTCTGACATGCACGACAAACATGTCACTATTTTTTTCATGGTGGCTCACTTCAACCTGTCAGCTGGGAGGGTGTCAGTACATGGCATGTCACCCGCACACAGCACCCTTGCCTTACCAGTTTATATCAAAATTGCTACTGCAAGTGTTTTGCTCTTAATCATCACCGTCACCATAAATGTGTTGCTACTTTGTAACCTCATAGCTTGTTCTTGTATAAGGAAATCAGTAGTTTTATTTCTGTTCTCATTCTATTCCATGTATTCATGTATATTAGAATTAATGAGTGGCCCATAAAATGAAGACAATAAAATCTTCATTTTTAAAGCTGTGAGTCAGAATCATTTGTGGTTATATCACAGTATGAGTAATGTAGGTTGAGCACGCATGTATATTAATTCATTCGCTCTTTCCCCAGCCATTCCCACGGATGCCTTTCTGCATCAGCTGACTGCCTTCTGCGCTGTCACACAGTAAACAGGGCTTTCACACACATACTGTCTTCATGTCTTTGTGAGTCACATTCATGTGTATTGTAAGCTACAGTCAAGCCTAGTGATGGTGATATAACTAAAAACCATTCAGGTGGTTTATAAGAATCTTTGATACTTAAGATAAGATTTATGGTTGTTACATAAAAATTGTCTTCTCTGTCAATAGTTAGTTAGTTGTTCTCAGGGCTAGCCAAGTGGTCAGCTAAATAATTAGCTGTGAGTCATAACGTTATTATCCATCATTAAAAATTTAAGTTATGCAGATTTTCCTCCGTTTTGTCTTTTATTGCCTTTCTGACTTTTGGCTGACGGAAATTCTTGTTTAATTTGGACACAGCACAATTTGTCATGACATCAGTCATCTTAGGCAGACAGCTAGCTTCCGAGCATGAAGAAATCTGTGAGCCAGTCCATCATCAAATTAGGCTGTAACAGATGAGGCTACATAGCTGCAGAACAGCCAGGGTGCCCATGCTGACCCCTGTACACCAGCAAAAGCATCAACAATGGGCGCGAGAGCATCAGAACTGGACCACGGAGCAATCAAAGAAGGTGGTTTTGTCATGGTCCGGGTGAATACGGGGTGTTTCCACTCTGCTGGGCTCCACCCTCAGACGGAGACTCCAATCAGCTTCCACACCTGGTTCCAATCAAGTCACCTGCATATAAGACCAGCGTTCACGACAGACCCCTGCCAGATCTTCTGCTAACACATGTTAGTGCTAGGCCGCCAAGCCCTTGCGAGAACTCTGGATTACTGTTTTTTCTCCTCACCGTGTTTTCTTTCCTTTTTCGCCATAGGACCCATCTGCCTGCCTCCCTGCTCAGCTCCCCACTCCAAGCCTATTCTGGATCTGCTTTGGACACTCCTCACCCGGAACCCCCTGGACACTCCCTCCTCGATTGACACTCCAAATCTGCGACGCGTAAGCCCAAACCACCATAGCCTAATCCTCCAGCTGTGATTCATTGAGACTACCACTGACTACTTTCCTCCTCTCATCATAGTGACTTCACACCTCCCTCCAAGCCGCTGCCCCCTTTCTCCATTCCCCGGATCCCTCTGTGGAATCCAGCCCTCAGAGTTTCTCGTTCACAGTTTTGCCTCACAGTTTTCCGCTCATAGCTTTCACAGTTCATAGCATGCATAGGTTATAGCATTCTTAGTTTTCTGTTTTGTAACTTCGCTCAGCTCTGTAAATAAACTCTGTGCTCACACCCGTTTTGCCTCCCTCTGTGTCTGCATTTGAGTCCACACCCACTGCCTGGCCCTCTCGGCCTTAACAGGTTTGGTCTGAAGAATCACGTTTTCCTTTGCATCACATGGCTGGCCGGGTGCATGGCTGTGGCTAACCTGAGGAACACCTGGCACCAATGGGAAGAAAGGAAGCTGGCAGAGGCAGTGTGATGCTTTGGGCAGTGTTTCTTCTGGGTTCATGTGGATGGTACTTTTACACGTATCACCTACCTAAGCATCGTTACAGACCATGTACACTGTTTAATGGAAACAATACTCCCTTATGGCTGTGGCCTCTCTCAGCAGGATAATGTGTAACACAAAGCAGTAATGGTTCAGAAATGGTTTGAGGAACACAACCACACGTTTGAGATGTTGAGATATTTGAAATCTTGGCCTCCAAATTCCAAAATCTCAATCCAATTGAGCATGTGTGGGATGTGCTGGACAAACAAGTCCCACCTTGCAACTTGCAGGAGTTAAAGAATCTGTTGCTAACATCTTGGTGAAGATACCACAGCAAGACTCGATGGGTCAGGGCTGTTTTGACAGCAAAAGGACTCACACAATATTAGGCAGATAGCCATAATGTTATGCCTGATCTGTTTTATCATAGGACCCTACCTCTTTGGCACTCTTGATCTTCTCCAAGAAAGTGCGCAGCTCTCTGGTTTCTGTGTACAGGGCTCGGCACACTGCCTGGTAATGACTGGGCGCATCTGACACACTGGGTAGATGAGCTGTGCACAGCTAAAACAGAGGAAGCAAAAGGATTTTCAGTTCACACTTCACACAGCTGCACTGAAAGAAAATCAAAAACAACAATCAACAATACATTTTCGGTGACACACAATTCATTTCTAAATTTCACGCTCTTACATTCACTTCATTAAGTTTCAAGATTTTCTTTGTGATTTGTTTGTTTATTTGACAGCCTGATCAGGTTTTCAGGTCATTTAGGACTTTATTAATTGATTGATTTTGTGCTAAGACAATAACAAGCTATTATTTTGCAAAGCATTGTATTAGATCAGATAATTTAAAGTATAGCAATCTAACAAAAGCTGGCATGACAATGACAATAATTAATCTGACTATTTTGATTGCTGGTTTCACGGCTACAACAACAGCACGCGTTTAGGCTTTAAATGAAGTATAGATAGTCGTATCAAGCTAGCACTTAGCTAATGGAGCTCAGTGGCATTATATAAAAGCAAAATACCAACCAAAAGACACTTGTAAACAGCTGTTATTGACTGATGAACACAATTCACAAGACAGCTCTGCCTGAGGTCAGCCACACTGCTGCTCCACAAACACACACACAGCGATGACAAAATATGCCCTTGTTTCTCTCAGAGGAACAGAAGGTACCTTTGGCCAACGCTCTGCATGCTCTTGGCATCCGTTTGTCCAGACTGCAAAAATTTCACTAAACATGGAAAACACCAGACAACTGTCTCATTTTAGAAACTTTAACCTGCCAATAAGTGTGGGAGTAACAGAAAATAATGGGTTCAGTTAAGTGTACATAAAATTCATATTTTTTAAATACAAAATCAAAACAGTTCCATTGAGTGGATAAATATGGCTCTAATCTAAAATAGTGTCATCGGGGGTTAGTACAGTAGGACAAAAGGTAAACCAAGGAGCACAGGGGGTGAATGGTCTCAGGGGGAAAACAGTTCAAACTGACAGCTAGAAAGCCACAGGCCAGACTGCCACACCGCTCCCATGCATCTCCTTGGAGAGCAGTGTTGGTGTGCATGTGTGCACTTGTGTGTGTGACTGGGTACATAGTTATTACGTAAACAGTGCACAGGCATGCGAGGACTGACACAGTGACTCTGCTCCATTGGACAACAGAGATGCATGCCTCCCAGCAAAGATGAGCCTGGCAGCCCGAGTGCACTGTGGTTCTGAGCTCTGCTTTCACTGCTGAGTTTAATATGTTGAATATTTAATAGTTTAATTTTTCCTAAACACTTGCCCTCTTTGTTTGCATCTGTTCCTGGAATACCTTGGTAGATGATGTTTTCCTCAAGAACTGGAGAACTGTTTTAGCTTCACACATAGTAGAGAAAATGTTTTATAAGTGTGTATAGTTCCAAACACTTACACCACTCATGTCTGTTTGGAGAGATTACTATTTTATTTCACTTTCCTTAGATTTGGAATTATGGATTTTCACTTGCAAACGAGTGATTACCTGCTCTAAGTGGGATTTACATCGCCTACGTCTTCCATTACTGGAATCATTAAGTTCTGTTTTCTCCCAGCTGTTGCAGGAATCCTTGATCAAAAAATATTTTATATGTGACTGACAGTGATGGGAATAACGGCGTTACTTTTTTCAGTAACGAGTAATCTAATTAATTACTATTCCTATCGTTACAACGCCGTTACAGTTACTAACAAGAAAATGCGCGTTACTATTTTACACTAGTGGGAACACAACGAATATGACTGCACATTTACGCCGACATCATCCTAGTGCAAAGACAAGTGGAAGCAGACAAAAACAACAAGCATGCATGCTACAAACTTTACCCGAGTCATTTAGTCATTTTTTGTTTTGTCTGAGCACATACGTGTGTGTATTTACATATATATTCATATTTGTAGATGTAAATGCAAGTATGTGTAATTGTATATGTCGTTTTGTACTGTGTATGTGTGAAATAAAGATACAATAACAATAATAGCTGATTGGTGGACCCTCTAGCTCTTACCCAGCACTAACTACTGCACCTCCATTCTGCCCTATAGGATTAATGTTTTCATGGGTGACCACTTTGTCCACTATTTAAAAAAGCTGTTTTAGCTCATGTCTTTTACAGTATCAGCCCACTTTAAGACAGCTTTCTCTTAATTGGCCAACGTCTGTACATAGTGCTTGTGTGCCTGTGTTTCTTAGCCGTTTGGTGCCTTGCAGAGATGACCTTTGAGGAGTAGATATCAGCTCAGAGAAACTGTTAGTATATCAGTATGCAGAGCAGCTGGAAGCCTCTGCTTTTGAGGGGATTACTTTTACATACTTAACACTTATTAACTAAAATTACTTTATCTCTTGGCAGTATCCTTTTTAACCACCAGCCATCAGTGGCTGAACATACATATTAGCGTCCACCAGCTGCTTACATTGAAAATATCTCTGTAGCCACGAATGCCAGAGACGTTATCAGAGTCCTCCACCTCGTCCTCTTCCTCTGTGGCCTCGTAGCCTTCGTCAAGGCATGCTTCCCTCTCAGCCTCAGCCATGTTAGTCATGAGATCAATGAGCTGCTCTAGAGGAGGACTCAGCTCCCTTTCCTCATTCTCCTTCAGCCCGTAGTCCAGAGCCTTGTAAATCATGATCCCCAGAGACTCGATCACCTGCAAGACAAAAACAACTAGTTTATATGCTATTACTAACTCATGTCTATATGTTTATTAGAATCATCTGTTTTCATTAATAAATAAAATGTAACATTTGTACATCTAACATGCCTCGATCATTTAAAATAAAATTCATCTATAAATATGTTGTATCTGATAATAAAGATCATAATAAAAATGATACTCTTTATTATACATTTACTCTTTATAACTGTTAACTATTTGTCACATAATAAAAACAAATATAGATTTGTCCCTTTGTTATTCAACATGATCCCCTCTAGTGTATCAGGCCTGAGCGGAACACGTGTGATGTGTTGACTGCACGGCTCTTTGCAGAGACAGCTTCCTCTGTCACCACACAAACACTCCCTCATGAAGATCATATGCACAATCAATATCATATGCATACAGTCAGGTCCCAGTCTGGTCCCATGTAAAGAAAAAGAACAGTAAAGCAGGCTTTATTTAGGGTGTGGCTACTTTTTAAGCTCCTCCCATTTTAACCTGCAGTATCCTCATGTTTGTCAGGCAGATGATATATGATCAGTCACTAAGACTGTAACTAGCTGCTTGCTTGCCTCTTACCATGTCTTGTGTGTGTAGCATAAAGTGGCTTCATCTCCTTTAAACAGCCATCTCTATTGGCTGGAAATGACTGTAAAATACTCCACGTCAGCGAGAACAATAAATTGTCTTTTTTCATAAAGAGTCACACCTTTTATGTACAATAATTGTATATTAGTGTAAAATTAATGATTCGAGCAGTTTCAGCTGGTCATTTACGTGAACGTTTCTGTGAATGAGAGAGCAATAACCTTTATGCAGCTGTATGCAAACCAATCAAAACACTTTTAAGACACTATACTACTTTCTGTGGCTTCATCACATGTTTGGGTTGTAAACACAAGCAATAAACACACATTAATATTTAACAGGTTTAGCAAGAATCAGCCTGTTGTGACCTTACCTCATTCAACAATAATACACACTTGACAAAAAGGATAAACATTAGAGTGTTTAAACAAAATTAAACAAAAAATTCTTACTAGGTGAATAGCTTTTGTCAGACCAACAGTGGCAACAGCAGCAAAAGCTTAAAAAATCACAGAAAATTACTTTAAAAAATCATATATTATTTTCTTTTTCTCAGGCTGATGCATGTAGGTCAGGAGATGGTGCGCTTGAGTTTTCCTGGAATTGGGGAGTCATGGTGGATAAAGCAGACATTGCCAAAGCCAAGATAAAAGAGTGAGAAATCACAGAGAGGATTATTCTGCAGCCCTGAGCACTTAGACAAGACTGAGAGGGGCAAAAACCAAAGCAAAACACTGAGAGAAAAGACAGCAAGAAAGACATGGGATGAAATCAGAGGGAATAAGGGGAGGTCAAATATCAGGAGACAGGAAAAGAGGAAAAAAACAGATAAAAAAACAGAAAATGATATGTTGAGAGGTCAAAGGGGGCAGTAGAAAGGTCAGGCACAAGGATCAAGTGTGTGTGTGTGTAGACATGAAGATCAAGGGCAAATCAATGATTGCTCATGGAAGGAGGAGTCATATGAGACATCCCCCCCCCCTCATCAGTGGGTAATGGCTGAGTTTTCTCAGGGGGAAATGAATGCGACCTCTTTGTCTCAGCTCCACCTGGGCCCACACCCACTGACAGATGAGACATATTCAACCCAGGATGAACACACCCCACACCCCGATTTAACCAATTATCAATGCATAGTTCACCCCACAGTATGTTTTACTCAATAATGTTTTAACAGTACGTGTTCAGTTTGTGGATTTTTAGGCTCCTGTTTCTTATCTCCTCCTCCTCCATCATAAAAAGCCACGCCTTAAAGTATTCAGTCAAGGTCTGAAACAGCATTTGATCTGCAAAATGAGATTAAATGGAACAAGACGGACTACAGCGGATTCAATCACACTTTTTTCTTCACAGCAAAGATTAAGAGCATCGAGGGACTCACATTGAGATATATTATTCTGTATTTTGCTGGAGTGGGTGTTTAGTTTAAACCAGCATCAGGACCAGAATGGTGCTCATTTAAAGAACAAAAGGCTCATCTTTATAGGCTGTAAGAAAACCAGGCAATGAAGTTTGGTTACAGAGAATTATGACAAATAATCTAAACAATCCTTGGCATAAAATTGGCATTACAGAGCAAACAGATATTCCAGTATTTTACAATCCTAGCGTCTCTTTATTAAAAATAATATGTTTATAAATTTATGTAATTTCTCTCGAACTTTTCCTTGAATTGCAACTTGAAAAACAAAACTTTCAAAATGAGCTCATCATTTAAGGTAAAGGAGACTAACACGTTCTTGACAAATAATAAACTACAAATTGCGACTAATGGACAAACCTGAGCTGTCCCTGTGACTGTGAGGCTAAAGCAAACATGTCTCCATTCTACTTTAAAGTCTCCCTGAATGGTTCCCAGGCTTTCGGGCGACCAAGCGGAATGATGAGATGGAAAGGAGGAAGCAGGGGGAGTAATGCTACAGCTTTGTATAGAACCTGACCTCAGATACAAGCACCAAACATCTAGCAGGATATGATGCGAGCACAGACCCTTATATTTACATGGATCATGAAACATTTAGCCTCTGTCCTAATTAAGTACATTATTGATGTATGTCTGTGAATATGACCAGGTTTCTGCTGCCACTTCTTCACTGTTTTAACATAAAGGTTCCTGCAGTCTGGAGTCCAGTATATCACAGCTTAACTTGTTAAAGTTGCTTACATTTCTATGATCTGTGTCTCTGTTAGAAATATGACTCCTTTTTGTTAACATACATCTCCTATCTGGAGATAAAATAAAGTTAACTAACAGTCCACTTAGCCAATTAATATTTTCAGCACCATATATCAATACACACAATTCAATCCATTTTATTAATATGTAGCAAATTTAGTTAGCATTAGTTCCAGGCCAGGAAGTCACAGTCACACCAGCTGATCTCAGGGCTAGCTCACATTAGCTACAGCCTCAGCTGAGGCTTCTACCCATCCTACTGGCATATCTCCTATAGGGTCCACTATTTCATTTTCTAATCGAACATTTCTCTCATTAATCACTCCCTCATAAAGTTATGCTATGCACAATGTGCACCAACTTCTACTTCACAAGTGAAGACTGTATATTTAAGTTGGGGAAAAGAGAGTGTCTTTATTTTGGGTCTTTTTCTTAGGAGTTTACCTTTATTATTGGCTGCTGAATTATTACAATTGCTGAACAGCACAAAATGCAAAGATAACAGGTGCTTTGTGCTGTAGTGTCCTGTTTTCCTTCTAAGTTAGGGAACTGTGTCACCTAAAAAGCCTTAAGATAGCACATCAAATGTTAAAGCTTACATGTTTTACTCATTCTTTGGAAAAAATATACTTATCATGATTTTGATGCCAACAACGCCTTTCTTAATGGCTACATTTTGAGCAACTTGCTAACATCAACATGCCAGTGACATGCTAGTGATATAGAGTCGGGGCTGAGTGGAATATCCTTTCTGCTGTCAGAAAGAAAAATATGTGTCTAATCTATTTTATTAATATTAGTTTTAAAAGGTCAGAGGGAAACCAAATAGTAATACTTCATTATACGAGGGAAATCAACATGCCAGACCATGGCAACCTTTTCAATAGTCATCGAGTATTTCAGTTTTAATATGAGTGGTTCACTGAATGATGTTACATCCCTCTATTTCTTTTCAGACCACTTGCGGGTCTTCCAAGACCGGTGTTGGGTCACCTTACATTTTTCAGTAACAGACTAATGTAACTACTGTACTACATTCATTCTTCAGTTATTTGCACACTTAGCAAATAGATTTTTAAAAAGCTAGCTTGTTATTAAGCTGAGTAAGACACTTAAGCAGCAGCCATCACTCAAATTCAGCAGGTAACAAAAGCAGTGGCAGTGGCGATCACTTCAGTCTCCTTGGGCTTGTTTTCACCTTTATCTACGTATTACAGAAATTTAAAAGCAAAAGATCATATATGTGTCCTCATCAGGATAAGGATTTGTGTTGGCATGTGGAACTGAAGTCTAAGGTTTATATTGTTAACTAACAATTTGTTTCAGGTAATTCAAACACAAAAGTAACGTGATGCAAAGTGTAACAAATTACTTTCTCCAGTGAGTAATTAAGTAACAAACTAGATTACTTCAAAAAAGTAACACAAAATATATAATGTGTAAAACACATTATATATTGGCATGGCTGAAATCAGATGAAAACTAAAACTGTTAGTTTGTAGGTGGCATGTCCAAGCTGTACCACAGCAGCATGTCTGCCACACCTGCAAAGTCTGACAACAGAAATCTGAACTTTTTTTTGCTTCTGATACTGACCAACATAATAATAATAATATATGTCAGTGCAGTTCTCTACATCGAACCTATTTTAAAACAAGTGAATTCAGTGAAATTCACATGATTACATAAAAGTTGAGTAATAAGAAATAGTGCAGATGACAAAACGTCATATGTCGAAGCATAGGCTTTTTCCTCTTAGGCATAATTTTTATCCAGTTTCCTGGCCACGCTGCTCTGGGCTCTGACTATCATATGACTGGGAACAATTACCTTGGTTTTCTTGGAGATGTAGAACCCAGTGAGTTCACATATAGAACAGAGAAAACCTTTGAACCACACAACATTCTTTCCCCCTTAGTAGTTTGCCTCTACTTTTATGCTGTCTGTTTCTCTTCTTTCATGGCAGCACAAGCCTTAATGGGAGAGTAAATGCAAATGAACATTAAACTCGCAGAGAAAAGACACATAACATCTGACTGAATTTTCTGTTTACATTAAACACTGGATGTGATGTTAAACTCTAATCCCTTTCATGGCGTTAAAGCTCAGGACTTGAAAGAGCACAAGGTATGCACGGTTAAACTTTGGCAGAGGGGAATGTGATGAAGCATAATCCACAAATGCCTGAGGTTACACAGAGTCACAGGACTAGGATGCTCCACTGAGGAGTCAACAACAGCCTTTTTGCTAAAGCTGGCGCACATAATCATCATATTTATGTCAAAATATCTGCAACTCCAAAACAAAAAATGATCCATTTTTAGTGAACTCATCTATTCTGATTATCAGGCAAACAGCGTTAGGCTGCCTTATGCCGTGTCGGTGAATCCAGTTCACTGGCTATGAAGAGAAGCAAATCATCTGACATTCACAGCCAGATCATTTGCAAGAGTTCCTGCTGTTTGAAGCCGTGTGCAGATAATGCCCATCACACATATGCTCTTGTTCAGCTAGCTCTGGGCTAATTCCACACTGCATGCTATAGCAGAACGCCTTCAGTCCTGTCAAGCATCAAGCAGCTCCACCAACTTGCAGTAGCTTTCTGATCCATTCTGCCACACACTGCATTGTGAGAACTCATTTGTGGTGCAAAGCTGCTTAGCGGGGATTTGTCTATACAGTTTCCCATTCACTGCTTCTACAGCGGACTGCATGTGTATGTGCTCGGGTTATTTCCTGACAGTCCATCTGTTATTGCAGCTCTATTACACGGCAATCCAAGTCCTCAACGCCTTGAAAGCTACTGCGCGCTATCTCTAATAAACTGGGACGAAAAAGTGTGGTAACTGCAGTGACAAAACAGTTCCTAAAACTAAATAGCAGAGACGCCAACCCCTCCGTACTGTAAGACATTTCCAGAAGCTATTATCACGATCATTAAGAGCAGCTGATAATAGTGCAGTGAGAGTGCACACTGTCAGTTTTACAAAGACATTTAATTAAGGGTGAACATTCTCCCAGAGCGCTCATCAAAGGAGGAGGCCTTGCTGGGTGACATTTTAACTAGTCAATCAGAGTAGCCAGCTGGGAACTCTGCAGCCGAAAGAGGAAATAGGTTGGTAGAATAGACAGACATACAGTAGATACAGACTTTATTAATCCCATATTCAATTTATTACAGCAGCACAAGGAAAGGAAAGGAAAAGAGAATTAGTGATATATTAGAAAATAATAAAATAAAAAAGTAAGTAAGAAAAATAAAGTAATAAAAACCCCAAACTGCTAAAAATGCAGAATCAATAAAATACTATATAATAGTAATTTTTACTGTGTACAAATTTGACTTCACATAGTATGATACACTGGAAGACATGTCACAGAGATATTTTTTTTACATGTACATTAAGTGCAGTGGGAATGATATATATACATGCATTTGTTTGTAGGTATTTATCATGTGTGCATATTTGACAGTCAAACTGCTGTTGGCATGAACTGTAAAAGTAACCAAAACAGAATAACTGCTACAGCCGCTCTGTGTTTCAAACGGTCAGTTTACATATCAGCTTTGGAAGACTCATCACGGTAAGTCTTGCTCAGCCTGTGAAAACAGTTCTGTAAAATGTCCTGTCGATCTTCAGGAGATTTTCAGTTCCTGAGAAAATAACCCCTGGCTTTGGATTAACGGCTGCAGATTTAGAACAAAAAACTGTACACAGACCCCAGAGTTTGGAAAATTACAGGAGTTTGTGAGGCAGCGGTGAGGCTACACAAGCTTTACCTATAGCGACTAAAAATCAAGCTATTTTAGCTTTTGTTTCTTTATTTCATTGTAATAAACCTAGATTTATGTAATGGTACATTTGTCGAGTAATACCTTACAGAAATACTACAAAGTTTACTTTAAAGTTTAAAGAAATACTACAGTTTCCTTTTGCTTGAAGGTTAATTTAGAGGAATGTTCAGTTTTTCCTCCACATCAGAGCTGATGATAACTGTTCGCTTGGTTCATAATTCATTACTTTGCCTCTTAATACCAGCGATCAAGGCTCATTATCCATCTGTACTGTGATGTCATGTCCAGCACGCCTTTTCAACAACTGACAGAAAGTAAGAACAGAAAGTAAGGACCTATACGATTAAGAGTTCATCCTGATACCTCGAGCTGAGGTCTCATCATCAGCTACAAGGACACTTGGAGAGAACATCACTGGCCAAGATCAACACCCTAGTTTATGTTTTCACCACCTGGCTACTATTTGTTCAGTGTTACCTGTGGTTTGCACCCTAAGGTAGACCAATGATGATCTGATTTCTCTCTCTAGGACAGAGCACTGCTCTTCTATCTACTTTAGTCTTTAGTTGTCCTTCAGGGCTTATGGCGTTACTGGGCCTCACAAGTTTATATAGATTTTTTAACAATGAAAAAGATGATTTGACCACCCTTAATAATTCTGCAGTCACATACCTAGAAGCAGAGATATTAAATGCAAATGAAACACAGAAGTTTTCTCCTTAATTTCTCATAAACTAACAACAAACCACGAAACTCTCCCTGCTCGTGACAAGTGGATAAACCCAGAATCTTAGTTTCATCCTTTTTCTATCAGGACCGGCTCATCATAGCATGATGTCGACTCCATTTTTTTCGCAGTGCGTTTTTTTCCGTATGAATTCTTCTCAAAATTTAAATAGTTTTGTAAATCTGAAATTACTTCAAGGTATTAAAAAGCACATCTCATTCCTGTATCAAAAAATGCCCAGCTGTCAGCGGTTGTCATGACATCAGGACACTAACCACAATTTCGCTGCTGAACATGCAAAAAATGTGTAAATACCTCAGACTGGAGACAGTCTGGTATTTGCTTTGTTGGACTGTTCAGGTCTTTGTAAAGCCTAAAGTGAAATCCATTCCTTACTGAGAAAATGAAAGCACATTTTGAACTTGTTTCATTTGTTAAAGGTATTAGTTTTAGAGGCAGGGGAGCCAGAGCAGTGGCAGTGCAAACATTAGGATTAACACACACCCAGGGCTTACGACAGTTTCAACCATAGCACTATCTGACACTTGAAATAATCCTACAGGGTGTCCGCACTGTAATCTGAATGATATCTCTGTTGTTGTGACTGACTGCTAGCTTACTGTAAGTAGCTAATGAAACCATTCACAAAGAGTAAATATTTAAAAAGATTATCATGTCATTATTGTGGACAAGAAGCCATTATTTGTACGTACAGCCACATATTTCTCTTCATAAGTAACTCGCTAATTGAATGATTGGTTGTGTTCCAGAAAATCTGCATTTGCTCAAGTCTCAGATTTAATCAACTGCAAACAATATTCACAAACTAACTCCACCCAAAGTAATCACTTTGTGTGAGTACGCTCATTTAAAACACGTTTGAAATTAAATTTATTTATCATTTATTTCCACTCAACAAGCGGATTCCACAACATATATAAATACCAAATAAAAAAATAGATACCAAATTCTATTCACCTGCTACTCTATAAACAAGTAAATACATCCACATACAAAACATGTGCAAGTGTGTGATGATGAAATAAAAACAACAACAGCAGTATTAGAGTGCAGTTACTCACCTCTGTTGTTGTGCAAGGGCTGTATTTACCTGCAGATTAAAAAAAGAAAGCACTGTTATCATGAGCAGCAAAGAAGCATGAGGTACTCGAACTTTGATGCATAAATGAAAGGTAGCATATTATTCAGCTACAAATCCCGGTTCAGCTACAAAAGTTCTTTTTCTAGGAATAAAACAGCACTGACAGGACTTCCAACCAACTACGAAAACTGATTTACGTCTTTAATATCAAGGATGAGAAATTCTCAGAGAACATAATATTACTGGTGCAGTGGTGTAGTTGTTAGTGCTCTTATCTCACAGTGCTTCATCCATCCATCCATCCATCCATCCATCCATCCATCATCCATCCATCCATCCATCCATCCATCCATCCATCCATTCATCTATCCATCCATCCATCCATCCATCCATCCATCATCCATCCATCCATCCATCCATCCATCCATTCATCCATCCATCCATCCATCCATCCATCCATCCATCCATCCATCCATCCACCATCCATCCATCCATCCATCCATCCATCCATCCATCCATCCATCCACCATCCATCCATCCATCCATCCATCCATCCATTCATCTATCCATCCATCCATCCATCCATCCATCCATCCACCATCCATCCATCCATCCATCCATCCATCCATTCATCTATCCATCCATCATCCATCCATCCATCCATCCATCCGTCCATCCATCCATCCATCCGTCCATCCATCCATCCATCCATCCATCCATCCATCCATCTTCTTCCACTTTATCCGGGGCCGGGTCGCGGGGGCAGCAGCCTAAGCAGAGAAGCCCAGACCTCCCTCTCCCCAGCTACCTCCTCTAGCTTATCCGGGGGAACACCAAGGCATTCCCAGGCCAGCCGAGAGATATAATCTCTCCAGCGTGTCCTGGGTTTGCCCCAGGGCCTCCTCCCGGTGGGACATGTCCGGAACACCTCACCCAGGAGGCATCCTTGTCAGATGCCACAAACTACCTCAGCTAGCTCCTTTCGATGTGGAGGAGCAGCAGCTCTATTCTGAGCTCTTCCCGGATGGCAGAACTTCTCACCCTATCTCTAAGGGAGAGGCCATCCACCCTTTGGAGGAAGCTCATTTCCGCCGCTTGTATCCGTGATCTTCCACATTCTGATGCTTAGTTTGAACTTCAGCAGGCTGTCTTGACCATATCTACATGTCTAAATACTTTAGATTGCTGACCAGTGATTGACTGATTAGATACGTGCATTACAGTTTTCTCCATCCCTATGGACTGGCAAACTGTCCAAGCATCAGGTGAGATGAGATGTTAGTCTGCTTGACAATAATATTAATTCATCTGTCTTACTCTTATTTGTTGTATAGATTTGGGGCATAATAATCACCAGTGTTATTGTTTCAGATGTCACATTTTACAGTAGAGTAAAGTATCATCACAGGATTTTTAATATGTAGCACTTGGGACTTATATGCAGTTCCTCTGTGGTCAAGCACCTCCTATTTATCAGTGATAACAAGTTTGATTTCTCAATAAACTGATTTTGGCCCTCTTTGTTCTTGCCATCATTATGCAAGCTGGAATCAATTTCAACAAAATCTCTAAGCTGTAACTTATTTATCACTTTGAGTATCATGACCAGTGACGACAAAATTCTCCAGTCGAGAACCCGCGTTGGATGAATGCGCTCCCTTCAAAAGGAAGAATGTAGCATTTCTCCCGGCTACATCAGCAGAGCTTTTACATCATGAGTAAACAGCCTGTAAACAGATGACCCTCTAAACAAACCCCTGTTTTGTATTGTAATACGCAGGAATGCAACATCATGGCACCACTGACATCAGCCCACAACTTTAACTCGCATCAGTAGATTTGAATGCCGTGCTGCTGAGGTGAAGATGTGTCAACTGCATCTAAAATGAGCAGACAATCAAATGTGCCTTCAAGATGAATCAGTCAAGGAGAGTACTGGCATGAAATTCCATCTATTTCTAACAGGCATGAGCAAAGACATTTACAGTCATTGAGATGTAATAAAAAGTGTCAGGTGGCCTGGTTAAATGCTGTATTACATAGCAGACATGATGTGGGTTAAACGGCAACAGAGTCTAAAACAAACTGTGTTAGGATTTAACTTGAAGCCATGTTAGCAGATGATAGCTTCAAAAGTCCTTAACCTTTAAAACCTTTACCACACATTTATCTCATTATTTACATGAATTGCTTTGATTATTAAGCTTGTGCATTAGGAAGACAAAAGCACAGCACTTAGTAAAACAGTTTAGCTCTATTAATCAATAAACATGCAAACACATTCTCAAAATTACAGAATATAATGGATAACTGAATGAAAATCCCAACTATGACTCCAAACAGTAGAAGTTGAGTAGAAGTAGAATGCTGAATACTGTATAGCCTACATTAACCATTTAAAACCGTTTAACAACTGTTACATAATAATATTTATGCGATTGCACTCGATAAGTTCAAAATCCGTTCATATGAAAGCATTTGGTGTGTTATGTATGTAGGCGGAGCCAATAAAGCAGTCTGGGGATCATCTGAAGAACCATAGGGGTATATATTTAAAAAAATAACCCTCTACTTTTCTCTGACAAACTTAAAAAATAGTACAAGAACAAACAAATCCAAAAAACATATTGATATGCAGCCACTATTTGCAGCATGATGTCACAGTACACAGGCAACAGAGGAATAAAGGCTAGGATGACTCCCCTCTCCAGTGGTTGCATCCATGTTCCTAAAAATAACCCATTCATTCTATAACCATATAGACATACAGGCCAAAACCAGCATGAGCATCACAGCTGAGCCTCTCAGATTTGCTCAAAGACAAAGCAGGATGTGAAATGTATTGAATCAAAGGCCATAACACTGACTCAGCAGGGTTGTGTAACAGTGTGTGTACGTCGGAGCTGAGTTGAGAGCACTTCCCTCAGGCCCTCAGGTAGTCAATTACAAAGACAGAGATGGATAGGCATTAAGTCAGTCTGCTCTGCACTCTTTGGGCAAATGTAAATATAGACGAACATGAACACACCAGCTCTTAGTCTAACAACATCAGGTGCTTAGTTTAAGCAAATGTTCACAGACGCACCCACAGAATAAGGCAATACAAATATCACATAGCATGCAGTGTCACCTGTTTTGTTTTGGTTGGATTCCAGGCTTATCCCTCAATTTAAAAGCTCGACCGTGCTAGAAAAAATATCCACAAACACTAACTCTGCCTCATGTTACACATGACCCACCATAAAGTACAATAACATCAGGATTACAACACTATAGACACACTTTAAAGGCCCGTAGGGGTAGCTTGAGAATATTACAGCGGTTTTTCAGTTGGCACACTGCTACTACTCTCTCTCTGACTCTGTTATATTTCCAGCATGGCACTAACACTGCTTTAACTCTAACTAGCTCTTTTTGTTTTATTGCCTCTCATTAATTGTAGCCAATGAATGTGGCTCCCACAGGTAGAAGTAACAACTAAATATAACCAAGACCTAAATGAAAAAAACAAGGGTGATGTATCACTAATGGTCCCTGTTCTGTTCAGGCACAAGCAGGGCAACAGTCCACGCCTTGATCTGATCAGTGCCCGCATTTCGGCTCGTAATCACATGCTTTAATCAGATGAAGCGGGATGAACAGACTGATCTGATACGAGGTGACAAAACAGGCTGACGGGCTCTTCATAAAAATAAATAAATAAAAGAGATGAAACCACATGATGCCCACACACGTGTGTTTGCTGAGGAGGAAACAGTGAAAATGAGCGGAGACGCATGAAGCCACGTGAGGGAGAGAGCGGCGGGGGTTTGTGATGGTATGTCTTTGTGCAGATGAGATCAGGTCATGGAGCCTTAAGTACTAGTTGTTTTGGTGCTACATGATGCAGATTATGGACTAATCCTGACATGCAAACTGAGCACCTGGTCAGGAAACACACACACACACACACACACACACACACACACACACACACACACACACACACACACACACACACACACACACACACACTTATGAATCTTTCACGTGTGAGCTCAAAAACATGTGCGGAGCTATTTACAGGATATTTTTGCATCGCACCTCTATAATAGTCTCACTGGGGCCCTTTCTTTTAGGTTTATTGTTAACATTATACTAGAACGTGTTGGAACAACACACGTATATTATTTAAAAGACCAGTGATGGTTTGGCCTAGATCTGAGTAGCTCTAGGCACAATAATATTTTACCTTCACAGCCCTGGTGGTCCACCCTCACAGACCCGTCCTTCTGTATCCTAACACCCCCCGGTCCGGATATCCTCCTCGGTGTAGCCGCTGATGATGCTCCGGTGGCGGCAGCGCCCCGGTGCTCCGTCGCCAGTGTTCTACAGCACTGGTAGCACACCGCCCATGCCTGTTCCTCGTTGATGGGCTGGTTATAAAGCCTCAGTATCTCCTCCAGAGACAGATCATCCGCTCCCGCTTCTTCCGGCGAGTTCATCGTGTTGTGATGCTGCTCCTCATCCCGGCGAGTCGCTGCAGCAGCATCCTTCAGCCCTCTGTTGTCCCCGCCGCATCGTCGTCCATCCATCCTTTCATTATCTCAGTGCAGGAGGCCCGATGGCGAGAACAGGTCCAGTCTCATGAGCGAGTACTGACCCGGAGGCATCGATGCTTCCCTCTTGTCTCCCCAGGTAACAGCAGCAGCAGCAGCCAGTCAATCAGCACAGCACTGGATCTGGATCTTTCCCCGCCCGCCTGATGTTCAGGCTTTGCTACCAGCAGTCATAAGATACGGTGTGTTTATGCGATTAAGCCCGGCTCGGTGTGTGTGGGTTTGTCTCACATCGCAATTCAGCAAGCTAGGCTCAGTCATTTGTCACATGATCTCTCTCTCTCTCTCTCTCTCTCTCGCTTTCTTTTTCTCTCAAAGTCCTGAGTGTGGACTGGCATCAAGTTAAAGAACTGTGGCCCCTGTAACACAGTGAGTTGTTTGGTATTTTGAGTAATCGCAAAGGGTCTGCAATATAAACTAATGTCTGCTCTCCGTTATTACCTGTTCACACGTGTTCACATGTGTCCCTGTAGAATCTGAGGTCTAATAGTCCTTTCTGAAGTTGGTCTCTGTGACTGATGTAAACATAAAATGTACCTACTCTGCTCGTTTACTGCTGCTTTCTTAATATCCTTTTTGGAGTAGACTCCCAGTTCATAACTTTCTTCTGTTTGGCCTGAACAGAACGTTTGAACGCATATCTGCCATTTCCCCCCCAGCTATTTATACATCTAACAGTGTATAAATAGCAGTGCTTTTATACACCATTTATACAACAGTTTAAAAGGGGAAAACTGAAATGCAGAAATGCAGGTGGAGAGTGAGTCTGTCATGGGCACTAGGTTTTATGCCTAAGTTTTGAATTGTTGCTGATTGTTTGGTGTTTATGGTGTTTTGTTTTCTAGTTGATATTCCCTGTTTGGTTCACCATGTTTATATAGATGGGTTTTCTTTTAAATTCTGTCCCTTTTTGCTGTCTAGTTTCATTTTGTACCTAATTCCACGAGTTTTGTGATATCCTTTCTCCCCTGTATTTTCCCACTTTTAAGGTTTTGTTGTTTCTTTCAATGCCATTTCCTCATGTTATGTTTACTTTTTTATCCAAGTTCCCTGTTTAATTATTGCCATTCATTTCCTGTTTTAGTTTGCTAGTTAGTTGTCTCCTGTGTTTGGTATTTACTTTGTCACCTGCTATTTGAATTGTGTGCACCATTCTTCAGTGTGTGTGTGTGTGTGTGTGTGTGTGTGTGTATAAGCCCACTCAGTCCTTTAACAGTGCTTCTCTTTATCCTTTTAGTGTGTCTAGCATGGCTTAGTTCCTTTTATTTCTACTTCTAACCAAAAAGGTGGATAATGTCAGCAGTTAAGGAACATTTTGACATGCTATCGCCTACTAATAACATTAATCATTCTCAGAGAGGATGGGTAGATGTGTGTGTGTGTGTGTGTCTGTTTGTGTATTTATATTAAACATACACATATGGATATTCTACAAGTGATACATCATTACATATCCACTCGAGTCCACATGTATTATCAGAGCAGGGCTGCTGTAAATCGAATGAGCAGCAGGTGTCAGTACTGTGCTGTTGAACCGGGCTTCATGTGATCTGCCCTTTGGTGAAGCAATTGGCTGGAAAGATTCAACACCTTCATTCAAACATAAGTCTTTGTTTCCCTTTCGAAGTGTATCCACTGCTCTTATTTTAGTTGGATTAGCAATCTATGATTACCGTCTTATAGTTATTTGTCTAAAAGGCCCTACTTTTAGCTGTTGTGTATCATCTCAGGTCTTTTTCTGATTAGCCCTCTCATTAGAATCGAACAGGCACTTGCACTTCTAGGTTGCGCTAGACTGTTTACTGCTCCCTTCACTATGGCTTACTTCATGCAGTGGCAGTTTTTGATATGGGCGACATGGGTTATTGATCAAGGTGGCATCATGGTGGGCATTAACAAAACAAGTTGCTCGCACCCATGCTGCCTTGACATCAAGCCAGCGCATTTTGGGGATTGCATAGGCACCGATCGGTTTTCTAATAAGAGCTCCCTCCATTTGCGAGGAGCTCTTGCCGTGCAGGGAGGAGAGGGGCGAAGCGGCCAGGGATTCTCTGGGTGGCCGAAGTGGCATCTAAAAACCAGCTTGCAAAATAAAAGGAAATAAAAACAAACCACCAAATACAAAAATAACAGACATTATGATATAGACTTATAATTGGCACCGATGTGTTTTCTAAATTCTATCACACACATATACGCGAAAAGTAAATGTGAGATCCCTCGGTGCGCCTTCTTGCTACTGCTGTGCTTAAGTCTCACACACAACCTGTCAAAAGGGGAGGGGGCGGGCTGCTTCCAAATAGAGCACATTTCATTCATAATATTCAAATGGAAGATGGACAAGAAAAGGTCAAAGCCAGCAGGTCCTCAGTTTAGAAAAAAAGAAAAGAAGAGGAGGAAAAACGAGCAAAAGATAGAGTTAAGCAGATGTGTCATTGGATAATGGCACTTATTATGCATCCTGAAACAAGAGAATATTCATTAGTAGGGATAGTGATAAATTTCTGTTTACCTTTAGCCACTTGGCTATGATAGTAAAACAGTAAACTGACAGTAGCCACTGAGATGTGGCTTATTGAATCTTTTGGACTGTGTTCAGCATAATATTAATTAGCCATTAATTGGAAGAGGTGTGTTGTTGATGTGTCTCCTATTCTCAATATATCACAAATTATAATTGTAATGTCTTTTAGCTGTTTGCATATGATTAAATATTGTTATTATTATCCAATGCTTTGTGTGTTCATTTAATACTACTGATACACATATCAAAGTATATTTATAACACAACACAAGAACAGTGATTATATGAGCAAGAATGATCACTACTGTCATTATTTATTGACATTCCTAAAAAAGTTGAAAGACAGAAAGAAACTATTAGAGAGACTGTTTAGCATAGTAACATCATGATAATTATATAACATTCACATATAATAATAATGAATAGAGTGAACTGTAGGAATGCCAAATATTTAATATAAAATGTAAATGTTTACATAATATTGGTAAGAACTCAGTGGTGAGCTCATAATAAGATATTAACAAAACAAAATGATTATTAATAACTAGAAATGAATGGTAGACTTTGTGAGTTAGTTAAAGTAAAATAATCCATCCATCTTCATCCACTTTTCCAGGGCTGGATAAGTAGTACAGAATACAGTAACCAAAATACATCATATACAGCCTTATACCTCAGTAATCAAATCTGACTTCTCTCTGCTCTGCCTGGTGTTCACTGACTTCATGTCACTGGGAGAGCGTGTCTCCTCTTCTTGGAAGGCACTCTCCAGCACATTCAGGATGGATTTTCGTATTTCAGCCTTAAAATCTTGTCTCAAGAAGACATACAGCAGTGGATTCAAGCAGCAGTGAAGAATGACCAAATTCTCGGAGACATACAACACAATTCGGAAGGCATAGTGAAATGTTTCATTTGGTGGAATAAATACCACCAGCTGAATTAGATCAATGATGTAATAGGGCCCCCAGCACAGAAAAAAAGTGACGATAATGGAAGCAATAACTTTAAAGGGGCGACTTGATTGGCTGGCCAGGTTGCGGTTTGTCCTGAGACGATGGATGATGACAGCATAACAAGCGACAATGACAGTGAAGGGGACTGCAAATCCTAAAAGGAAGTGGGTGATTGAAATGGTATGAAAGACAGATGGTGTTGCATATTTAAAATCCTCAACACTGCTGAAGCAGTAAGTTGTGTTTTTAGACACTTCCTCTGTGTGCATGAAAAAAAAATATTGAATGTTGACAATCAAAGCCAACACCCAAACACACAGACTCACATAGAATGCGTTGCGTACATTTCGGTGGTTCTGAGTCCAGACAGGACACACCACAGACATGCACCTGTCCACACTGATCACCACCAGAATGTAGACACTGGCAAACATGTTCAGAGAGATTGTAGTGGCGTCCAGCTTGCACATGAAATTACCGAAAGGCCAGTGAAACCGCAAAGCCAGGAATGTTACACTAAAGGGCAGAAATGCTGCAAAGATGAAGTCAGCCACAGCAAGGTTGAGGTACCAAACTGTGTTAACAGTTTTCTTCATCCTGAACCCGGTCACCCAGATAACCAGTCCATTCCCGAGCAGACCGAGGAGAGAGACCAGGGAGAAAACAGCGATAGATATGATGTTGAAAGACTGACGCAAGTTATCCAAAGACTCATCTACATCAGGTGCGGCACTTGTATTGCTTGGACTGAAATTTTCTGGGGTCATTGCAATCATTGCTTTGAGACCTGCAGCAACAGAACAAAAACAAAACAAGTGAACAAGTGTGTTTTAAATTTCTGCTTGAGTCTAGTACAGCTGAAGTTATGACACAAATGAAGACTGTCCATATCAGACCTTAGAGTTAAATCAACATGAACAGTAATGAATTCACTTACAGATTTAAACGTTAAGGCAGATTAAGGTCTAGATTTCAGGTGAGCCAAGAAGTAATTGAAGAAATTTAAGAGCAGTCATGAAAAAAAGAGGTATACCAACTAATTTATTATTAGCAATTTGTTATAAGATTGCATATCTCAAACTAAATTATAATTATGATACAGGGCTTACAAAAAAAAGTAATGGGGATGACTGGGACATGCTTGTTTTTAACTCAAGTTATCAATAAAAGGTGCAGGAAAATAATCAGTGGTGTAAATAAACAAAAATCCATAGATGATGGATTTTCATGAAGCAGCATGACACAAATGAATCACCATCTGTTCTTGTAATGAACTGTAATGACCTTTGTGTTTGGTTTGAATACACCTTAAACGGTACACCTGCATTTTTTTAACTATTAGGCAGAAAAACATACACTGTCACTCTCTGAGAGTTTGTAGACAAGTTATAACTATGAAAGAAATGCAGTACTTTATTAGTACCCAATTCTATGTCACTGTAAGATAGTCTGACTCGAGTGATAAGGAAAGTGGAATGAGCAATATATTTACAGTGACCTCCATCACATGTGAAACTTGCTAAAACCCTTCATAATTAACTCAATTAACAAAAATCAAACGCACATGGATTCAGTGACACAGCTTACCTTTCCTTCCTCCTCTGAATCAGAGACTGACTATATATAGGGCTATCAATTTCCCTTCAAGTAGCCACTACCACTAGCTTGAGCTGAGGAATCTAAAACTAAAACTAAATGGCTCTATCTAAGAAAAAATATTCAACAAATCCCTTTGTATCATGAAACAAACAAAAGGAAGCATTCCTATGGTAAAAGAAACCCCTCCTCTTGGTTTAACCTGCTCATGTCAAATATGACATCATCAGTACTTTAAAAAGCAGGAAATGCTGCTCAGACCTTTCTGGTAGCTCATTATCCATACTGTCCAGTTGTTGTTGTTGTTTTTGGTTTTTTTTAAACTGTATTCAAACAAGTCAATACTATAAATGGCTTCAAGTGCTCATTCAGGCCTTTTAGAAGCCAGACACCCAGACACTGAGCCATGGCTCTATGCTACATGCACACAGTCCTGCATATTCACTTTTTCCAGATGTGGTTGGATTTAAAAAAATTCCCTGCTCTCTGTGTACCTGGCCTGTACCACTACACTTGTCTTTGGAATGTCTGCCTTCCTGCCTTTTTTCACAAAATGGTATGAGTCTGTTCTGTCTTTGTATGTGAATGGTTGCATGATTTGCTTATCAAAATAAATACCCGTCCCTGCCTGCATGGTTTCAGCAGTCCCACATACAAACTGGCCATTAATAATTGACATGAAATAATCTCATGGGCTGGATGCTGTCTTGTTTCTTTATGTTGTTGGGGGTTCTCAAGAATGACACCATTACTTGAAGAGAAGGTATTTGTAAATGTAAAACAACGCTTTGCCATCACATTCTGCCCAGAGGTAACTCCCTCTAGCTCTCTAGCTCCCCCTACAGTCTAGGAGTATTAACAACATAAAACATGATACTTTGCTGTTATCATTACAGATGTAATTGTATATAGCCGGCTTGCAGTTCGTTTGACACACCTGTGTTTCAACGAAGCCTGACAGACTACTTAAAAAAATTAAAACAAAACAAAAAACTACATCCTAATCTCAAAATATAAAGACACCTTAAATGGTAGAGGAGGTACATTGTAGTCTTTGAAGAAGCGCAATACCTTGGTCATTTTGGACCTTTGCATTGTATGCGCTTAATTCACATAAAAACAGACAGACATTTTTGATGTTACAGCCCAAACAATTTTTTTTAACAAAAGCTGAACTATTTTAATACAAACATTCGCTTATATTTATTTCACTCACCACGATTTTGCATAAATTCTCCTCATTAGGTAGACATAGTATGTAACTAAAACCACTTTCTAAATTTGGTTTAAATGCACCATAACAGATAATATCTGGAGTTTTACAGCAAGTACATACCGCACTGCCACTGTCTGAGGCTTTTTAGACAAGTTGTATTTATGACAGAAAAAAACAGTGAAGTCCTCACATCAGTGCTCTCAAGCAGTTTAGCTAATTTACCTAATATTAGTTAATTAGCTTATTTTACAAGATTAGTGTTTTCCTGAATAGAAAATAACCATGGATTTTACGGTTGTACAAAATAACAAGATTGCATACCTTTGGTGAAGTGCTCCTGTTTGGCTGTTGATGAATACAGAAAAATGACTGATCAAACTGACTGGTTAATATAACTCAGACTAATCAGGGGAGGATCTACTGTGGTGGCATGTGTCGTCATAAAATAATCTTTCTAATATATTGCATAATACCCCCCCCCCCACTTAATTTAAAAATGGTTCAGCCCGTTGCTTCCAACTGCTTTATTTGTTTTTAGTAGCAACTAATACCTATAACTGTGCCAGAGGACAATTTGAATCGATACCATGGGCAATTCAGATTGTCTTGACTTCTTCGTTATATAGCTTGTATTTAGATAGCTTATACCTCATAATTGGCGTTTTGTTGTTTTGTTTTTCCATTTGAAATGTTAATATTCTTGTTTTGATTGTAACCTTTGATTCCTGTGTGTCTATTTTATCGTTATTCTAGTGTTGTATCTTAATTTTTATGATATTTCTTGCTTTGGTTTACGTCAGGTGTTATTATTCCCAGCAATAGTCACCTAAGTGTTCCTGTTTGTGCCTCTTTTTGTTTAATTTCTGTATCAACATCTTGACATCTTAGTGTCGTTTACAATATCTCTGACGTCCTGGGTTTCTCTCTTTTTTTTTCTGTTTTAATTTTTAATTTTTTTAATGTCAGTGTCAATGTTTTCACCTTTTGTTTGTTGTGCTTGTTCTCCACAGAAAACTCTTAGTGTATTTATAGTCGAGTCTATACTGTGTCGAGATGTCTGTTTTGTGCCAGTGCTAGTTTCAGTCATAATGCAAATGTACTGTTTACTTTGCAAACTGAAAACCATTTCCTGTTTCAGACCACAGTTGTGATGTCCTGCTTAGTAACATAAATCGAACACATGGGCAAAATTCTTGTAAAAGTTTTTATAGCTACTTATTATTAGAACTATTTATAACTAGATTTTAGGGCTGTGTCCTGAGTCAGTTTCTCTTTTGCCTCTACACCAATGAATCAGAAATAGCCTAGGTTTAACTTCACTAAAATAACATCAAACTGATTAACATTAATTTTTTCAGTAACTTTTTTGTTGTCCAAATAAACACTTGTGACTTCCCCAAAACTTTTTTTTTGACATTTTACATGCTTGATTGATTCATTAGCGCTCTTTCAAAAATCAGAGACAAACTAAACAGCTTGCAGCTTTATACTGGCACTTTCACATCATATTTAATGTTCAGTCTATATCTTTACTGATATAGACTTCAATGACATAAACAGCACAAAATTGTATGTCACAGAGATAGGATATGGAAAAGGGAGGCAAACCCTCAACTCTCTGCCCTCTTATACTTCCTCTATACTTCCTTGCAGCTCTGTTATTAGACAGACCAACAGCCTTCATTTTTGCAGCACCCATCTTATCTAAATCATATCTAAAGCTGCGGGGCATTTGAGCTGGTCTGGTATCATGTGGTTTGCTGCACTGCAACTCTGCATAGTACTTTGAATGATGGCATTAGTGTTTTGATATTTACTGATGTAGATATATAATGTTTTTTTCTGCAGGCGGTATTCTCAACTTTTTTTTTGAAAAAACACGAATGGTATTTTTCTGTGACTATGTGTACTGTCTCTCAATGTCTTCTTCATTTGTTGAGTCTTACACTGTCAAAATTCAGTTTTCAGACAGAAAATACATACTGGTTAATTCAATTTGTTTTACAAACCCTAATTCAAAAAGTATTCCAAAATAAATTTTTAAGAAGAAAGTACTTGATTTTGAAAATAATCCCGTTATGTTGATTTCTGATGCTAGAGCTCAGTTTCCTGTGGTGGTGATCACACTGGTTAAATGCCAGTATGACCCTCAAAGCAAATGACAAAGCCAGGTGATGATCTTCCATTGCTTTAATTGTCAGATTTAGTGGAACACTTGCATACGTGGGCATATGTGTGTGTATGTTGTGGAATTATATAGCATTATATAGCTTTTTAGCATTATACTTTTCAGCATTATACGTTTAAGCAGGCCTCTGTGTGACCTTAGGAGCAAGAATAGTTGAAGCAACATTACAGGAACAAGATGCACAGACGGGATACTTATAGTACAAAAGTTGTAGACAAGAGGGGGGCAAAAGGGCAGTGTGAAGAACAGTTTAACACCTTGGATAAGTATAGACTAGAAAAGCAGAACTAAGGAGGAGAGCATAAACCCCTGGCGCAACACACACTTGACACCTACGAATCGCACACTGACATGACCCACACACACTCCCACAGTACAGACAGGAACACACACACATTGCAGGCAGAGACATGTACATCACACACACACATGCACAATTAAGATATGCAATTAAGAAAGGGGTTAAAGATAGGGCAAGACCTTAAAAGAAAAGGTAGAAGATGAGAGATGAGGAAGAAGTTGTTTTGATCGAAACTGTGCATGACGTATAGGTGAACGTGATAACAGAATAACAGGAAAGGTGGGAGGTAAATAAGGTTCGAAGAACTGCCCTTCGAATCTGCAAGATGCTTCATGCTGAGCTGATTCCCTCCTGCGCAGGGGTTGAAATAAAGAAGTTGATGAATTGAAGGAGTCTGTCTCGAGTCGTTTGTTGAGTCAGTCGTTGTGGTCTTTCACCAGGTCAGATTCAAAGGATCGGGAGAGGCGTCAGCACGCCGACAATGTGTGTGAGTGTATGTGTGTGTGGTTCTACAAAACAGAATGAAGAAAACAACACAGATTACAATCTAATGTAAACACCAATAATCACGTTAGTAGGCTACATAACATATTACAGCCACATACTTCTATTATGGACCTTATTACTACGCTGATGGCCTTTGCTTGTAGTAGGATGGAAATGGAAAGATGTAATCATCTTTCCATTACTTATGATGTTAAATAAAGTAAAATGAGGCAAATAAACATGATAAAAATCACCAACTCAAACTAAAACTTAGCTTAGTCTAGCCCAGGGGTGGGCAATCTCAGTCCATGAGGGCTGGTGTCCCTGTAGGTTTTAGATGTGTCCTCAAACCAACACAGCTGATTTAAATGGCTAAATTAGCTCCTCAACATGTCCTGAAGTTCTCCAGAGGCCTGGTAATGAACTAATCATGTGATTCAGGTGTGATGATCATTTAGCCATTTATTTTTAGCTCAAAATGACAACATTAACACAGTAAAACAGGTCTCTTTCTTAAACAGAAGCCTGTCATGCTTAACTTCGAGAATATAAGTAAATCTTTCTTTAAAAGAACTCTGTCCTGCTTAACTTAAAATTATATAAATTAATAGAAAGCAATAGAACAAAAATATTCTTGTAACAGTGCACATATAGTGCATTTAGTACAATTGGCTTCAGTTGAGATATTATTTCAGCTTTTCTAATGCTAATCAGCTGCTCCTGTTTGTAAACCCGCTTGTTCCCATGATTACGCATCATAACTCATCATCATTATTCATCTATGTATTACTTTTATGTATTAGTCGTCTATTTGTTGTAATCATCTATCCTTGCAGTTGTTTATTACACAAAATAAATTATATTATCACACTTCTGGCCACATAGCGCTGATATTCACCGCACATGCCCATATTAACCTTAACCAGAGGGTTTAAAAAAAATAAACCAGTGTTTACATACCATATCTGCTTCTGCCGTGGCCTGGTGGACAAAAAATTGGTTAAGGGTTCCCCGAGCTTTCACGCCCCTCATGTTCTTCATGTGCCCACCACTAGAAGCATGCCTATGGAAAAAGTGCGCCGGCACACAGTGCAGTGCGCTTTATAGGTGTTATCGTGCACTTTTCCAGCCAGGTGTTTTCCTTTTCCCATTCCTCCCTGTACTTTTGCAGCCTATTTTTCTTTCTCTGAGGGGAACAAACATTGCTGCTCTAACGCTGGGCTTACACTGTGCGATTTTTGGCCCATTTTGAGACGATTTTTGAGTCGTGCGACCGATTTGGTGATCGGCCCGATTTTGGCCTTCATCGTGCATCGTGTAGTATACGTGGGGTAACGAGAAGCGATTAACACCTCACGACCAGCTCCCGATCATCAATCGCTCGTGAGGGTGTCACCACAGGTGCTCACACTGCTCACGCACAAACACATAAACGTCGGTGAAAAAGATGGAGCAGCACAGCTGTGCAGCCTGTGATCTGGACACAAGCGATGGAGGCACAACTTGTAGAACTTTGGAAAGCTCATCCGAGCCTTTTCGATGTGGCATCACAAAATTATCACGACCACAACAACTGTGAAAATAGTTGGATTTACACTGCTGCTCAATCACAGCTGCCTGATTAATGTTTTTCATTAGCAATTTAGCAAAGTTGATGGTGGTGGTGTGTCTGTGTGAGTGAAAGACAGAGAGGGAGAGCGAGCGACAGATTTTCTGTTATAACTGTTGTGTTCCCACCTTATTACTAAATTAGGCAGAGCACTCCGAATTGAATCAGGACATAATGTCTTTATGTTGCTTTATTGAACACTGTCCATCTTACAACTAGCCACTTAACGGGGCTTCCTCCGGACAATAACATCCGGTTCAAAGGTCATCACCTTAAGACATAGCCATATCAATACATGACATCCCCCTTTTCCTTAGACTCAAACTTTAGTTGTAATAAGTTTGATGTCTTTTTTTTTCCAACACTGAACATTCTTCTTGTCTTACTTTCTAACAAGTATATAATCTAACTGTCTCACCACACATGTACCTTTCTTTTTTCAATATATACATGTCGAAATACACATATGAACTTGAAACTTGCCAACTTTAAGTTACCTCTTCACCTTAACATATTATAGTTCATTTCACCACAAAATCACGAAACCTCTCGGGTATCTTTTTAGCCCTCTGTGATCTACTTGGTCTCTCTGGCCCCTGGGAGCCCTCTTGTGGTGTTGGAGTGAAGGTGTCAGTCTTTGTGGGTGTTTCACCTTCCTCCCTTTCAGGTATTGTGTCATAGTGTCCTTCTCTGGTCTCATTTGTCTCGTATTTCTTCACATGTGTGGTATTCCGGTGATAGCGAGCTCCTGTTGGTGATTCAATAATGACTTGGTTTCCAGTTCTGCTTACAACTTTGTGTGGTGTTGCGTTGAATGGTGTTGTAAACTTGTCCACTTTGTCTTGTTGAACCAGCACTGTGTCTCCCGTGTCAACTTTTGAATACTCAGCTCCCCTTCGTTCATCAGCATAAATCTTTGATTTTCCTTTCTGTTCAGCGTCTCTGTCACGCACGTCCAACTCCGTTGTTTTTGCCTCACTGATGTTCGGTAACTTTCCTCTCATTTTGCGGTTGAACAGGAGTTCTGCTGGACTTTTGCCCGTGGTTGGATGTTCAATGTTGCGATACACTGTTACATATTTTCTTAGCTCTCGCTTCCAGTCAAGTCCTTCGGCTTGTGCGATCCTGATTCTTTTCATCAATGATGCTGTCACGATGAGTTGTGTGGCTGTCAGTGGCTGGACCCACGTGCAGGACTCGGAGACAAAACATTAACTTAAACGACGGCTTTATTTGCTGGAGAGTCACCTTTGGACGATGCATAAACAACAACTTAAACTAACTAGACAGGAGCTGCTGAAGGAAGACGACCATGGATACACACACAACAAACGTGGAGGACGCAACAACTGGCAGGGAAAAACACAGGGCTTAAATACATACTGAGGTGATTAGGGAATGTGAAACAGGAGGAGAGCACAGCTGGGACTCATCAGACATGACAAGACAAGGGGAGGCAAAACTCAACACATTGACATAGTACACAGACTTTCAAAGTAAAACAGGAAACTGAACAGACGTGGACTAAACTAGGGGATACAGTGACAGAAATCAAACCCAAGAGAATCAAAACACATCATGAAAACAAAGATAACTAATACAAACAGAAAAACACTGAGTCCACAGACTCAGGACCGTGACAGATGCATTCTGACGTTCCACTTGTCCATTTGCTTGAGCCCATTTTGGTGTAGTTCTTATATGTTTGATTCCATTAGTTTCACAATATTCTCTGAACAGCTCAGATTTGAACTGTGGGCCGTTATCAGATTTGATGGTAACTGTCCATGGCCCATGTCTGCTAAATATACAGTCAATAGAGTCAATGACTTTTTCAGCAGTTGTAGATGACATTACATCATACTCATAGTACCGACTGTAGTAATCTATCAGTACAAGTATTGAGTGGTTCGAAGGTAGCAGTCCCAGTAAGTCTACCGCCACATCTCGCCATGGTCCATGGTCGCCATGGTAAAAGTGTGTTTCTCAGTGGTTCAGGTGGATCTGGTCTGGCTACTATTTGACATCCGTGACAAGCTTTACAAAACTTTTCTGCAGCTTTGTCCATCCCTGGCCACCAAACTTTTGTTCTGAGATGCTGTTTGGTTCCAACAATTCCTAAATGTCCTTCATGAGCTTTGACAGTGCTTGAGCTCTCAGGTTTTCTGGCAATACAATGCGAGTTCCCCGCAAAACTATGTAGCTGATGACACACAGTTCATTTGCAATGGGTGCATATGTTTTGCATTTTTCAAAGTGTCCATTTTCAATAGCTCTTCGCACTTCTGTTAATTCTGAGTCTGTAGCAGAGGCTTCTTCAACCTCTCTTGTTGTGAGTGCTTTTGGAGTAGCATTAACTGCAACAAATCTCACATATTCTTCAGATTCATGCTTGTGTATCTCTTTTGTGTCAGACAGCAGTCTTGACAGTGAATCCGCAATGTTCTGTTTTCCCGCAATGTGCACTACTTTAAAGTCATATGGTTGCAGTCTGAGAACCCACCTTTCTATGCGTGCACAAGGTTTAGATTTCTGGCTGTATATGACCTCCAATGGCTTGTGGTCTGTGATGAGGTCAAACTTCCTGCCATACACATATGGATGTAGTTTCTCACATGCCCATACTAGTGCTAGGGCTTCTCTTTCTGTTTGAGAATATCTTCGCTCACAGTCTGTTAAACTCCGACTTACGTAGCACACTGGTACCTCTTCTCCGTTCTGTGTTTGAATTAGCACTGCGCCCAAGCCTACAGGGCTTGCATCTGCTATGACTCTGGTTGGGGCTTCTTTGTCAAAATAGGCTAGGGTACCTGCTCTGGCTAACTCAGTCTTTAGTCTTTCAAATGCTTGCTTTTGTTCTGGCCCGAATGTAAACATAGTTTCTTTTCGAGTTAAACATCTTAGTGGTTCAGAGAGTGTAGCAAACTGTGGTATGAACCTGCTACTGAAGCCTACCAGTCCAAGAAAGCTTCTCACCTCAGTAGCATTCTTCGGTTCTCGGGCTTCCACCACAGCTCTCACTCTTTCTTCAGTCGGGCCAATGCCTTTCTGTGTCAGCAGTATTCCCATGAACACGAGTCTGTCCATGTTGAACTGACACTTCTCACAAAAACAAATCCAGGTCCGTGTTGTCCTCGTCGCCATTGTTGTGTGCCCACCTTATTACTAAATTAGGCAGAGCACTCCGAATTGAATCAGGACATAAAGCACGGTCTTTATGTTGCTTTATTGAACACTGTCCATCTTACAACTAGCCACTTAATGGGGCTTCCTCCGGACAACAACATCCGGTTCAAAGGTCATCACCTTAAGACATAGCCATATCAATACATGACAATAACCTTCATTTTATGGAGGCACAGTGTGAGCACTCAGGTCACATCAGAGCATCGGGCGGTATAGTGTGAGAGTACATCGTGACCTACGAACTTCTAACCCCTGCGAGTCAATCGTGCAGTTTGAGCAGGAGCTGAATAACGTGACTGAAAAAAATCGCACAGTGTCTGCCCAGCTTTAGGTGTACTGTCATCCGAGACTTGCACCGCAGTGTCTGCGTTTGTTTCCCTGTTGGCCATGCTTCTTGTTGTGGTCATCTGTTGTCTTCCGGTATTTTCTCCGTAAGCGACCTTTCCTCGACCAATGAGATGAGCGGTAATCTGAATTGTCATACTCGAATTGTCAAAGTGTGCTGTCAGCTCATTGGTCACAAAGCAGGAGAGGGGCTGGGAATTATGTTTTCAAACAAAGCGTTAATTCCATTAAAAGTTATAGACTACTTTTGATTCTCACTGTATTATGGGACAAAGTGCGTCCCTTATTAGCTCAATACGGGACGTGTACTTTTGTTTCGAAATACGGGACGATTCCGTTTTTTAAGGGACGGTTGGCAACCCTACGTAGACTGAGAATGCCCACACTGGCTTAGCCAAAACTTAGCTTGGCCTCGCCAATCTTAGCTTAGCTTAGCGATAACTTAGCATATAAAATGTGTAAGCAGAAGATGTCCAGAGTAGGGATGGGTACCGGTATCCATAACAGTAGTAACCAGACTGAAAAACAGCGCACATTTCAGTGCTTTATTTCGGTGCTTTTTTTTCCTGAGATGTCATACACTTTGGATTCTAGCCAATCATTTTACCTTTCCAAGGATAGTAGGCGGGGCCAGGAACGTAGTTCTTTTAGAGCAGAGCTACAGATTAAAAATGCCCAAGGCAAAGCGGTCAAAAGTCTGGCTGTACTTCACAGCAAAAAATGCGAACTCAGCAGCCTGCAATAAGTGCTTTAGGGTGATACTGTGCAAAAGAGGTAACACCTCGAATCTGATGAAACACCTAGCGACGTATAGCATTTTGTTAAAAGCCGAGAAATGCACCGTATTTGATAGCTTGCTGCAAGACCGAGCACCGAGCACATCTACTGCGGGTGTGGTGCCTGTTATTGGACCCGGAGTTAACATAACATATGACAAACAAGAAAAGACTCAAACAAGAAGACATGGATGATAACATAAACTAGACCACACTCAACTACGACAAACTAATAAAAATACTAGAACTTCACATTACCACAATATATCATAAGGCACAACGGATTACAAGGTGCATTAAGCAAAACAAAACAGTCAGATAAGTCAAACTTTATTCAACGCATTCTTTTTGTGAACTGATGAAGACACTTGGATATAGTGATGGGAATTCCGTCTCTTTTTAGAGAACCACCTCTTTCGGCTCCGCTCACTGGAAAGAGCCGGCTCTTTCGGCTCCCAACCGGCTCTTCAGGTTCACTGTAAAAAAAAAAAAAAAAAAAAAAAAAAAAAAAAAACGTTGCTAAAACTTAAAAACTCAAGGCAACCGACTGCATTTACGTTTTTAGGTTCTGATGGATAACTTATAATTTCAAGTTTAGGAGATAAGTTGCTTTAGCTAATGTTTTTGTGTTGACAAAATTAATAATTGTCCTTTTTCTCAACTCATATTTTATTGTTTTTGCAACGTATTTCCTAAAGTTTACACAAGGTATTAGTTTTAGTTTCGGCAACGTATTTCCTAAAGTTTACACAACATATTTTTTTTGTTTTGCCAATCAATTTCCTAAAGTTTAGAAAAAGTATCTTTCATAGTTTTCATGAGGTGCTCCCTGTTGTACCAATGAATGTTTACACAGTTGATTTTCAAATAACTTTGTGTTCAAACACAACTGCACCACTGACAATGTTGACTTTTGAGATCAGCCATTTTTAACATACTGACAACATTCAGCCACAAATAAAGTCCTTCCAAAAACACAAAAATTTTTTTGTAACAAATGTTACTCATCCAATTTTAAAGGTGGTGTTGTCAGACAGAATATCAAACCTATCTTGATAGATAGTCACTAACAAACAGATTCAAAACATCAGATGGCAGGATGTGAACAACTTCTATCTGGTTTCCATACAGCAAACAACTTTCAAACAAATGTTTCCACCACTTGTCTTTTAATAGTAATGGTATCAACACTCCAATTTCCTGTGAAGTTCAGTATCGCGCCACATTGGTTATAAAACTAGTACAAATGTACATAAAACCAGATTATAAAATTTTTTAAAACAGCTCAAGTTAGAATAAAACCTTTCAACATCTTATAATAACATGTTAGACATGAAATCTGCAATCAGCCATGCAAGCTACATTAGGTAAAGTTAGAACAGAAGACATTGATTCAGAACTTTCTGCACCATACCGTTTTCTTAAAGACAGAAATTAACTTTTTTCAGAGCAACTTGCCATGAAACCCAAAAACTGTAAATCAAAACAAATTGCCATTCTGTTTTACACAAGTTGCATTTGAGTTGAACATGTTGTCAAATAGGTTAGACTTTGGTTAAGAGCTTGGTTTTGAAGCTTCTTATCCTCTGGGAACAGGTAGATGTCAACTCCATAAAAATGTGTTGCACAGCTTCAAATGTGTACTTGAGTTCTTTGGGAAACTCCATGTTGAGCCCATAAAGTAGGCCAAACAAGTAGGCAAAGGCAGTGGGAAGGTCTGGCAGATCATCAAGAATAATGTCCTCTTCCAAAACAATGGCAGTGTTGACCACTGTGGACTGCGAGTTGGGTCCCACGTAGTCCTCCAGAACAGTGAGGATGCCCACCGTAACACCTCGGGTTGCCCTCTCAACTGGATCTGTATCCTATGCAAAATAAAAAACAACAGTACATATAAGTCTCTGAAAACCAAAAATGAAGATTGAGTAGATTTGCATACTCACCAGACATGTTAAGAAGAGTTTGGTCTCGTCATCGCGAACAAATATCGGTAACCCTTCCAAACTGATGGTTCGTCGATGCTGGACTATGTTTGAGACCTAAAACAAGGAAATCAAATAAGACTCAGTCTCATTTATAAACCTACCATTTTGTTTTTAAAACACATTAAGTGTTGTTGCTCAAAATACAGCCTTAAGAAATAAGATGTTGAAATGAGTTATTACAGATAATTGGTCATGTTTTTGTCAGTTTTTGTTATTTATTTATTTTTAAGTAATTTTGATGTGCAACAAATGTAGCACACTTATTACAACATTTATAACAAAAAGTGCCATGAGTGGGATGAGAGTTGAACTGTCTGTCATGACCTGCAATCTGCCAAACACAGCGCTGCTTGTTAGCTTATAATCCCATTCAGGACACACTTTTTGAAAACTAACAATTTTTACATCAATTTAGTAAATATTTAATAAAGTATCTTTCGTTACAGTGGGAACTTCAGGTTCCTCATAAACCAGACACAAATACATTTTTATATATTACCTGTTCATCAAACTTCTGCAACAGGGAATCCATGTCATTGCGGAAAGCAGCTTTTCTAATTCGATACAGCTTAATCAGCCGAAGTGAGTAAGTGTCGAGGGCAGTCATGAAGGTCCCCATGAGATCCTTGGTGGTAATGCGTGAGAATTCCGCACAAATCTACAAAGCAACAAAAAAAAAAAAGAAAAAAAAGAAAACTTTTAAAGGTACATTATATAAAAATCACATTGTTTTCAAATTTGGTTAAAAGAGCTTAATTTCAAAACATTTAGTTAGTCTTGGTTGATCTATTGGTCAGGCCTTGATTGGATTTTTTTTCTTTTAGTGGTAGTGGTGGTACAAATTATAACTGACGTATTAAAAAAAAAAAAACAAGAAAAATCTGATCGGCAGATTTTACAGTAAGTCTATAGAATACCTAATCAAATGTTGATAAGACAAAATAATGGTTTCAATTGTTACAGGATGCATTGCAGAAAAGAAATAAATCAATAAATTGTATTTTAAATTCATTGAAAAAATTCCATTAATTTTATAGTTATGTAAGAATGAAGTAAGAATAACATCCTGTGGTCAAATTTGTATACTTTCATAACACGTAAGTGACTTTCTCAATCCTGTTCTGTGAGTTTCATGGCTGTTGCCTGCTAAGGGTCAGCACCAAAAGATTCTAGATGCCCAGTGAAGACAAGTCATTGCGGCGACCGTGGTTCAGGGGGTTGGGAAGCTCATCTGTAACCGGAAGGATGCTGGTTCTATCCCCAGCTCTCTCTGTCCTGGTCGTTGTGTCCTTGGGCAAGACCCTTTACCCTACCGCTTACTGGTGTTGGCCAGAGGGGCCAGTGGTGCGATATGGCAGCGTCACTTCTGTCAGTCTACCCCAGGGCAGCTGTGGCTACAACTGTGGTTTCCCTGCACCGATGTGTGAGAGTGAGTGAGTGAGTGAGTGAGTAGTGGAATTGTAAAGCGCTTTGGGTGCCCAGAGAAGAGCGAAATAAAAGCAATCCGTTATTATACACAGTAAGTTGACAAGTAAATAGATTTCACTTCAATAGAGTTGTTGGTAATACCAAAATTAGCTTCATATTTTTAGAGCCAAGTATTTTTTTATATTTTACCACTAGCATTGTTAGCTCAACGGTAGCCTTCAACCTTTTCTACAAGATATTGGAGTGATACAAACAGATGCTTCTCAAGGGCACAAGAAATGGAGCTCACGTTCATTTACTCACCCAGACAAGTTTCGAGGCATTTGGAGTTGTTCAGAAGGAATTTTAAAGGTCCTATATCATGTAAAATCAACTTTTTGGAGCTTTTAAACACATTTTAATGTTATTTCCTTAGATTAAAAACCCTCCAGAGTGGTTTTTGGCTTAATTCAGGCATTTCTTAGTTGTCTCAGTGAATCCTTTCCCCATAACCGTGGCTCAGCTCTCTCTTGCAAAACGACTGACTCGTAACATTGGGATTAAAATTTCTTTCTAACAACTCCAAATGCCTTGAAATTTTTCTGGGTGAATAAATGAACGTTTTCCATTCTAGAAATAAGACCACACTGGGGAAAAAGGGAAGAAAAAAAAAACGGAAGTTTTCCTTTAAATATTTAAGAGATTATCTTACCTGTTCTTTCAAGAAGAGAGCTGGCCATCTGAGCTGCATTTCCTTGACCAAGGGCTGCATCTCCACAACTTCTTTCCTCCTGAGAGAGAATGTGATGTCCATCTTTTGGGTGATGAGTGCCATGTTCTTATCCCTCTTCTTCATTTCATCTTCCAAAATGCATCTTTCATTTTCAAGAGACTCATCATTGTAGTTTTCTGGGCCATCAGGGATAAAGTTGACTTCACCTCGCTTTGGTTTCTTTAAGGAAAATCTATTTGAGCAACTGTCATCTTCTTCCCCTCTTCTTTTTCGATTGACTGCAACTTCACTACATCCAGCTTGACTTAGCTTGGAACGGTAGTTGCCAAGCTTGAACTTAATGCTTGTTGCCCAACCATCATATCCTGTGCCATTGCCAGGCTCTTTGAGGCAGGGATGTTTGGAAACTAGCTCCTGTGCAACAGATGTTATTTCATTCTTGTCAGGGTACGCTTTGATTGCAAACATTTCTTGTGCCAGCTTGTCTAGAATTTCCATCTTGATGTCTCTTGTTACACTTAAATTTGCCCCTGCTTTCTTATATACCTCATTGCCCTTGTGAAGTTTTAACGCTACATCATAGGAAAAGGTTGGGATAGGAAATGGATTTGGCCACTGTGAAGTGCTACGCATGTAGGTCTTTGTGGATGAGGATGGGCTGAAAGAAGATGCTGAACTCACACTGGCTGTATCAATAGATGAGATAGCGCTATGATCAGATGGAGTCTGTGGTGGCGAGGCTGATGCATTTTCCTCCCAAATGAGGTGCAACACTGCCCGTCCAGCAGGTAGCTCCTTAATATCCATCAGGTTGCAAAGTGCGTTCCCAAAATCTGGGTCTTCATATTGTATTGCAAAGTCACCTTCAAGTCCAAGCTTTGCTTGTAGTTCATCTTGAAGCTGCTTCACAGATTCTGGAACAGTGGACAGTTGGATTTTTCTGATAAGTTTTGGACTGACGTGGACTCGCAGTAACAGGGCCTGTGAAGACAAACCAAAAAAGGGCGCAATTCTAAATAATTGACAAATTCAAAGTAATCAACTGAAAACTATTTAAGAATAATACATACCATCACTTTCAATGCAGGAGGCACGTAACAGGTGTCACCATCAGTTGTCCATCTACGCAGTATTCAGCTAAAGGGTGGTAATCATTCAAATCTTCTGGGTCAAGTATTTCCAGATCTTTGTAGCTGCTGTCAAGCCGATATGATCTGTAGTGTTCCATAAACCAAGAGGAGAGCTTTGTAGCAACAAATGACACTTTCCCAGAGTCTACCAAAATGTTCAGTATCTTGTAGAATTCAGGTAGTCCACTCAGTTGTCCTGATGAAATGATCATGCCTTTAACATACTGGGTCCCATACAGATAAACACATTTAGCAAATGACACAGCTTTTACCTGTGGATATTTCAGTTTCAAGCACTTCTGAAGATTTTCATTCAAGAAACAGATGTCAACTGTGTCAATATTATCAACATGCACACTTGGTTTAAAAAGACTGTGACCATCTAAGAAGTATGCCATCATTTGTTGATGCTTTGAAGAAAGTGTTAGTAGTATATTCTTAAAGCATTGGACATCATGCACAGTTTTCTTGAAAAAGTTGTGCTTGGATTCAAATCGAATAGTCCACAAATCAACTAAGGGACCAAAACAATGCACAAGATGACTATAATGTTCAATATAGTGGTGTTTTGGCTTCAAATTAAAATCAGGAAAAGTCTCTATTAGTAATCGTCGATGATCCAATATTTTGGTGTCCAAGTATGACAATATTTCTTCTGATAGAGTTGTCGAGACAACAATTTCAACAAGCTCCTTAAGGTCCATCAATACTTCCCATGATGGCTCATGTTCTGGTATACAGGTCCCAATGATAAAAGGCAGCAAACGCAAAAGTGTCCAGTTTTCATGTCCATTGCCACTCACTCTTCCTGTTCCAAAACTGGCTTTTGTAATTTGTTGTGGCTTGTTGAGCTTATCAGAGAATTTATATGGAAATGATTTTATACGTTTGTTTAGTCCTTCAAATGCAATAAAACCCTTTCTGATTAAATCTTGAAGACACAAACACAATTCCACAGGGACAACACCTTCAAAGAAATCATGTAATATATCTGGAGGAAATCCAGTGACTGGATGAAAATAGGACAACGCACTTAAGGCACAGGAACCTTTGACACCACACACACTTTGTCTTTGACCATCCTCAAGCTCTTCTAGAAAAATGTTATGCTGTTCCACAGTTCTTAATGGAAATTCTGTAGGATCAAGAGCTGCAATCTGATGTTTATCAATACTACAAAATCGACAAAATTTGTCGACATTAAAGGACTCCAAAAAGCCTGCAAGGCTGTGAGCCCCAAGGTTATCTGCACAGACACAAAATACAGTTCCCTTTAAAAAACTATTTAAAGATTCAACATACACCCCTGTGCTTTCAAGACATTTTAAATCCTCAATGAGTGGATAAAGAAAAGCATCATACCCAAACTGTTTAACGTCTACACTTTTACCAAGAAGAGCAAGCTGTATTGAGTGTAATGTAGAACGAAACCTTGCAGATAAGTTGAGTACAACCCAATAGACAGCAGTTATTTTATGAATTTTTCGAGATGTTCCTAAAGGGTTGCATATTTCAAAGTCGTCAATATACAAAGCTAAACTAATGCAAGTATCTTGCAATCCTAAAAGCTTGTTGTTTTTGAAATACTGCCCATCTCTAAATGATCTGTAACCTTCACTAATTTCTTTATCAAATGCTAACTTTTCAAAGAAACTTTTCTCTTTCAATAAGTTCTCCAAGACCTGGTTTACTGAGACATAAACAAATGTATTTCTAGTTCTCGCTTTGTAGATGTACTCTGTAGGCTCAATTACATGAAAATTATTCTTGAAATAAATATTTCTCTTGTAATCAGTAGATAATGCACCTTTTGGTTCTGTTGAGATAATTAATGGGTTGGTTTTGAAAAGTGCATCATTTATATTTTTAATTACATCATCATCTGCCTCAATGTTCTGTTCAGCAAGCACCTGTTTGATTCTTTGAAATGAATGAACCTGAGAAAATTTTAAAATGTCACCAATTTCCTCAATAATTCTCTGCAAAGCACTTTTAGAAACATGTAACAATGTTTGCATGCATAGAAAAAGTCTAGCTATTTTATGTTCAAGACATTGGTAATCTACAAACTCATTGTCCTCTTTATCACTTGATGCTACACCTGAACCACTTGGTAATATCTCTGGCTCCTGAGAGGTATTTAAGGATTTATCAGGGGAGCTACTTTCACTAGGACATGCATTTGCATGAGAAATCAGTCTAATACAGTTTTTTATATCTTTTGAGTTTTTGTGCTTTCTGCTTGTGTGTGACGTAAAGGTTGATAAATTGTTGGTAGCATAGTCACATTTTTGGAAAGGACAGGATACAGTCTGATTTTTTTTTAAGTGCCTTAAAATATGTGAAATAAATGTATGCTGTGAGCAGTTTTCCTTAAATTCACAAAAATCACAAAAAAATGTTGAGATCTCCTGCCTTTTCTTAGCCCTGTTGTGTGATCTGCTGAGGTGAGACTTCAATGCCCCTCGTGTCCTGAACGAACAGACGCAGTCACTGTAAACACAGGGCAAATGAAATCCTCTTCTTTGTTGTAGCTGGTGATGTCTTAAGAGTACTTCTTGGCTTGAACAGACAAAAGAGCAGAACTGGCACTGCATACAAAAGCTATAATGAGAAGAGAGGAGAGGACAGTGTCAACAATTCAAAAGAAACCTGAATTAATCTCAAATTACCAAAGTTACATTACCTGATAATGTGTTTGGGGCGGGGAGCAGGCACTCCTGTTCCGATTCCTCTCCTTACCAACTCCTCATCAGTCCCTCATAAATCAGGACAAGCAGTGGTCTGGAGTTGGCTTTTAATTCTCTAAATAAATAAAAATAGCAATTCGTTTTAAAATAAAATGCCAGCTTCCTGACATTACTTAAGAATTTTTTTCTCCTGTCCTAATTTTTTTGGCTCACTAAAGTGAGCTGATTCTGCCTTGTAAAATGCCATGTGAAACACAGTAAAACAAATAATTTACAAAACATACATTACATCAAATGTTTAATTTATTTAATTTATTATTAACAAATTGTATTCTACATGGAATGCACCAACAGTATACTGGGATGTATTATGTAAGCAAAGGATAATTTTGTGTGATTGGTTTTACAACTTAGAATGACAAACATTGGATTGAGAGTATGAGTGGGATAAAACTCCTGAAGCATCTGTTTAAATTATCAGTGCATTTATTAATGGTGCTCCATAAATAAACCAAAACAATGTTGTTTTGTGCATAACAAAAAGCTCACAATTGTGCAGTCAAAATGTAAAATAAAAGATGCTGAGCATAATAACAAAGACAGATTTTGCAGCTGCTCTGTTTCCAAGTTCTACTGCGCAACTGACAGCCTGGAGTTTGAAATCCTCTTTGTAACCGTGTCTCTTACAGGTGCCATTTATGGTCCTTACACACATAATATGGTAATATTACGTTGAAGCAGAGTACGTATCACTCTGCGAGGCTCCTCGGTAGCCGTAATGCTCCAACAATCCATCAAGCAGTGCAGCTTCATAGCTTACCAAAGTCGTACCAAAACATTTGACATATTTTTTTAAGCTGTGTACCACATAAAATTGGTTCGAGGTCAGTAAGCACAACCAGAATTCATACATAAGGCAGACTGTCGATTTTTGAGATGAAAGGATTTTAGGCCGTGCGTCAACGCGTTAGCCCGGTTAGCTCACTAACGCCACCCAGCCCCACGCACGGGGTGATCCGCGGTAACTAGTTAACGGAGATTTGCCCCGTTAATGCAGTTATGGCATTAACTTTACGCTGACAGCACTAAAATAGTAATCTTCAAATGTTTTCTTTTTACCGACCAGCTCCTCTTTGATAGCTGCCGTGTCCATCTTGTCGTTGCCTGCAGGTGAAGCGATGGGGGAGGGGGAGTTGTGTTCAGTGAAGGAGAGAGGCGGAGTAACACAGCGTAGAGACAAAAGTGGACGAAAGAGAGGCAAACTTGCGGCTCCAAGAGTATAATTATAATGTAACAGACTATATCGATATAAACGATATTGTCACATCTCATATTTCATTTAGTGGAGCTCGCTGGCCATGAGGACTCCACCACCCCGTTCACACAGAAACTAAAGCACACATTTTATTGGCTAAATGTGATTCGAACAAATTAAGACATAGCAGCAGGCGCCCCCGAATTTTATTTTATTTTATTTAAATAGCGGCGGTCATGAGTGAGTCAGCCTATTTTGTTTCGTTAGGTGGTATGGCGGCCACAGACTGCACTTCATGAAATACGCATAGGGGGTGTCGCGGAGGCTTGTCAGATATGAGCGCGCCTCTTTAGTAGCGAAGTTTGTCGGATTTTCATTGTTTTGTGACATGGCACGTAGTTTGTGACATGGAATCTTAAATGATATAGTAAACACATACCCATAAGCCACAAGGCCTCTTAGCCAAGAAAGTAATGCTATGCTAAGTTTCGGAAAAATACAAAGAACTTCAGTTGTGATATTTCTAAAAGACAAATTGAGACTGTTCAAACATATACTGTCTGATATAATAAAAGAAACATTACTTGCCTTTAGAAACTTGAGATGAACGATCTATCCAGCTCCTGGTATAAAAAGCCTCACGTTCTCATTAAGGCAGACGGCCAGGTGGCTTTCAGTCCTTGCAAAAGCGCAAAGTAGACCCCGTAGCATCCAAAAATATGAGATGCGCATGCGTACTCAGGCACAGAAAGTAGTGATGTGCGATACCACTGATTTCCTTTCCGATCCGATACCAAGTAATATTCAGGGTGGTATCGACGATACTGATCCGATACCGATACTTTGTACAAAACGGATTTTATTTATTGTATCTCAAATTATAGCGTCATAATGATTACAGGACATCAGAATACCTTCTTCTTATCACTTAATAATGCAGAGTTCATCATATAGAAATAAAAAAACTAAAGTTGTGTGCTATTTGAACACCTTGCCTGCCTGGAGGACTAAAGGACTCCGTGAGAGACTCTCACCCTAGCAGCACCTGTCCCTCTCCTCCTCTTCAGTTCGCCTCAACATACGCTCGTCATATTTTGTGATGTGATTTACTCTGAGGTGTTTGACAAGGTTAGTGATGTTGCCACAACCATACATGCCAACCCTCCCGATTTTTCCGGGAGAATCCCACCTTTCTCCAGATTTTCCACCCGGACAACAAAGTTGAAAAACCATATCGCAGAATTCATAGCGCGGCCCAGCCAATTCCAGTTTCCAACAATGACGGCAGCGACTTAGTTTTAATATCACTCTTATTTCTCTTTCTGGGTCGCAAAAAAACTTTTAACATATTTTCAGGTGAGAATGTAGCTGTGTAAACTTCAAATATCTGAGCCGACCGACACATCGTCTTCAAACCCCCGCGGTCTTTCACCACTCGGGTTAAACATGATGTACATAACTTAAAAATGTTCTTGTTTGGCTTTTTCAGTGTTTTATTTGTTCGTGAGTAAATCGGTTTGGCTGAGATTAAAGTTATTAGATTAGATTAAATTAAATTAAACTTTATTATTCCCTCGGGAGGGTTCCTCCGGGGTTTTCACACAGCTGAATAAACGTCAAACAGAAAACTGATTAAACAGAAGAGTTTACGTCAGTGTCCGGTTATATTTTAGACAGCAAGGAGCAGACGGCAGAGTTTCACTCCACCGAGGGAGCTCGTGACGCACTACCCGGCTTTCTTTAGACCGCGAAGGCCGGTCCTCAGGTGGAAGCAGCCTCTGAATTTGGACACCCCCGCTGTTTCCGGGCCGGCCAATAATAACGGTGACATTTAACGTATTTTATCCGATAAATAAACCCTGTAAAATATATTTATCCGCCCAAACAGCCCTTTTGAATGTCTCCCTAATTCTGAGGTCTCAAGGTTGGCAAGTATGGCCACAACACCTCACTTTTTTTGCCACATTTATTGCAAACCACGGCTCAGCTGTTTGTGGAGGTACAATACATCCGCACAATTACGCTCAGCCATTGTTGTGAGTGCGCACGCCAAGGGGCTGCGAGACATTTATACAGCCGTATTTCGCACATGACTATGAAAGGCGGAAGAGGAAGTAGTTCCTTTGAATGTAGGCAATCCGAATGTTATAGTTTCTTTCCACTGTGTTCCTGTTAATGATAAACTACAAATTTACTCTAAATTACTAAAATATCGATATTTTAATGTGAGAATCGATTCTAGAACATAAATGATTGGTATCGGAGGAATCGATATTTCAGGATCGATCCGCACATCACTAACAGAAAGGCGCCAATAGCTTCAACTCATGTAAAACTTGAATTCATTCATTTTGCCAGCAATAAATTTCATCTGAGACCAACTTTTGCTCCAAAACGTTAAATGATTAGTTGAAACCCTTAATGTATTTGAGTTTATGGGCCAACTGAACTTTTATTGTTGAATTGTGAAAGAAATGACTGTAAGCTCAACAACTGCAAGTTTGATTTTTTACAGTGTTGTTTTGTTGCTTTAATTAATTTATTATCAACACCAATATAAAATTATGCACAAAAGAAATGACTAATGTTAAAAAAACCCTGTGGTTTTATTTATATATGTTTATATATAAATATATACCGTGGCCCCTAGAGACAAAGCACGTACAAACTCCAAAACACGTACAAATTCCAAAGCACGTACAAAGCTACCTAGATCACTTAAATTACATAATTGAAAGCATATGTGTATTGTCTGTGTATTTATACACAAACTCTTTCACCTCTCACTCTTTTGTTCCAGTGGAGCCATAGGTTGAAAGGGCAGAGCACGTCGTACACCATTGTTGTCTTCTTCAGCGTCAATGTGGAAATTTTTTCACCCTTTGGGTTATTACTGTGTTTGTGGAATCTTCTTGCAATAGCTGGCATGAACCCAAGTGGCTCGACCTTCGACCTAAACTGCTGTCAAGCTGGTCTGATCAGCACCCGGTCTCCCAGTCTGGGAATTCCCCACCTTGGGAGGATTTCAGCATTCACCATGTTATACTCACACATAAGGCCAAGTGTTGGAATTTAATAATCTTTAATACAAATATACCTCATTGTTACGTATCTCACAACTGCTTAATATTTAGCATCACACACTTGTTTATACTTTATTTCACACGGTTAAGTATTGTAAAGTTTTTTTCACAATTCGGCTGATAAATAAATATAATATTTATTCACCTAGATAATCCTACATTATTTATTTTTAAAAGTGATTATTATTATCCAATGTTTGATGATTTGTTTTTGTTTTTTTTTGTTTGCCTGTCCCGTTTGGCTCTTTTGCCATCAGAATTGTTGTCTAAAGGCAAAGAAAGATGCCCAACGGATTTACTTTACCAAATTGACCATCCCAGCCTTGCCGTAATGGTCCATTTGATTCACCTTTTATTGTTCATTTTATTTTCACTTACTGAATACGGGACAGACTGGACTGGGGGAAAGAAGGGGAGAAAGAAAGAGGGAAAGAGAAACAGCTGAGAAGAGGGACGGGGGAGAAGGGCAAAAAACAAAAACCAACAGAATGAGCAGAGAAAAAAAAAAAGAAAGAAAGAAAAAAAAATGCATATATCGATCACCTGGATCACCTGCTGAGAAAGAAAAAAGAAAACAAGCAGAAGAGAACAAGAGTAATAGAATAAACAACATCACAATGATATATGGGAATATGACAGTAAATACTAAATATTAAACATTATTGTGCAGCACATAAGATCAACAGAACACAGTGTGCTTTGAGGTAGGAGCCAAAAAGGGTGTAGTTTGTGGGTGTGATCACCCGTGTGTACACCTGTGAGCATGGACGCGCTTGTTTTTTTAAAAGGTTCCTTCATGTAATGATCTGCTAGAGGGTGTGGGGGGGCCACAGCCCCGTCCTCCAGGGCATGAAGCAGGTATGGAGGAGATCAAAACTCCAGACATCCAGAGGCCCCCAGAACACAAGAGACCAAGGAAGACCAACAGAGGGGCAGCCGCGCCACTGTCCCAGAAAGAGCTGAGGAGAGTCCCAGATGAGGGCTCACTCAGCAGCCGCGGAGCAGAAGCCAGGGGGAGTTGCAGTGACGCGCCCGTGAGCTCCGCCGGCAGCCAGCCGTGCCTGAGTGACCGAGCCCCAGACCGAGAGGCCGAGGGCACCCCACCTCCGAAGTGGCCCGAGCGAGCCCCAGGCTCCAGGCCCCGATAAGCGGCCGCCAAGGAGTGAGCCGGTGTGTACCTGGACGCCCATCCCCGGACACAAAGAACCGCCAACGCACCGATGTCTGAGGGAGTCCGCCACTGGCAGGGAAGTGGTGGTAGGGGGAGATAGGCCTCCAAACCTTGGAGGGCCTAAGATGTCCCCAGAGAGGTGGCGCCTGACACCCAACCTGACATATAGACACAGAAATACAGGCACACACATATACAAACATCCATTCCCACCCTCATGCTCTCATATGCACTTACTCCACACTCAACCAACGTGGAGACAGACATAAAGAGACGCTGTACACACGATCACACTCCCCAAGCGTACTCTACAAACCGGGTCTAGGTACCCTTGCCCCTGGAGGGGGAACTGCACCCAGACCCAGGTGGTGTTACCCTTTTCCCTGCGGTGGGGGGAGGCAGACCGCCCCGACTCCGCAGCAGCAGGGAGGCCCCACACTCCAGACCGCAGTCGGACGGCCAACTCCTCCTCCTAGCCCCCCCGCTCCAGCAGGTCGCAGAGAATGGGGGTGAGAGAAGACTCCAAACCTCCCTCCACCCGCTCATTGTAGTGTTGATGCATGTGTCATCAGATCAGAAACTTTATTGTCATTGTCATGAGAACAACGAAATTAAGAATGGTCCCCGATCATTGCATCATCCCTAGCAATATCAAAATATAAATAAAACAATAAAATTCAATAAATAAAATAGATAGAATACTTAAAATACTAATAAGATATAACAGTAAAACATTCACATACATTCCCACACACATGCTTCAGACCGTGCATAGATTAACACAAGAGTGGCGTGATGGACATGTAGTTTGTAGTTCAAAGGTGCATTTAAAACCCAGGAGTGCATGGAGCTACCTGCCAGAGAGCAGCAGGTAAGCGCATGGTCCCTCCTGCTAGCCCTCAATGTCTACGTGTATGTAACCTTGAGAGGTGGGCAACGACGCCAGGGGTGGGGTGTACACCCTGATGGTACTTTGGATTCCGTGTATCGTGCCCACCCCCAAGATCCTATATGTATGTGTAATGAGAGTGTGAGTAATGTGAATGTCTAAGTTGTGGGATAAAATTGAGGCAGAGGCAGCCAGAAGGGGACAGGGGGGGGGGTTGGTAGCCTCCTCTGCACCCTGGTGACATACCCCTACTCCAAGGTCCTGCATGTGTGGGTGGTTGTGGTGGAGCGGGAAGAGGGAGGCAGCTGGAGATGGGGAGGGAAGGAAGGGAGGGGCAAGTGACCCCTCCCTGGGGCCAGCTCCCCCGCTGACCCCAGTAGGCACCCCCATACTCCGCGACCTGCCAGGGAAAGGGGGCCCAGGCCCATCCAGACCGGGGCCCAGCGCAGCAGCGCCTCCCGGCCCCACAGAGCCCGGGACAGTCCACCCAACCCCACCACAGAGAAAACTGCACCCACCCCACCATCCACTCATCTTCCAGACTACATAAGACAATAAACACCCAGGCTGAGATCTTCCTCCACCTCTCCTGTATCTCCCCCTCCTGCAGGGAGAGCTCCCGAGGAGAGGAAAGCTCCTGCAAGATGTGACAATCTCCCCCACCAGTTGAAGAGCCCCCCAGGTGGCTCGATGCACCGGCGGCACCCTGCTCCAGGGCTGGGCCCCCATGCACCCACCCGCCCACAACCCCGGCAACACACCAACCAGGACCCAAGCCCCCGAGGCCCGGCCCGGGCCCCAGCCCAGAGACGGAGCGCCCCCAGAACCTCACGCCCATCCCGGACCCACCCAGGGGCAGCCAGGCTACCAGGTCAGTAACCCACGTCCGTCAGCACAGACCCACCCCTAGCCCCGCTGCACGCAGCCGCGAGGAAACAGTCACCTGAGAGCCAACAGAGCCCCTAACCGGACATGACCGCTACCCCGGGTTGAGCCCCCCAAGGAAGATGCCTCCGGGGAACCCCCCGACGCCCTAAGCCTGTCCCTACCCCCACACCAATCACAACAGTGAAGGCGGGACCAAACTATGACCCCCCACCCCCACTAGGTGATGGAGCTGATCAAAGGAGCCCAGAGCAATTGATCTGATGTGGTGGCAGAGGCTGTATCAAGACTAATGTAATCTAATAGATAATTTCTATATTGGTTAGAATTAAGATTATTTTTATTTTTCCAGTTCATGAGGACTGTTTTCTTGGCTATGCATAGGGCAGTGAAAACCATATGGGCGATATTCTTTTCTGAAGTGACATTATCTAAGCTGCCCAACAAACACACTAAGGGGGAAGTTGGAATGTTACATTTCAGACACTTCGATAAGTCTTCACATATCTCGCGCCAAAACTTCTGAACTGGTGGACAGAACCAAAGAGCGTGGATATAATTGTCCGGTGAATTGGTTTGGCAGTGTGAGCAGTTGTTGGTAGACGTAAAGCCCATCTTGAACATCCGATGACCTGTATAGTGCACTCTATGTAATATTTTGTATTGAATTAATTGAAGACTGGGATTTCTAATTAGATGAAAGGTTTTTATGCAAATCTGAGACCAGAAGTTTAGGTCTAAGTTAACTGATAAATCCGCTTCCCATTTTGCAATAGGAAGTGATATTGATTCATCTGTTTTAGAAAGCATTCTGTATATTTTGGATAGTAATTTGGGGGTTTTAAGAGTAAGAAATTGAACCACACTTGGTGGTGTTTGTAGTTCAACTTGACCCGGTTTAAATTTCTTTTTTACTATGGATTTAATTTGTTGATATTCTAAAAATCTTTTCTTGTTTATCCCATATTGTGTAACTAGTCCGTCAAATGAGATAAATTCTGTTCCTTCTAGTATATGTTCTAAATATTTGATTCCTTTACCACTCCAATCTGAAAAGTTTATCATATTATTGTTTTGTAATATGTCAGGGTTGTTCCAGATAGGTGTACGTTTGCATGGGATTAATGAAGACGCTGTCAATTTTAGAAACTCCCACCATGCTGTCAGAGAAGAGCTGATGTTGATGCTTTTAAAGCATTCATGTCGTTGGATGTTTGAGCTGATAAATGGTAGGTCTGAGATCTCTAGATTATTGCAAAGTGCTTGTTCTACATCTAACCAAGGTTCATCTAAGAGGGTATGTTTTAGCCATCCTGAGATAAACTGAAGCCTGTTGGCTAAGAAGTAGTGCTGAAAGTTAGGCAGTTCTAGTCCTCCTTTATCCTTGGTCTTTTGTAGTGTTTTTAAGCTTATACGTGGGGGTTTATTTTTCCAAAGGAATTTGGACATACATGAATCTAGCGATCTGAACCAATCTTGTGGCGGTTTAGTTGGGATCATTGAGAATAAATAATTTATTTTTGGTAAGACCATCATTTTTATAGCGGCAACCCTTCCCATGAGTGATATGGGTAGACATTTCCATCTAGCCAGATCATCTTCTACCTTCTTTAAAAGTGGGATATGGTTTAATTTAGTTAGATCTGCAAGCTTGGGAGAAACATTAATACCTAAATATTTTATATTTCCCGATTGCAGTGGTGTAGAAGAGGAATTATGGAGGGAGCAATTAATCGGTAGAACTGTAGATTTTGACCAGTTAATTGAGTAATCTGATATTCTTGCAAAAGAGTTTATCAATTCAATCACCCCAGAGATATTGGTTTGTGAATTTTGGAGAAAGAGTAACACATCATCCGCATAAAGGCTGATTTTATGTTCCACGTTCTTGCATTTTATGCCCTTAATTACTGAATTCTGTCTAATTGCTGCTGCTAGTGGTTCAATAAAAATTTGACCATTGTTGTCTTCTTCAGCGTCAATGTGGAAATCTTTTCACCCTTTGGGTTATTACTGTGTTTGTGGAATCTTCTTGCAATAGCTGGCATGAACCCAAGTGGCTCGACCTTCGACCTAAACTGCTGTCAAGCTGGTCTGATCAGCACCCGGTCTCCCAGTCTGGGAATTCCCCACCTTGGAAGGATTTCAGCATTCACCATGTTATACTCACACATAAGGCCAAGTGTTGGAATTTAATAATCTTTAATACAAATATACCTCATTGTTACGTATCTCACAACTGCTTAATATTTAGCATCACACACTTGTTTATACTTTATTTCACACAGTTAAGTATTGTAAAGTTTTTTTCACAATTCGGCTGATAAATAAATATAATATTTATTCACCTAGATAATCCTACATTATTTATTTTTAAAAGTGATTATTATTATCCAATGTTTGATGATTTTTTCAGTAAATACTACTGATACACATATCAGTTTATTTGTAAAACAACACAGGAACAGTGATTACAAGAATGATCACAGTTGTCATTATTTATTGGGTTAAAAAAACTTTTAAAGAGCAAAAGCAGAAGAATAAGAATCTGTGAGACTGTTTGGCATCATAATATCATGATAATGATATAATGATCTTATATTATAATAATGAATACACTGAACTGTAGGAAGGTCAAATATCTAATATCTAATATAAATTTTTGCATGATATTGGTAAGAAGAAGTCATCTTACAATAAGACATCAACATTACACACTGTTTATTAACACATGGAAATAAATGGCAGGCTGTGTGAATGAATTATCCTTAAAGTATGTTTTAACTGCCCAATCCATGCTTATCTAAGATGGCATCTGTGGGAGCTGTCATGTCCCGTCAACTAAATTTGCCTGGTATTGTTTGTGTTTTACAAAGTGAACTGGACACAAAAGTAATACTGATTTTGATTTTGCTGACTGGTTCTTCTTCTGGGAAGTAACATTGTTATAATCACACAACAACAACAACAACAACAACAACAACAACAACAATAATAATAATAATAATGGCACAAAGTTAATGTAGTCAGGAAAAACAATACAGTGAAGAAATAAACCATCACAGCACCATTTAAACAATTAGCTGTTTCCATTAGATTCATTTTTAGATTCATTTCATAAGCACATAATTTTATTAAACCTTATAAAAATGTAATCTGCCGTTATATTTACAGCTGGTAAAAAGTCCCCCAAATTTTTCAATCAAAGGTGTTAACATGTTTATTAATCTCATATACAGCCTTATACCTCAGTAATCAAATCTGACTTTTCTCTGCTCTGCCTGGTGTTCACTGACTTCATGTCACTGGCAGAGTGTTTTTTCTCTTTCTTCAAGGCACTCTCCAGCACATTCAGGATGGATTTTCGGACTTCAGCCTTAAAATCTTGTCTTAAGAAGACATACAGCAGTGGATTCAGGCAGCAGTGAAGAACCATCAAATTCGAGGCGACATTCGACACAATTAGAAAGGCAAAGTGAAATGTTGCATTTGGTGCCTTAAATATCACCAGCTGAATAAGATCAATGATGTAATAGGGAGCCAAGCACAGAAAAAAGGCAACAATAATGGAAGTGATAACTTTAAAGGGGCGACTTGATTGGCTGGCCAGGCTGTGGTTTCTCCTGAGACGATGGATGATGACAGCATAACAAGAGACAATGACAGTTAAGGGGACTGCAAATCCGAGAAGGAAGTGGGTGATAACAATGGTCTGAATGACAGTTGGTGTTGCTTTTTCAAAAAAACCGATGTTGGAGCAGTAAGTTGTGTTTTCAGTTTCTTTCTTTGTGTCCATGTAAAAATAATGTTGAATGTTGACAATCAAAGCCAACATCCAAACACACAGACTAACATAGGTTGCACTGCGTACATTTCGGTGGTTCTGAGCCCAGACAGGCCACACCACAGACACACATCTGTCCACACTGATCACCACCATAATGTAGACACTGGCATACAAGTTTAGAATGATTAGAGTGCCGCACAGCTTGCACATGAAATTGCCAAAGGGCCAGTGAAACTGCAAAGCCAGGGATGTTGCTCTAAGGGCTAGAAACACTGCAAAGATGAAGTCAGCCACAGCAATGTGGAGGTACCAAATTGTGTTAACAGTTTTCTTCATCCTGAACCCGGTCACCCAGATAACCAGTCCATTCCCGAGCACACCGAGGAGAGACACCAGGGAGAAAACAACAACAGCCACGGTGGTAAGAGACGAAAACAAGTCAACCCAAGAATCGTTTAGATCAGGTGCAGCAGTTGTATTGATTAGACTGGCCATCTCCATTATTGTTTATCAAGAAACCTGTAATATCAAGAAAACAAAAAGAACAGAAAAGAGACATCAGGGTCTGTATGAATGTATGTAAAGTAATCTTTAATTTTCCTAATCTTTTAGATTTCTGCTTGAGTAGAGCTGTTAAGCTGTTAAGGCAGATTAAGGTCTAGATTTCACAAATGATAAGCCAAGAAGGAAATGAAGAAATTTCAAAGTGAATTTAAGAGATGAACTAATCAATTAAAGCAATTTTTAAAATAAGATATTGTATCTCAAGATGAATAAGTTTTACAACAAAGTGGGTATAACAGGGACATGCTTGTTGTTAACACAGTAACTCATGAAGTTACTGAAATTATCAATAAAAGGTGCAGGAAAATAAGGAGGTGTTTTTGTCTGACCTTTGATTTATGTAACAATTAGACACAAGGATGAAAAAAAGAACAAAATTTGGTGACAAAAGGTTTGATAAAATCTCTTAAATGATTTTAAATGAAGTAATCTTAAAAAGCAGCACTTATTGTGAAGCAAAATATTTAAGCTCATTCAAACTATGCTATTTTAATCTATTCAATGAGTGGTGCATATATGTAAAAATAAATCCATAGATGATGATTTTCATGAACCAGCAGCCTTTTTCAGAAGTTGAAATATTTTGCCACAAAGGCAGATTCCCCTCTGTTCATGTTGCCCAGTGCAATTTCATGTCAGTTGTAATTAAAGACTTTTTATGTTTATGTAATGAGGAGAACTGTAATGACCTTCGTGTTTGGTTTGAATACACCTTAATACAGCAAAGCGTTTTTTACAACAATTAGAAACAGACAGAAAAACATACGCACGATCACTGTGTGAGAAACAAGTTATAATATGACAGAAAACAATTACTTCAAGAATTCTCATCAAAGCAGTGCTCTCTCTTAAATGCAACAGCTTAGCTTGTTTGCTTAATTTTAATAAATTATCTTATTGTATTATGTAAATACCAGGGTCAGTCTATTCCTGCATAGCAAATATGTGATGATTTTACAAACTTACAAAAGGAAAATATCAAAGATCATTTACCTTTAGGGAAGCTCCCTTGTTGGTTGTTGATGAATGCAATGCAGAAAAATGCCAGGTTAATATATGTGAGGTAAGACGTCACTGCCCACAAAGAAAGAAATTGAGAGAGAGCGAGAGGGAGAGAGAGAGAGAGAGAGCAAAAGATGTCTAAAATCTAAAATATAGTGTGCCACCAGTATAGCTCTGTTATCAGCATCCTGTTTTGCAAGCTTGGTCAGCTTTTGTATTTACTCTGAAAGTTGCCATTTTTGCCCTTACATTTATCTCATTTATTCTTTCTCTTGATTCTTAGTTTATTTCTGTCTTAACTTTTACAGTGTTCAAAGAATTAAAGGGACACTTTGAAAACACATCAGACCTTAATGGGAAAACAATGTGCCGAGCTTGAAGGACAGACTGCCCGCATAGGCGAGAGGGGAATTTTAAAAAAATATTGTAGGAGGTGACTTTGCCTCTGAACAGGAAAATATGTACAGTCGGGGGTCAAAGTGGGTTCAGCAGGTGGGGAAACAATGACTCTCTTCTCTTTTTGCTTCTCTCTCTTAGCTTTTTGTTAAAGCAAAAATAATAACCCTACTTTGAAAATGGAAAACTAGAAAGAACAGATATTTATTTAAAATGTAGGGACCGTCACTCACCAGGAGAAATGCAGGACTAAGTGGACAATGGGCAGTGAACAATTTCATACATTATCTAATGGCAGTCAGGGTGCTGTTACCTTGCCTAGAGGTGTGTGCATTACTTCAAAGATTAGCAGTACCCAGTAGAGGAGGCACCGGAAGCAATGTGAGAGAAGTGGGGCAAGCCTATTAGGCCACCTATTAGGTAATTCAATTAGTTATTATTGCCAATGATTGCTCACTAGATCACAAAATATACCACATACTTTTATGAACCACAAAGGTGAGGGACCGCTGTGTTTTCAATAAGTCTTGGACTCTGTCATTCAGCTAGCTGGGTTAACAAGCTACCGCACCAACTGAGCCTTAAGTTAAGACTCATGGTGGGGAAGTGTGTGTTTACATCATTGACGCTTGGTGCTAAAGTGCTACTGTTGTGCACAAATGCTGTCCTCCACTGGCAGTTTATTATCATTGAGAAGAAAGGCAAGACCATCAGACCCTGCGTAGAAAACATTGCATTTGTTCACATCTCCTTTTGAGTTATTACAGGGAGCAACCATCTTCAGTAAACTGGACATGCAGAATACTTACCATCTGGTAAGAGTAAAGGAAGTGGATGAGTGGATGAATACCTCCACCAGGAAGACGAACTCAGCCAGCCTCACCTCTGCCATTTTGAGTATCTGGTGATACCTTTTGGTCTTTCGAATGTCCCCTCTGTGTTTCAGTCCCTCGTGAATAACGTCCTCCAGGACTTCATTAATCGCTTTGTCTTCGTCTACATGCTTATCTTTTTGAAATCAGCCCAAGAACATGAAACCCACGTCAGGCAAGTGCTACAATGTTTGTTGGGGAATAAACTTTTTGTAAATAGAAAAAAATATGAATTTCACATTGACACAGCTTCCTTCTTGTGCTACAGAGTAGAGAAAGGCAACCTCAAACCAGAGCCTGCAAAAGTGAGGTAGTAGTAGACTTGCCAGTCCATCTAACCACATGCATCTCCAATGTTTCCAGAGTTTTGCTAGCTTGTATCGCTGTTTCATCGGCGATTTCAGCAAAATGGCCTTACTCTTAACACATCTAACCTCTCCAAAAGTTTCTTTTAGTGGTGTGCGGATTGATTTTGAAATATCGATTCTTCCGATACCAGTAATTTATGTTCTAGAATCGATTCTCATATTAAAATATTGATATTTTAGTACTTTGGGGTAAATTTTTAGTTTTTCATTAACAGGAAAGCAGTGGAAACAAACTATATCATTCGAATTGGAAGGAACTACTTCCTCTTACGCCTTTCATAGTCATGTGCGAAATACGGCTGTATAAATGTGTCGCAGCCCCTGGCGTGCGCACTCACAACAATGGCTGAGCGTAAACAGAGTCATGTGTGGACGTATTTTACCTCCACAAACAGTCAAGACGCGGTTTGCGATACATGTGGCAAGACAGTGAGGTGTGGTGGCAACAGCACTAACCTCGTCAAACACCTCAGAGTAAATCATGTCACAGAATATGAGCTTATGTTGAGACAAACTGAAGAGGAGGACAGGGACAGGTGCTACCAGGGCGAGACAGACGTCTCTCGCGGAGTCCTTTAGTACTGCAGGCAGGCAACATGCTCAAATAGTGCACAACTTCAGGTTTTTTATTTCTGTATGATAATTCTGCATTATTAAGCAATGAGAACAAGTAGTCTGATGTCCTGATCATTATGAAGCTATATTACTATATTCTCATTACAATTTCATAATACAATTATATATTGTATTATGAAATACAATAAAACATTACGTTTTTGTACAGAGTATCGGTATCGGATCAGTATCGTCGATACCACCCTGAATTTTAGTTGGTATCGGATTGGAAAGGAAATCAGTGGTATCGCACATCACTAGTCTCTTTCCAGTGGAATCCTTCAGCGTAGTCAGTGTTTGATCTCCTGAAGAAATGTTTCGCCACCACTCCAGTCCTGTCCCAGCCTGATATTAACTGCTAATTTATCATCGAAGTGGATGCCTCAGACTCTGATATAAGAGCAGTCCTCTCTCAGTAACGGGAAACTGCATCCATGTGCTAATTTCTCCTAGTTGTCTCCTTGATTGCAGTGGGTATGCCGATCGCAACAGAACCCCTGCACCAACTTACACCAAAGGCCAGAAGGTTTGGTTCTCTACTCAGTAATTGGGAGTACTCTCCCAGTTGGACCATGTGAAATAGAGTCTATGGCCAACCCGGTTTTGTGCATCTGAAGCTGCTTCTCAATATGCAAACTCATAATGCGTTCCATGTATCTCAACTAAAACCTGTCCACTCCACATTCTGGTGAAATCACTGTAAAGTGCACTAAACTGTGATTCATTTCCACACTGATCACTAGAATGTAGACCATGACAAATGTGTTCATATAGACCATATTTATGGTGTATCACACTCAGGGGTAGAGATCTTGCAAAGAAGAAGTCAGCTACAGCAAGGTTGAGGTACTGAAATGTATTGACTGTTTTCTTCATCTTGATCGTGGTCACTCAGATATCCACTTGATTCCAGAGCACGCAAGGCAAGAGCCCAGGGAGAAAACAACAATACGGATGTTGGTGAGAGACTGAAACAACTCAGCATACACAGAGCCATTTGGATCAGGTTCAGCAGTTATATTGATTTGACTGAAAGAGTTAATTGTTATATCCATCATAGTCTTGAGACCAGTGAAGATGATATAAAGAAACAATACAAATGTATGTAAATCTTTAATATTTCTACTGTAATGCTTGCAGAGTAGAGATTTTCTATATGAGCACAGATTTAGGCACTGAAAGTTGTCTAGGCCTTCATACTGTGGAGCTAAGAAAGAAGCAAAGAAGAGTAAAATTTAGCATAAATTAATGACATAAAATACCAAAATTCAGAAAACCCGAATTTTTCACTCTTGAGATGAAAAATAACAATACAGGAGTGTGCTACGAAGTGATTTACATGTGTGGGACATGTGGGGACAGTGTTAAAACAGTGACGTATGATATTACTGAAGTCATCTTTGAGTAAGAAAATAAAAACATGTACACTTTCTCTTTGTTTGTCCTCCTGTACAGCATGTCGGTGTAATTTCACAACATAGACACAAGCATTAAAATGCAAGTATGAAAACAAGTTGATGACCAAAAATTTAGAAAGCCTATTTTGTAAACATTTTAAATATTTTATAAGCACTCATATACCACAATATACAACCTTGATGAGTGTCACTGATGTCTGCAGTTAGATGCTGCCAAAACAATAAGAAAATATTTGCATATATTCCTGGTTTGGATACAGCTCTTTTTATCACTATTCTGCATAGTTCTTTTTGTTGCCATTGTTTTTGTGTTTTTTTTTCAAAGGTACCTTTAGCCCTTTTCAAAAACTGATTGTCATTAACTTTCTATGACAAAATTCTAATATCCAACAAAGTATCCTTTATCAGTCTTTATGTAAATTGGTTTATGTATTTCATATGGATATTGTCATCCTTTGATTTTTTATGGTAAATGGTAAATGGCCTGTATTTGTATAGCGCTTTTACTGGTCCCCCCTAGGGACCCCAAAGTGCTTTACAGTCATCCACCCATTCACACACACATTCATACACTGGTGGAGGCAAGCTACAGTTGTAGCCACAGCTGCCCTGGGGCAGACTGACATGTTTATGTTGTTATGTTTTTATTCCTTTGCGAAAATCTTTTCACTCTTTTTGAAAAAGGGAATATGTGATCACCCTCAACAACGCATATCCACTCAAAGTTTTCAAAAACTGTGAGAAATTCTCAGCCGCTCTAAAGAGACAGAGACAGAAAAATGATTGTTGTGTTGTCATTAATGTACCATGCAACTTGTTATAACAATTATAATGTGTTATAAAAAATTACCGCATCCTGTTTTGCCATCTTGCTTGAAATTTCTTGTTAACTCTTACAGTCATCAATGTTCTTCTTGTGCTTGGTCAGTGTTAAGTTTTGAAAGAAGTTTGGGACCATGAGATATACACCGTGTGGCATTGCTTATTGACAATAACACAGCCTAACAATACCTAATTTCTTCAATTTTCTTTAAAGTAAATTTAACTTAAAACTTAAATATCTCTCCACTCCATTATATTTTCTATATGTACAGGGAATAACACCCCTTCGTCATGGTGCATGGATACTTCTTTAAGATAATCCTGCCTGCCCGGCCATGCCCCACAGCTTACCTATAAAACAGCTGTGCGGTGATGGAATAATCAGAATGCTTCACCAGTCGGCCAGATGCAAGACTGGCCTGAACGAGTCCCACAATTTGCGAGGACCGCAACAGAGCGGGCTGCTTATGGTCGGCCTGCAAGATGCTGAGATGACTGTGGAGATGAAGGCTGCTGCTGAGGGGCACCCAGCATGAGTTCTCCAAAAGAGGGGCTGGCTACCACATACAGGCGGTAGAACCTAGTAAAGGTTGAACCCTGTCACCATGTTGCTTCTGCACAAATGGCAGATGCCCCTCCACAATGTCCATGATGTGGCAAAATGTGAGTCGGGGGGGATCCCTGCAGAGGCATAAGCTTGCAGAATGCCTTCTAAAAACCAGTGAGACAACTGGAGTTGGACAGGGGTTTGCATTCACTGTAGCCTCTAAGGGACTCTCTGTCCTGATGATAACATGGACTCCCTGAAATTGAGGCAGATACGGCTAGAGTGACAGATCAGGAGGACAGCCTGTTCCAACATGTTGATATGGTGGGACACCTATAAGCTGGTCCAGCGGCGCACAGTGGCAGCCATGAGGCACATGAGGTGGAGGTACAGCCCCAAGCTTAACCGAGAGGGTAGACCAAACTGGTCTAGGCATGCCCTGAGAACCGGACACCGTTCAGCAGGAAGAGATGCGGAAGCTCTGATGGAGTCCAGGGACATACCCAGAAATGCTGTGATCTGAGACAGTTACAGTTTACACTTCTTGGGATTCAGGCGCAGCCCTAGAGGCTGAGCATGGGATACCAGCAGCGCTACATGGTTGCGGCACTGCTTTTCTGACATGGCGCAGACCAGCTAGTCGTCCAGGTAATTCAGGACCCTGAGGTCCTGCCGCCTCATAGGAGCAAGGATGGCGTGAACATCTGGGGTGCGAGAGAGAGGGGAGGACTCAAAACTGTAAGAAACGTTACTGCCCCTGCCAGATCTGGATCTGGATCTGGAAGCATTCGTCCTTCGGGTCAATGTCACCTGTGAGGGTGAGGGTCTGCTGGGAGTTGCTAACTCAGGTGAAGGTTGTGATGGTTGTGATGGGGGGGGGGGGGGGGGGGGGGGGGGGGGGGGTCTGCGGAAAATCTGCAGGTGGTAGCACTGGGTCATGGTAATAACCACCTAAGGGTCTGCCCCCAGAGCCGACCAGGCCACCCTGCATTCCACAGCAGACAGGAGAGGGAGCTGGGTGGCCTGGCCTATGGAAATGTCGGAAGGTGGTGGACAGCTGAGCCTTGGCCACGCGTCCTCCACCTTTGCCCTGCATGTGGGTGCTGCATCTGCAAAAGATATCCAACTGAGGCCTGAGATTCCCACGGCCTGGGAGCAGGTTAAGTCACGGAAGCCCTGGGCCTAATTACACTCAGAGAATGCCTAAGCAGGCCCTCAACATGTCCTGACCATCACAGTGACTACTCCAACTTCCTGCAGAAGTTGGATTGCCCCTGGGCCAAAATTGCTGTAGGTTCAACTGGCAGCCTCATTAGGCAGTCCTGATTGTGCTGCCAGAGCTGGGATTGAGATAGTCAGTCAGAGGTGGCCGTGTACCACCCAGAAAGAGGCCAAGGAGCTACTTGTGGAAAAGGCCTGCTCGTTCATGAGCAAAGCTAGGTGACTGGAAGCAGCCAGGAACTCGCCTGCGTTGCCAGGGTCCCCAGATCATACCTGCATCTGAATGGCCTGTTGTAAGAGTAAGATAGACAGGCCTGAATTGCAACGGCGCTGTGTAGCCCAGCTAGCATGGTGTCCATTACCCAAGCGTCCTGGCTAGGAAATGAGCGGGCGACCAGACGGGCCAGGGGCGGATTCACTGGGGGCAAGCCCCAAGCAATCTGCTCTCGGCTAGGCATGCAAGGAAATCTCCTGCAGGCACGGGACCACTGGTGCAAGGCTACAGGGGAGTCAAACTGCCTGCACACTAGGCCCATGGGCCTGGACACTCTGCCATTGCCTGTAAGCCATCCACCTTCCCTACCTTAGCCTTAGGTAGTGGTTCCCAAACTGTATTTGCTATGACCCTCTGTGTTTTACAAGAAAAATGTTCACGCTCCCCCACCCCCAACAACTCATATCCACTCAAAGTTTTCAAAAACTGTGAGAAATTCTCAGCCGCTCTAAAGAGACAGAGACAGAAAAATGATTGTTGTGTTGTCATTAATGTACCATGCAACTTGTTATAACAATTATAATGTGTTATAAAAAATTACCGCATCCTGTTTTGCCATCTTGCTTGAAATTTCTTGTTAACTCTTACAGTCATCAATGTTCTTCTTGTGCTTGGTCAGTGTTAAGTTTTGAAAGAAGTCTGAGGAAATTCAAGGTGTTTCAAGTGGCAGTAACACATAACGTAATAAAGCAATTGAAGTAAAAGGTACTGTCATGTGACCGAGTGTGAACCCAGATACAGGACTCAGCTGACTGACATAACTCAAAGTCACAGCTTTACTTAATGCTGGTAAAAAAATAATAATTCTGGTTAAAATTGGATGTGGATGCTCTTCTTGAAAGAATCGCTATGAGAGAAACTTTAACAGAAGGAGAATAAGCGACACTGTGTATATCTTATGGTCCTGAGTTTTTGACCCAGGACTTTGAGTTTTTGTTCTGGAATTATTATTTTTTTTACCAGCATTAAGTAAAGCTGTGACTTTGAGTTATGTCAGTCAGCTGAGTCCTGTATCTGGGTTCACACTCGGTCACATGACAGTACCTTTTACTTCAATTGCTTTATCACGTTATGTGTTACTGCCACTTGAAACAAGATCCTTCAAGTGCACTTAACCCCCCCCCCATCAAATTTCTCAATGTTTCTGTCTTCCACAATAAAAATGCTTAAAGGAATAAAACTATTTTCTTGTTTTTAACTGGAAATAAAATACCCCAAGACTGCTGATAACTTTATACAACATATGCAACTAACATCATTTCAAATTTTCTGTAAAACCAGCAGTTATGGTCTGTACATAAGTGGCACTTGACCTGTGGTTTTTCTTTTTAATTGCTCACAGAAGGGAACATTTGATGCTGTTTTTCCAAATTCTTCAACAGAGAAAATATGTTCTGAAACTATGGGGTTCTCTCTTTTAAATAATTGTATGCCCCATCTGTTTCTGACCTCTTGCCTGTGACCTTCAAATCTGTCAAGGCCGATGTCAGAATAGACAAAATCACATGGAGGCACAGGTTAGCATGATAACACAACTTTATTGTACAAAGCACTAAACTGCAAGGAAAATTAGACTGTGAACTATGAACTGAGAATTATTACATTTGTAAAGGTGATGTAAAGCAATAACTAGAAACAAAACACAATTACATTACCAGGACAACTAGACCATCAACTATGAACAAAGATTTCTTAAGTCTTTGAGTTTAACGTGAAGCTATGATTAGAAGCAAACATAATTGGATTGAACATGAGCAAGGCAAGGCAAGGCAAGGCAAGTTTATTTGTATAGCACAATTCAACAACAAGGTGATTCAAAGTGCTTTACAGAGACATTAGAAACAAGAACAAATAAAAAGCATGATTTAAAATTGATTAAAACAAGCAAATAAACTAACTAACTAATTAACAAACAAACAAACAACAGTATATAAAATCAAAACAGATAAAATCAGAACAGTAGATAAAATCAGTAGTTAAATGTAAGTTTTGAAATTTAAGCTTAAAGTGTGGATTTGGTGCTTTATTCAAATGCAGCTGAGAACAGGTGAGTCTTCAACCTGGATTTAAATAAACTGAGTGTTTCAGCTGATCTGAGGCTTTCTGGGAGTTTGTTCCAGATATAAGGAGCATAAAAGCTGAATGCAGCTTCTCCGTGTCTGGTTCTGACTCTGGGAACTGATAAAAGATCGGATCCAGATGACCTGAGGGATCTGGATGGTTCATACTGGGTCAGGAGGTCATTGATGTATTTTGGTCCTAAACCATTCAGAGCTTTATAGGCCAGCATCAGAACTTTAAAGTCTATCCTCTGACGGACAGGCAGCCAGTGTAAGGACCTCAGAGCTGGACTGATGTGGTCCACTTTTTTGGTCTTAGTGAGGACTCGAGCAGCAGAGTTCTGAATGAGCTGTAGTTGTCTGACTGATTTTTTAGGTAGACCTGTAAAGATGCTGTTACATTGACTACAGAGGCTTAAGCTCAGGGGCATGAAGGAAAGCCACAGCCTTCAGGGAATGCAAGCGGGATTCTCAACACGGGATTCTCAACACACAGCCACTAAATGCACAGTAGAGTGCATTTAGTGACTGAGTCCATACGATCCAGAGGAGTTATTATCAAAGCAGGTTTGCCTTACAGTTTGCAGGTGGAGAACTGGCGACAGGGGAGGTAGGAGTTCCGGGTGAGGTGGCTGGGTTCCAAGAGCAGAGAATCTGTTGAATGCAATGAGGGCGGCTGGAGGGCAGGTTAGTTGAGCAGACCAGAGCTGAGGAGAACAGAGCTGCCAAGCCTAAGGCCAGTGACAGGAGAAAAGGTGAGTATTGTCTGGGATGTAGCGTGGAAATCGGCTGAGCAGCTGCAGAGAAAAACACGAGGTAAGTTTCTTTCTATGACAATCTCTCTTTAAGCAAAAGCTGTCATGGCCAGCACTAACTGTGGTTAGCAGAACACTTGGCAAAGAGTAGTGCTGAGTGCTAATCTTAAATGCTGGGAGCTCAATTGCCCGCAGGTGTGGAGACCAGTGTTGGTCAAGTTACTTGAAAAAAGTAATCAGTAACTAATTACTGATTACTTCCCCCAAAAAGTAATCCCATTACTTTACTGATCACTTATTTTCAAAAGTAATTAATTACTTAGTTACTTAGTTACTTTTTAAAAACCCGATTTACAACCTGAATAGGTAATAAAGTGATAGATCTTTCAGCCCAATTCTACTTTTTCTGCATAATCCATCATACAAAATGTAATCAAATGGAAAAGTCTCTTTTTTTTAACTTGTTTTATCAGTTTTAATCTTTTAACTTTATGCATCAAGCAAAAATTTAATTATATGCAACATTCTGACTTGAATAAATTAGTTTAACATTGAAACCTATTTTCTGCACATTCCAGCACATAAAATAAAATATTTTTTGTGTTTACACTCACTCTTTCAAATAGATGCAAGTAAAACACAGCAGAAAATAAATAAAGTCAAAGACTCAGCGGTCCTGTTGCTCTATTTTCACCTGTAAAGCAGGACTAGGGTAGGCGGAGGTTTACCCTGGTGCAGGTGTGCCGCGGTCAGTTGAAGAATCCGCGAGTTTCTCTGTGAGTTTCCCATTATGTCATAGCGCACTCGGTGCTTGCTTGGAAGTTTAGGGTTTTTTTTCGCTGTAAAAAGAAGTTTTCTTCCCACGCACAATGGACACTAATGTTTTTGTCACTTTTTATGGAATCAAACTCAAAGTAAGGTCAGTACTTCCACGCTTTAAACGCTGCACGCTCATACTCTCTCCCACAATCGATATATGATCCACTGTTGATCTGCACACAGCTGTTGTCACCAACGGCGCACTCGCTTACGTCACTGTCATGAGACATTCTCGCAGAAAATCACGGTTTTAGTAACGCAGTAATGCAGCGTTCCTACGGGAAAGTAACGGTAATCTAATTACCGTTTTTGCAATAGTAATCCCTTACTTTACTCGTTACTTGAAAAAAGTAATCAGATTACAGTAACGCGGTGGAGACATGCCAGAGTTCACTTGCCAGCAAGTAAAGATTTGTTGATACTGTTAATAAAGTTTACGATGTATGAGAGGCACAGAAAGATGTAAACATAAACATTTGTGTGTCGATCCTAACAGTGTGTCACTCTGACTTTTGATTTAGACACAAACATGAAAAGAGAACACCAAAGGTTTTGAAATACTGGGCAGCATGGTGGTCAACACTGTTGCCTCACAGCAAGAAAATGCTGTGTTCTAATCCACCGTGTGACCAGGACCTTGCTGTGTATAGTTTGCATGCTCTCCACATGTCTGCATGGTGCCATACATTACATTACTTAATATAGCCTAGCTTGTATTATTCAGAGTATTCCTTTGTGTTCTTAGTGTTAATATCTCATCTTTGTATATAGATTCACCCCGTCCCCCTGAGCCTGTATGTGAGTTTGCCTTACTAGTATGGGGTGTGCGAGAAGGCGAGCAGGTTATTTCAAATATCACACGCTTTGGTTACCAGTGCACATGAAAAGAGAAAGACTTCACTGAGTGAAAAAGGGATAAAGATACAAGCTGGTGATGATCCAGTGTAGCTGGTCTCAGGTGATGAAGAAACAGCCTGATCACCTTCTCTACAAAATCAAGATGAGTTTAAAAACTAAAATTTAGTTTTTCAAGGTATGTATGCTACTTTATATTTAAAGTGCTCATATTTCAACTGAATGCTGTTATGTGTATGCATCTCTACACATATTATAGGAAAATTTATAATAATCCACAGCAGATCTGATCAAAAGCAAAACTTTGTTCTTTCTTGCTGTCTTTCAATGTTAAAGTATAAAACCCCATTTAATTCAATATATTTTCAAGTCATATTCCACCACAGTTTTCTCAGTATTACATTTTGAATTTTTATTTATTTTATTTTTAGCTTAAAAATTAAAAAACACTAAGAAGTATTAAAGTATACTTTAACACTTCTTAGAAGGGGGGGTACAATACACACACTCACAGATTTGTGATTAGTTCAATTGTTTTATTTACAGTGTGCTGTCAGACTGCAATATTCATGTTTACTTTACTGCTCAGCTTGCTCTGTCACTCAGCTCAGCTGCACCATTATTTCTCTTGTGCTGGGGGTGGGTGGTGGGGCATGATTAGACAATTGTCATATGCTGTGTCTACCAGCTTCCCCTGACAACCCACTGCCCCACTCTTCCCCTGCAGCTGAGCATTAGATATCAGTGTAACACACTGCCTAGAATACAGTTATGTAACATCATCATCAATGAATATGAACTAGATGGAAGTGATCATGGCTTTTAAATTTTTTGCTGACTTTGACTACATGTCTGCTTTTACTTATTTCTGTTGCACTCTCTCTCTTTGCCATCTTCATCCAGCTTTCTCCCTTTCTCTCCCACACGATCCCCTGATTCAGTCTTTCTACTGTCACCAAAAGTTAAATAGAACAGTGAAACACTATTTACAAACTAATAAAGTTATAAACTGTTCTGTTTCAATTCATAACAGTATTCAAACTGAATACAGGCTGCTCTTGGCCACTGACAGGCAGCAGTCTTTTGATTTGTTGTCACTTGGCTCTGTAACTGTACTGTAAACAAACGATGAAACCAAATTTGACCAGAATGGGAATAGAGAACTTTAACAAACTAAGACAATAACCTCTTGTGATAATGGCCCATACTGTTTTTCACACCATGGCTGATAAATAAATAAAATAAAATGTATGTAAGTAAATATAATACTTTTTGTTCAGCGAATAAAACAATACAGGAACAGTGAATAAATGAGGATCACTACTGTCACTATTTATTGACGTCCCTGGGGTTAAAAAACTTTAAAAGAGAGAAACTATCAGTGAGATTGTCTGATATAGACATATATGTTACTAATGGAACTGTAGGAATGTCAAATATTTAATATAAAATGTAAATGTTTACATGAAAACTCAATGGTGGTCAGCTCATAATAATATATTAACATAAAACATAACACGGATTATTAATACATGGAAATGAATGGCAGACTTCATGAGTTAGTTAAAGCAAAAAAAAAATAATAATAATAATAATAATAATAGCACAAAGTTAATGCAGAGCTGTGAGCCAAAGAGGCAAGAAAAACAACACAGCACAGAAATAATACATCACAGTACCATTTGTACCATTAGCTGTTTCCATAATTTTATGAGCGGGGTTTATTTGAAATTTTGTTTATTGGAACAAAATTAAACAAAATTTCATTCATTAAAGGTTTATAAAGATTTATAAAGATTTACTCTGGAGTCATGTTTACAGCTAGTAAAAAGTCTCAAAGAAATTTTCTATTAAAGGTTTTAACATGTTTATGTACCTCATATACAGCCTTATACCTCAGTAATCTAATCTGACTTCTCTCTGCTCTGCCTGGTGTTCACTGACTTCATGTCACTGGGAGAGTGTGTCTCCTCTTCCTGGAAGGCTCTCCAGCACATTCAGGATGGATTTTCGTATTTCAGCCTTAAAATCTTGTCTCAAGAAGACATACAGCAGTGGATTCAAGCAGCAGTGAAGAACGACCAAATTTTTGGCAACAAAGATCCCAATTGAATGGCATAGTGAATTTTTTCATTTGGTGGAATAAATACTATCAGCTGAATGATAGGGAGTCCAGCCCAGAAAAAAGGCAACAATAATGGAAGCAATAACATTGTATAACTGCTTTTAGTTCTATAAAAAAGTAACCTGAATGGACTGCTGTGATTCATAGATTCATGCAGTCATGTATCAGATTAATGCTATGGCTAGTAAAAAAGCCCCAAAGCATTTTAAGATATTTTTGAAACATTTAGAATCATTTTTAAGATAGTTGTCACAATTGTCTGCCATTTACAGTTTAATTATTTGGTTTCTTATACCTCAGTATTCAAATCTGAGCTATTTTTGCTTTGACTGGTGACCACTGACCCTGTGTAAGTGCGAGTGCGTGTCTCCTCTTCCTGAAAGACAGTCTCCAAAACATTTCGGATGGATTTGCGGACTTTGTCCTTAAAATCATGGCCCATGAACACATACAGCAGTGGATTGAAGCAACTGTTGAGAAAGGCCAGACTGGTGGCCAGAGGCATCCCGACACCTATGACAAGATCTAATGTGTTGCTCTGAGTAGCAGACGTGAATTTCACTAGTTCAATTACACCAATTATGTAAAAGGGAGCCCAACACAGGAAAAAAGTGACAATAACAGCAGTGACGATTTTAAACGTGCGTGTTGATTGGCTGGCCATGGTGCGGTTTCTCCTCAGATGATGGATTAGGACAGCATAACAGGACACAATGACAGTGAAGGGAACTGCAAATCCCAGGAAGAGACGAGTGATAGTCATGGCTAGATGACGAAACTGAATCACAGATGGTGCTGTATAGTTATCAGAAAGAGCATAGTTGCTGAAACAGAGGATTTGGTTTTCAGACATTTTCTCAGTGTCCCTGAAGATGAAATATGGAGCACTGAGAATCAAAGCAACCACCCAAACACACAGACTCACATAGGATGCTTTGCGTACATTTCGGTGGTTCTGAGCCCAGATAGGCCACACCACAGACACACATCTGTCCACACTGATCACCACCAGAATGTAGACACTGGCAAACATGTTCAGAAAGCTGATGGTGGTGTTCAGCTTGCACATGAACTTGCCAAAAGGCCAGTGGAAACCTGAAGCTGTGTAAGTCACACTCAGGGGAAGAAATGCAGTGAAGAGGAAGTCAGCCACAGCAAGGTTGAGGTACCAAACTGTGTTAACAGTTTTCTTCATCTTGAACCCGGTCACCCAGATAACCACTCCATTCCCGAGCACGCCGAGGACAAAGGCCACGGAATAAAGGATTACAGACATTGTGTTGAGAGACTGTTTCAGCCCATCATACTTGTCACCATACACAGAGTCATTTTTATCAGGTGCAGCAGTTGTATTAATTTGATCGAAAGAGTTGTTGGTCATCTTCATCAATGTCTTCAGATCTGCATAGAAAAAAACATGAATTTATGTAAAAGTCATTTTTGATATTGATAATAATTCTGTCTTCACATATTGCACAGAAATATAAATTAATTACTCTTAAATTAATGTTTAATTTATAGTTAGTTATGAATCTTAGACAATAAAGGCTCAAAATGAACAGCAAATAAAATGCATTTAGCAGTGAAGGTCATCACTTGTAGTTGAGAGCACTGTTTTCAGCTCAAATTAGATTATAATCCATCCATTCAGTGTTAATGGCTACTTCAGTTCATGATTGCACTACTGTGGCAGCAACATTCACAATGTGATATGAAAATTCTTAACTGGCTGCTGAGCATAATGTATGCATGTAGTCACAGTTATCAGGAAACTGAAGAGTGTCCAAATCAGCAATGATGTTACAACACTAAAAGAGTATGTCACCGTAATTTCCCAACAATTGAACGCAAACACGAAAAAATAAATATCTGACCAAGAACTTCAGAAAAACTTAAATTATTCTTAAAATTTGCAGTCCTCAAAAAAAAAGTATAAATTTTTATTTGTTGGAACTGATTGAAACAGAATTAGAAGAAAAACAATTCAGACTTGTAGAACGCAAAGGAACAACAAATGCTATATTGATAAGCGTCCCAGAAAAAGCAGTTAAACTTCAAAAATATCTGTACTCATGTTTTATTGATGACATGAAAGCCTTCAGCACTATCAGCTACAAAAATCTAATAGTTATTATTAGTTCTGAACAATGGCAAAAAAAGACCTATTATGAAGAACATGCACTTGGAACAAACTGTGGCAATCAAAAGTGACAAAGAAATTTTCACTTCTGGTTTCGAAATTTGTCAAACTCAGAAGTGGTGTAGGGCAAAGTTGTGTGTTGTCAGCTGATCTGTTTCCTCTATACAGTGATTATATCTTGCGAGATTAAAGGAGTGCCAGGCATTGTGGTTGATGGGCACCTCATTAATAACCTGAGATGTGCAGACGACACTGTAATCAATTCAACATCTACAGAAAACAAATACTTATTGTATATAAGAAGAGTGAAGAAGTGGGACGGACATTAAGTCCCACATTCATTTTCTTGAATCTCAAGTAAACTTAGACAATGATCATTTCCAAAAAGAAAGACAATATAGTTCAACATCATACTAAAGAATTCCACACAACAAGGCAATAAGTTTAAATATTTGGGTATTACTGTGAGTAATGAAGATTGTTACGTAAAATCAAGATTTGGATTGCAAAAGGAAAGAAAGCTACCTCTGCAAGGACTACAGTTGATTGACAAATTTCCTTCAAGACAAGAAAGAGAGTCCTAGATGGCTACATCACACCTATCTTCATGTATGGAAGCAAAGAACGACCGACTAATGAAGAGGTTTTAAAATGCGCACACACCAAAAGATCATTAAATAAAACATCAGAGAGACAAGCAAGACTCTCTGGGACAAGTACTGAAAAAGGACAATTGGAATTAAATCTGGAAAAGATTGAAGGGAACAAAGACAAGGCAGAAGGCGAGAAACCGTCACTGGCAGAATACAAGACCGAAGGAAGAAAACACCAAATGAGTTGCTGGACTGTGTGAGAGAGAGGGCATCTAGTCTAAACGCCAATGCCATCCAATAAGACACTTAAGAAGAAGAAAATATGTATGGCTCTTCTGTCAGGTGTGGGTTGATGTGCAGTAGAAGAATATCAGAACAAACTGTGACACATTAATACAACCTAGACTAAACTATGTGTATTTAATATGCTCAATTAAACTTAATATGCTCAATTAAAAAAGATCATTTAAATGATAGGTGATATTTTTCAGCTTTGTTGGCCACTTGTTGACTGACCCATGAAAAGTGGTTTCTCAGTTTACTAAATAAAATAACTATTAAAGGGTTTTTGACAATCCAATCACAGGTTTACCTAATCGTCCATTTGATGTACTAAACGTTGGGCAATTACATCCATCATAATGGTCATGATGGCTGTGTGGGTTTGGGTGAGAATGTGGACTTTAATACTCACTGTGCAGTTGTTGAGCAACACTATGTCAATGGAATTGGAAAAAACCCCAAATTAAATTACTGCTTGTTTTTCTTCAGTGAAAAAGACCTTTACTTAACCTCTAGGTCTGACAGATGATAACAAACTTCTGCAGTTACTCTAACTGCTTGCACCATGCTATATTTGGCTGCCTACATTTATGTCTGCCTGCAGCTTGGTTTAGATGTATTAGTCAACACATTTTGACGAATAAAGAGGTCAAAGAAGTTATAACTGTGCAAAGAACCTTACCGGCAATTACTTTAGAAGTCACTACCCTCATGAAAGTAATGCTGTCTCTTAAGTTCAGTGGTTTAACTTAATTTTAAGAAATTAGCCTATTTGATTATTTAACACTACACTTCCAGTGAATAACTATCCCAGCAGTCAGTGTTTCTACGTTATGCAATAGTGTAAAAAATGAATTTCCTTCTTTTTAATTTTTTTTATATATGTATAAATATATATTCCATCCATTCATGCATGCATATAGATATTCAGGGAACTGAATTTTTGGGGGCGGAATCTTGAAAATGTATTAATCATGAGTGACTTAGTAATTAAAAACTGGGAAAGTCTTAAGTGTCAGAGGTTTATCTATTAAAAAGTAAATACATGATGATTTTACAATCGTACAACAGCAAAGTAACAAAGACGGCATACCTTTAGTAAAGCTCTCTTGTTGGTTGTTGAAGAATCTTCTGCAGATGAATGCCTCATCAAACTCTGACAGGTTATTATAACTGAGACTAATTTGTGGGTCGTATTTTGCCATTTATAACAAGGCAGATCCACCGGAAGTTTGCAAAAGTTTGCAGACAAATGAAAGAGAAAGAAAAAATGAGAGACAGCACTGTTGCATTGTCTTCAGCATGGCCTTAGTATCACTATCTTATTTTGCCATTTTCCTCCAGTTTCTTTCTTAACTCTCTAAGGCAGTGGTTCTCATACCTTTCACAATGAGTATCACCTCATGACATATATGGCTCTTGAAGTACCACCCTTATGACCGACATTAAAGTACAGCAGTACACCACATACAGTTCACACGAGACAATTTTATTTCTTATATAAATGTTATTTATTTTAACTGTCATAAACAGGATGTGACAAGTGATAATACCACTTGTCAAATCCTAATACCACTAGAGGGAGCTCACATACCACAGCTTGAGAACCAGTGCTCTAAGGCAGCTGTGCTATGAAACAATCTGAGGAAAACCAAGGTATTTCCACAGTCAGTGGCATATATTATAAAACAGTACAGATTGTAAAACATGAACCTTTCAGCTCATTGTACCTACATTCCTAATGGGTTTCTTTCTTTCTTTCCTTGTTTTTACTCAAGAGCATTCACACTGAATTAGGTTACAGATGTGGGTTACAGAATAATTATTACCTCTATAAAGTCACCACCTATAAAAAGTCTTTAAATGTTATAAAGCATAAAGGAAAGACTTACCAGATCTCTAGGAAAGTACAACTGAATTGGGCAGAGAAAGAACAAGGTGTTTAATGAATCCGCTGGTGTGGAAGTACGGAAAAGTTTTCAAAGGAAGAGGTTGTTAGGTTGGCTCAGGTTTACTGATTTGGAGATAAAGTTAAGGGGGTGAGGCTGAGATGGTTTTAAGACGTGCAGAGGAGGTGGATAACTAAAGGGACCAACAACAGAAGAAAATCGAGCATTGAGCAACAGAAATCAGAATGAAAACTGTTTTTCCCTGTCTATCAACATCCTGTTTTGCAGTCTTGTTTAACTCTACTTCTTACTCTAAAAGTCAACTGTCCACTTCTTGTATTTTTTCATGTCATGGAATAATTCCATGACATTGCAAGGAATTGTAAAACTGCTTGTGGAAACACCTTATGTGTTGTGATCAGAATGTAAACTGTAGACCTACAATATGAGTGGGAAAGCAGTTAAGCTAAAAATATGTTATTGATCGAAATGTTATTCACAAAAACAACTAAAAACATTTTGTCAAGTGTTCATAAATAAGTTTAAATTATATGGTAATATAAAATATATACCAAAGCTGCTGAGTTTGTTATGATTTTGTGATTCATTATTTTGGATTCAATAGATTTTAGGACTATCAGCTGTGTACCAACCTGACTTCTGCACAACACAACTGATGGAGTTCATCATGAAGCGCATTGAGAGTAGACCAAGAGTTCACAGCACTGTCAATAAAGCAAAGAGTGGCTGCTTTGAGTAATCTAAAATATAAGACATATTTATCAATTTATTTATCATATATTTAATGTCTTCAGTGTGTATCTACAATGTAGAAAGTGAAAATAACGAATTACATGAGAAAGTTTGTTCAAACTAATGACTGGTAGTGTATATATGAAGCAATCCAAGAAATATAAAGTCAAACACAAGCAGGCAGTATTCAGTATGACATGAAAACTAACCCAAACCCAATATGACAGGGAAAGTAAAACTACAAAAAAGACACAACAATCAAAGTAGAGCAGAAAGTCACTGACAAACATTTAGAGTAGACTCTGGTACAATACAATTCTATTAGTACCTACTCAGATTGACTTGACATGGTTCACCATGGTTTTCAGGTTTTTCCATTAGGCCATAGAACCTGATACCAGGTACATTTTAAGAACCTGCTCGGCTGGGGTTCCAAGCGATCCGACCAGGTACTAAATTGTGACGTTGTCAGACTGCATGTCACCGATTGGCTGGCTAGTAGTTTTCACTCGATGAGTCATGAGAGCATTTTGCTCACAAAAATCAAAACTTTTTTTAAAGCCCATTTTTAAGTTTATTCATAGTCTTCGTAATTTCTGAGATCATTCCACAGTTTATTGATATAGCCTTTTTTTTTCATTTGCCCATCTTTACTTCTTCTGCCTATTTAAGGTAATCTTGTCTCAGTCTTGTTACTGACTTGTTGCCAGTTAACCCAATTAGTTGCAAAATGTTTCCTCAAGCGGTTTCTTTTTAGAATGACTTACTTTCCAGCCTTTTGTTACCCTGTCCCAACTTTTCTGTTGCTGCCCTTAAATAAAACAACAACAACAACAACCAATTTTTGTCATGAATAGTAAAATGTCGCTTATCATAAATTAAGTTATCATAAATTAATATCTCTAGAAAATTAAAACCGCCGCCCAAGCATACAGATCACTAATAATTATAGCTCACTAATGATTATTTACTTTCCTTGACCGCAAGTAAAGACATGTTGATTCATAGAGTTCATGGAATTTTACGATTCATGAGAGGCACGGAAAAATTAGAATATAAACAAGCGTGCTGATCCACACCCGTGTGCACACAGGTGTACACACGGGTGTTCACAGACACAAACTACACCCTTCTTGGCTGCTACGTCAAAGCACATTGTGCGCTGTCAATCTTGCGTACTGCACAATAACATGCAATATTTAGTATCTACTGTTATCTACTGTTAACTAGTTTATTGTGATGGTGTTGTATTTAGTATGTTGCTCTTTTTTGTTTGTTTTCTCTTCTATTTTTTCTTATCCCCATACAGGTGATCCAGGTGTTTTGTTTGTTTTTCTTTTTTTTTTCTTCCCCCCTTTCTCACCATCTCATCTCTCCCTCTCATTCTTTCATTCTTTCTCCCTCTCCTATCCCCAGTCATGTCTGTCCCGTCTGTAACAACCAAATATCAAATCAAATAAATGCATAATTATAATAAAGGTCAATCAAATGGACCAATATGGCAAGGCCATGATGATGCAATTGGTAAAATAAATCGCTTGGCATCTTTCTTAGCCTTCAGACAACAATTCTGATGGCTAAAGATCCAAACAGGACAGGCAAAAAAAAAAAGAATATAAACATTTGTGTGCTGATCCTAATAGTGGTAACATATCTCACAGATGTCATTGTGACTTTCAGTTTGGAAATAAACATGAAAAAGGAACACCAAAGGTTTCAGGAAATAACAGTTTTGAAATATGGGGTAGCATGATGGTTAACACTGTTGCCTCACAGCAAGAGAGTCCTGTTTTCAGATCGACTGTGTGACCGAGGCCCTTTCTGTGTGGAGTTGAACCATGAGAAGGTGGTATTCATAAAACTATTAGAAACAAAAATAAGACAATGCAGTTGTTTGTTTTCTTTTTTAAAAATGTGTTTTTAATAAAAATGGAAGTGTAACTGCCTGTCCTTTCACTCAAAGTGGCATTTGTTATGTGTATCATAATAGTTGTCGCTGCCCGGAGTTGGGTGAGAAAGTTCAGTCCAATAATCACCGTGTAGCAGCTGAGCAAATGTACGTTAATGAATGTAAAACTAAATTATGATTCCCATCAAATAAGAATGAAATAAAGAAACAAAATGCCCATTTCTTATCCACTAGGTCTTACAGAGTTCAACCAAAACCAAAACTATATCATGAACTACCACAGTTACTCAATACATGTGGCTTCTTGATCCATGTTGTTTTGCATGTCTGTATTTATGTGTGTGTGCAAGTTAGTTTAGCCTGTATGAATTCCCTTCTCATAGTCACATGGATATGTAACCTTTTCTTTTCACTTGTTTACTTTACGAAGAACTTTGAACTCTCAGGTTTTGATTAATCCCCTATTCAACAAGTTTCCAGTCCGATTTATGTGCAAACTAGATAATAGGTGTTTTGTTATATATGTTTGAGTAGTAGTTATATATTTCTTGCCTTATCTATTTTTGAAGAGGTTTTTCAAACGGCCATGCAAAACCTACTTACACATGAGACACTATTAGAAACACATTTCAGTGCAGTTTCAGTGCAACTCCTTGGTGTGAAGGGGGGTGTTGAAGGTAGACTGGTACACCCTGACACTAACACAGAGCATAACCAAGGAGCGGCTGCCTTAGGAATGTGTGGGGGTTATGGGAGGATGGTGCTCCTGTATTTGTGATACCGCAGCAAGGTACAGACAGGACTAACCAGGAAGGGCTAAAGTTTAAACCATGGCCTCTCTCCATTGATAGCCAATCACAAGTATTTTCTGTTTTGAATATATCATTTTAGTTACGAATTGTACAGGACTTCTGGGTGTGCACACTGCTTGACACTGAGAAGTCCACAGTCCTGGGATATCGAAAAACATGGGGAATTTGTTTATTTCACATCTAGTTGCTAGTCAATACAATATGCTGCCAGATCCCAGAATACACGTGTATGTTACAGTCACAACTTTTCTTTAACAGTCTCAGCATTTTTCCTTCCTTGTTTTTATGGGTATTTCTCCAAAACATGCATTAATCACAATTGTTGATTCTCTGGTATATTTAATAATAATAATAATAATAATAATAATAATAATAATAAATCATTCTTGAGAATTCTGTATTGCTAGCAATGCAATGGATCATTATTTCACAGGGGAGTATTATCAAGATGTGACAATAGCAAAAGTGGCCAGTAGGTGTCACTGTCAAGCTTGGTTTCAGATTGTTTTGAAACTTTTGCACAACGGCTTTGAATGTGTCATTTTTTTCCTCAAAGCCTTGTTTTGCTCATTACTGGCAAACACTGAAGTTGCTCCAAGAACAGGTGCATGATCACTTACAGATAAGTGGGGAGCAGTGTTGGTCAAGTTACTTGAAAAAAGTAATCAGTAACTAATTGCTGATTAAGATATATAGAAAAGGATTCAAAGCAAACTGATCAGAGTGTTAATGATACTACTCAGAAACGTTTTTGTAAAGGACTCTGTGCGATAACGCAGTTATTTTGTATATTCATAGACAGAAAACAAAGTAACCACGTGGGTTAACAGTGTGATTTGATGTTGTGGTTTTTGTTACGAGATAATTGTGGAGAAAAAGATAAAAGAATGTGTACATGAGCATAAAGGATAAATACGGAAATTCTGTTTAACAAAGTGAAATAAAGGAAGCAGAACTCACATCTCCCGTATCTACCTTTTGTATATAAATCAGAGCCACCCGAAGGCAGTTTTCCTCTTTAGACTGCTGCCCTTTAACACTGAAGCATTTATATAAAACAGCTCCCTCTGCTGGTATATGTAATGTGTTTTCTGTGATTTTAATGATTTCTCATCAAATGAGTTGTAGAACTAGCTGTTATGTTCCCCTAAAAGGGTCCAGGCGATTAGGGAGAGTAACAAAAAGTGTCCGGGTCGGAAAAAGGAGACAGAGAGGCAAAATGATTAAATTAAAGAGTTTTATTAAAGTTTCTATTAATAACTCAACTAAAAGAGATGGACAAGCCACTATCACCATTTAAAGAAACAAAACAAAACTCAAGCGTCGGCCAGTAAACTGAAAAGTAAGTCAGAAAAGGGTTAGTAACCAAACACACTCCTCTCCACCAAGCAGGAGCAAACAATCACAAGATTCAGCTCACTAGCTGCAACCACCAAACACTCACACAGCTCACTAGATAAAACCCGTCACATGGCACTCTGGCACCAGAGCTTACTCACCTTTCTCTGCCTTTAAATACCTTTAATTGCTGATGTGAGTCAGCTGTACAAAAGAAAAATGTGGCACCTAAGGCAGGAGAGACATCTGTGACAAACGATACTACCAATGAAGCACCATCAGAACTAATGAAGCACCACTCTCATGTTTCGCAGGTGGGACGCAGATAGACTCAAAGGCAGGCTGACATAGACCGAATAAAAGAGTCCAGGGAAACAAAGTCCATTCCGTGAAACAGCAAAGTAACCAGCAAGTTCCCAATAAAGGAGTAAGGGGGGGACAAGGAAGACCGCTGGAAAGAAAACGCAGTTATATGCCAACAGTAAGGGGATAATCGGTGGGGGTGGGGGGCTGAACTGAAAACCAGAAGGCACAAAAACTATCAAAATGAAGCAGGAAGAAGACAAGAAACACAGAGACAACACAGAGTTCTGAAATTAGGAAGGTGAAAATAGGAGAGACAGGATAAACTTACAATTAATGAACAAATTTTGGACCAGAGATGGACCGATCCAATATTACGTATCGGTATCGGTCTGATACTGACCTAAATTACTGGATCGGATATCAGAGAGAAATAAAAAAAATTAATCCGATCCATTAAATATCACAAAAGCACCTCAGAAAACTTGCGACATGGCGTAACTCAGCTCATAACCTTAGCACGTGGGAGCTGTATGCGTCATGCAAGTGCAAGACCTGTCGGTGGTTTGGTTGAGCATTTGAAGCCTCACTACCAAACCAGCATTTCATCTCCGAGGAAGTTATCCCAGAGAGAAGTAAAGCAAGTGTTTACGTTCATCTCTGAATGTTTCTAAAGCATTCCCACGTTAAGCTTAACAACCGATATATGGAGCGACTGCCTCTTCTCTCCCCCTTATACAAAATGCAGCAAGATATTTTATTGATTAAAAAATACACTATATCGGATTCATATAGGTATATATATAGGGCAGCACGGTGGCACGGTGGTTAGCACTGTTGCCGCACAGCAAGAAGGTCCTGAGTTCAATTCCACCATCAGGCCGGGGTCTTTCTGTGTGGAGTTTGCATGTTCTCCCCGTGTTTGCGTGGGTTTTCTCCGGGTACTCCGGCTTCCTCCCACCGTCCAAAGACATGCAGCTTGTGGGGATAGGTTAATTGATTAATCCAAATTGTCACTAGGTGTGAATGGTTGTCTGTCCCTGTGTGTTAGCCCTGCGACAGACTGGCGACCTGTCCAGGGTGTACCCCGCCTTTCGCCCTATGACAGCTGGGATAGGCTCCAGCGCTCCCCGCGACCCTGAAAAGGATAAGCGGAAGAGGATGGATGGATGGATGGTATCGGACACAAAAAAGTGGTATCGTGCCATCTCTACTTTGGACACAGAGAAAACTAGGTTCTAAAATAAGTAAAACTAAGAAAACATAAACACAAAACTGAGACAACCAGAAAGAAAACAATCCATTTCCACAATTTGTAAATAAAAGTACAAAACCCAATATAAATAAACACAAATACAAAAATTATTGCGAAAATAAAAACTTGGGCAAAAGATACAGGGACTGAGACAATCGCAGGTAGTATAGATGGATATATCAAGTTGCTCCTGTTTGTCACTTTTTATGTGTTTCTCACTTGTTTTTGGTACATATGGAGAATACTGTGCGTAATAGGCATTGCATTATTTTGTTTTTTGATTAAGAATGTTAAGAAGTTACACTAAAATATTTTAGCATTCCAAAGTGTTTCAAATGCCCCCAGAAATGTTAACTTGCTGTACAATATCACAGTAATAATATATAATATAGTTAAAAAAGAGAATGCTTTTGATCAACATTCCTAAAATTAATTAATTAATATTATTAAATCTTAAGAGATTAACTCTATAATTTGAGAGGATCCATGAATTTAAAGAAAAGGTAATTTGTTAGACACAGTTAAAGTCACTATGTACAGTACAATGTATTTATCTCTTTAATCGCATTACAACTGTGTGTCAGACTCTAACTTCTTATTGTTCTGAGTGGTTGCATTTGTATAGATATAAGAGCGAGGAACTTCTTCCTGGAAGGCAGTCTCCAAGATGTTGTGGATAGATTTGTGGACTTGACTCTTAAAATCCTGGCCCATGAACACATACAGCAGTGGATTCAGGCAGCTGTTGAGAAAGGCCATACTGGTGGCTATTGGTAACCCAATTATGGTGATATCATCTAATATCTCACTTGAATATTCTGGCATGTGATTTGCCATCTCAATTAGACCCATGATGTGAAAGGGAGCCCAGCACAGAAAGAAAGTGATGATAATAGCAGCGATGATCTTAAAGGGGCGACTTGACTGATTGGCCAGTGTGCGGTTTCTTCTGAGACGATGGATTATAACAGCATAACAGGAGACAATGACAGTAAAGGGCACAACAAATCCCAATAGGAAACGCGTGATAATCATGGCCTGATGAGTCTCATTATATGTGTCCTCGTCACCAGAAAGAGCATAGTTGTTGAAGCAGTTGATGATATCCTTATTGTGGTACGATGGTCCGACGTCCCTGAAGATGAAGTATGGAGCACTGAGAATCAAAGCCACCACCCAAACACACAGACTCACATAGGATGCCTTGCGTACATTTCGGTGGTTCTGAGCCCAGACGGGCCACACCACAGACACACATCTGTCCACACTGATCACCACCAGAATGTAGACACTGGCAAACATGTTCAGAAAGCTGATAGTGGTGTTCAGCTTGCACATGAACTTGCCAAAAGGCCAGTGGAAATCCAAAGCTGTGTAAGTCACACTCAGGGGCAAAAACGCAGTGAAGAGGAAGTCAGCCACAGCAAGGTTGAGGAACCAAACTGTGTTAACAGTTTTCTTCATCTTGAACCCGGTCACCCAGATAACCACTCCATTCCCGAGCACACCGAGGACAAAAGCCAGGGAGTACACAACCATAGACATGGTGTTCAGAGAATGTCTCAACTCAGCATACTGGTAAACAGGTGCAGCAGTTGTGTTGAATTGATGAAAAGATCTAGTGGTAATCTCTATCACTGCCTTGGGACCTGCAGTGGTATCACAAAAAAAATAAATATATAAATGCATTATGTAAAATTCATCTTTCAATTTTTTTCTTTCTGTTATAACTAATTGCATTGAATGATACTCAGTTATTTTTTAAATTGCTACTTAATGTCTAGTTAGTTGTAAACAAATCTTAAACACTAACTGCTTCAATTAAACACTGACTGCATTTAGCAGTGAAGGGTCACTTGTAAGTCAGATATCTCAGGTATAATCAAGGCTATGAAAGCAGAACATGTGAAAAAAATTGTAGTTGGCTGTTTTGGTATAGATTATTTCTTGATAGAAGAGCATGAACAGTGACTAATTCATTTACAGATTTAGAAAATGAATTAGTTCTAGACTTCAGTAGTAATGAGTTAAGTAAAAGGAAGAATTAAAGAGTGAAGATAATACATTTACGAGACTATATAAGGGAAGGGAGGGGGGGGGGGGAGGAAAAGTAGATAAAACCAGTAGTTAAAATGTAAGTTTTGAAGTTTAAGCTTAAAAATAAAACAGTGTGGATTTGGTGCTTTATTCAAATGCACAGGCAGCCAGTGTAAAGACCTCTGAGCTGAGCTGATGTGGTCCACTTCTTTGGTCTTAGTGAGGACTCGAGCAGCAGTTCCGAATGAGCTGTAGTTGTCTGACTGATTTTTTAGGTAGACCTGTAAAGATGCTGTTACAGTAATCAAGCCTACTAAAGATGGCAGGTAGTGTTTTTTTTTATGACATATATACACTGGGATAGCATATTCAATGGTGTCACTATGTTAAGTATTTGACTAAAAAGCTCAAGTTGTGTTTGACCTATATACACAGATTAACTGTTGTCTACATTTATAACATATGTTAACTCTTGATGCACAGCTGTTGTTTTGCAGACTAATAATTCACATAAAGAGGTAGTTTAGATAGTTTTATGTTTGGTTTTGATAGGTTCATGACTTATACTTCTAAAAAGAGGACGATTTGTTGTTACTTTATTATTCCTATTAACATATACGAACTGAAAGTCACTAATGACGCTATCAGTCTGTGAGAGGTGTAGGAAAATGAGGTCATGGACATTTTGTATTTCTTTGTCTGCCATGATGTATCACTCATGAAGCAGCATCTATAACTTTGTCAGTTTTGTTGCTTTGTGTTGACTGACAACCATGAGAAGTCAGCGCTCAGTGAGCTAAAATAATTAAGAATCACAGGGTGACTTTTTAAATAAAGATTAATTAGTGTCACCCTCTGTACTTTAACGTGAATATGTGCAAAATATGGCATTTGTAGGCAGTTACATACGTCATATTTTTAACACTATTGTTGGATGATAAGGTGAGGTTTCAGACAGATTCAGAAGAAGTTGAGCAATTATGTCTGACAGAGTGAAACCAAAAAAAAAATGTATTATTGACAATTTTACAGCAGCAAAATAATAAATATTGTTTACCTTTAGTAAAGCTCTGTTGTTGGTTGTTGATGAATCCACTCCAGAAGAATCACTGATCAAACTGTGACACATTGATTATATATAAACCCATTCTGAGAAAAAAAACCGCTGCTGAATTTGGCTTTCAGAAAAAGTCTGAAACCAAAATGAGATCATCTGTATTTTCCAGTGGCTACCGTAGAGGTTTTCTGTCAGCATCCTGTTTTCTAATCTAAATGAAGTCTCTTTATTAGCTGTGAAAGACGCTGTAGTGAAACAAGTTTGACACACCTTGTGTGTCTTCAAAAAGTAACGTGTGACTAAAACATGAACAGCATCAAGGTCGGATTCTAGTGGAAACATAAGAATTTAGATTGAAGCTAAACTTAAAAAAAAAGATTTGTTGAAATAAACCTTTGCAAACAGATCAAAACCAGATTTGGACAAATGTGAAGGATTTCCCGTAATAATGTCAGTTTGCTTTTCTTTTTAATGCAATATTTCTAAAATATTCTATGATCTCACAGGATGACGTTCATCCTACACACTCTGCCTCACCAGAATTGGTTTTCACAACCACAGTTACTTTTAACGTAATATTTAAGCCTGTGTGTTCTGAGCCATCATTGTTGAGGAATCTAACCCTACGCGAAGTTTTGCTTTTTCTAAATTGTTGCGTTGTCAGCAAAGAATGTAACGATTCCTACTAACATGCATCAAAAATGACATTTTCTCCAAAAAATAAAGGTAATGGTTAGGGTTTAGGGTCATCGCCGACGCTGACTCATATATCTTTATATCTCTAAAGCAAAGCATAATGTGGTGGCACGAATCAGGGACACACACAGACTCACACAGGATGCTTTGTGTACATTTTGGTGGTTCTGAGCCACATCACAAACACAGTATGGATCATCAGTCCATACTGATGATCAGTCCATACTGATCACCACCAGAACGTAGACACTGGCAAACATCAGAATCAGAATCAGAATACTTTATTGATCCCTGGGGGAAATTATTTTTTGTTACAGTGCTCCATTTTAAACCAACATTAAGACAAGACAGACAATACACTAACTAAGAATAGTACAATATATACATATATATACATACATACATACATAAGTCACTCATAAATAAATAGTTGGAAAAGAAACATGTGTAGTTGTAGCAGTAACCAGTGTGTTAAGTGGATGCGTTGTACAGGGAGATGGCCACAGGCAGGAATGATTTCCTGTGTCGTTCAGTGGTGCTTTTCGGTAATCTCAGTCTCTCACTGAACGTGCTCCTGTGACTGACCAGCATGTCATGGAGGTCAGAAAGCTGTTCAGAAAGCTGATGGTGGTGTTCAGCTTTTACATGAAGTTGCTAAAAGGCCAGAGGAAACCTGAAGCTACGTATGTCACACTCAGGGGAAGAAATGATACAAAGACGAAGTCAGCCACAGCAAGGTTGAGGTACCAAACTGTCTATCAGCCCAATATCATTGCCAATATCAGGTGCAGTTGCAGTTGCAGTTGTACCGATTAGATCAAACGAGTCATTGGTCGTCTCCATCACTGTCTTAAGAATGACATAAAGAAACAACAAAATTAAATCATTTTGTAATGTCTGTTTTTCAAAGCTCTTCTTTCAGATGTGCATGCACACTATCAGTGAAAGGTTTGATCACACCTTCTCATTTAAAAGTTTTTCTTTATTTTTCGTACTTTCTACATTGTAGATACATAGTGGGGACATCAATTACATGATGCAAGATATATGGAATTATGTAGCAAACACAAAATGGATAAATAACTAAATATGTCGTATTTTTTAGATTCCTGAAAGTAGCCACCCGTTGCTTTGTTGACAGCACTGCACTCTGATTGGGGCCATTGTCTTAAGGTCATTGCCTTGTTGAAAAATAAATGATAGTCCAACTAAATGCAAACCAGGTGTCATTGCAGAATGCTGTGGTAGCCATGCTGGTTCAGTGTACCTTCAATTTTGAATAAATCCCTAAGATGAGCGGGTGAATTTTAAGACTGAAGTTGTTGAACAAGCTTATTTGACTGAAAAGTAACAAGATCCCTTTTTTAATCCACTAGGACAAAGAGTATTATCGAAACTAAAATTTTATAATGAAATACTAAAATAATCAAATTAAATAATCAATAATGAAAAGATTTTTTGACAGAAAAGCACTGAGATTTAAGACATGCAGAATGTAAGCTGATCGATTCACAAAAGGCAAGCATAAAATCGTTTGACTTGAGCAATGATGTCAGCTCTGAGTTTTACCATGTGAGAAAGTGGAAATAATGTAAAGAATAGACAAGCAGGCATACAGCAAGACAGGTGAATAGAATTTCTCTTTATTGAACTTAACCATAAGCTTGATTTTGGTGTTTTGTTTTTGACGTTGCAGATAGATGGACGAAATCAGTCACAGTCTTAAAAACGAAACATTGACCAAACGGTTTATAGAAGCTACAAATATGCCAGGAACCTTACTGTGAATTACTTTAAGTCACTATCCTATCAATTGGGCCACCCTACTTAATTGTAATAATGCCAGTGACAACATATTCCAGAAATCAATGGCCAGGCCTGAGGCTTGGGGACGCCATGGGGACGCCATGAGCAGCTGCACTGTGGATTTTGAGCTGATGTGTCCCCAGCTTCTCACAGGTAGTGTCATGGTCCGTGGTCCTGTGTCTGTGGAATGCGTGATGCTCGGGTAGCCACACCCCCGGGCTGGGCCATCACCGGCACACCTGCTCTCCATCGCGGTGATTACATGAAGAGCTACTTAACCCGGCGCTGACGGATGCTCCACGCCAGTCCGTTAATCACCTCACAGTGGTAACTAGACTTCCACGAAAGCGTGCATTCACTTCTGGTTGGAACTGTGTTTAATCCGTCTACTTGTGTCCAGGTTTCGACCCGGCGTTCGGCGTCTGCCACCTGCCTGTCCTCCGGCTCAACTAGATCGCTCGGTGCATCATCTGGCCCATTCGCTATCCCCACGGACTTCCTGCTCACGGACTGCCACACTTCCCTCCCGAGCTCACACAAAAGCAACACTTTCTGTTAAACACAGTGGTTTAACTTATATAATCTTAATAAATAAGCCTATGTTATTATTTCGACCAGAGTTATGTCAGCATGATTTCACAATTCTCCAAGATCAAAACAGGAAATTATCAAAGAAAGATTACACAACTTTAGTAAAGCTCTGTTGTTGGTGTGGATGAAGCCACTTTTGAAGAATCCTGGAACAAAGTATGAAAGATTAATATAAGTCAAGCTAAACTGCATAAAAACAAAGAACAAAAGGAAAGGTGAAATAAGAGAACAAAATAAGAGTCAATGTACCCATCACAAGCTAAAATTAAAAAAATAAATAAATAAATAAAAAAACAGAATTTTTACTACAAGCAGAAGAGAGGGGACCAGTGTGGGGCTGCTAACATCCTGTTTTGCAATCTTGCTCATATAACTTTGACAGTTAGCTGTCTCGCTTTGGTTTTTGACCAGTGTAAAGTTACAAAATCAATTTGAGGAAACCCACAACCAATAAGACATAATAGCATAGAGTAGAACATACCATTTAGCTTGTTCCATCTGTTCCGGATGTTTCTGCTATGAAGAGCATCCACATCAGATTTTAACTGACCAAAGATATTTCTCTGCCATCTAAAGCTTACTTGTGAGCTTTATTTTGATGTCCCTGAACTAAATTCACATCCGTTTAGATTTTACTAAATCATTAGTAAATTTAAAGAAGTTTGTCTGCCTACTGCAATGTAAAGACTAGATTATATACATGCATCTTAAAACTGCTGGGTTAGTTTTAACCTTATTTTTAATCTTAATTCAACTTTAATGTCATAGTATTTAGTGGATGAAGAAAATGAATGCATGGATGGACAGTTTCCTATGTCAGACCAAAGCTAAACCCTTAGCAGTTTCCTCCTGTCCAAAGTGAAAGACCCAGGATGTTATGGCATGCCATCTCCAATACCAGAGAACCTCGGGGCTGTGTCCTGAGTCAGTTTCTCTTTTCCCTCCACACTAATGACTTGATCATCCCTTCAACAATCACAGAATAGCTGACGTAGATGAAATGACCATAGTTGCACTGTTTAATATGTTTAATGACAATAACTTAGTCACAGCCTAAACACACCTGAAGGTAATAGTTAGCTAAATGGAAAACTAGCATTTCAATAAGGAGAGATCTAGAAAGAATGAACATGGTTTATTGATTAACAGAAATTAGAGGTGTTTGGCGGTTAGACTCCGATAGCCCCTCTCGATGGAATGCAACCTCAGCTGTGAAAGGGATTAGAGCAGGGCGCCGAAGAAAGAAAGAAAGCTCGGCAGTTCTGGCCTGCACGTTAGGAGTAATGCATAGCACTGAGAGGCATAGCAAGCATAAGCACAGAGAAGAGTGAGAAACTGGGAAGGTCTGAAAGGATCTCGAACAAGACTAAAGGCGAGTCTGCTGGATTGAGTAACAGACTGTCTGGAGCATCAGCATGAATGTTGGGCCTGGTGGCCACCTTCCAGTGCCATTCGATCAGAAGATGTCAAGGCCAGGAGAGAAGTAGAGCTTGGGTTAAGGCACAGCGCTGCAGATGGCCAAGGGAGCAGAGAGCTGTGGAGGCTGAAAGATGCAGAAAGGAAATAAGAGCTTCAATGGTGTGGGGCTGCTGATGGCTGACAGAACAGAATACCTGCAGAAGGTTGAAATTGCAAGTGCAAGAGCCCAGCTTAGACTCGGGGCTGCTGATGGCATAGAGAGAGATAAGAAATCATGCACATGCTTAAAATGTAACCCCACAGGTCCAAATGACTCCACAAAACCTCGCTCATGAACATTGATAAGCTAACAGGCAGTGAGTTATCCCTCTCCAGGGAAAGTCATTCCAAAGAGAATCTGCACAAACAAAGACAACGGGTAAGTATTCTTTCAAGTACAAGGTGAACCAGCAAGCATGCGAAGGAGCCTAACTGCATGTAGTACAATGTTTCAGCAAAGACTGAAGATCAGTGCTTCTAAACAAGGACATCAGAGAGAGAAATACAATCACAACACATGCAGTGGCATGGACAAGTACAAATGTGTTGAATTGATTCTAACATTTACACTCCTAATGCCTGGAAATGTTAAATTAGCCAAAAGAGTGGTCATACAAGACAGACCTCATTGTAACATGCATTTGTATAATATGCATCACCAAATTAGTCTGAAATGTTCTTTTTGAGTAAAAAAAAAAAAAAAAAAACTGTTCTAGATAGCATACTTCATTTGCCAAACGGTGGCACTTCTTGCTCTTTTTCCTGTCATTCACTGAAGACTCAAAGCTTGCAGCAGATGAATTGGAGAAACTGGAATTTGATGGGAAATGAACACACACTTATCATATTACTTTTCCATTTCTGGTGTTTTCTTTTTCCTCCAGCTGTCTTTACTGTTGGTGAAGCTGAGTCATTGAGCTGAGTATCCAGGGAGTGTTTGTTATCTTAAAATAAATTCTTTAAAAAGCAAAAATGTATTTAATATGAAGGCAATATGAGCAGAGAGTGCAAGCATGTTGAGAGACTGGCTGTGTTAGTTCAGTGAGAGAGTTATTTGTAAAGAAAACAATTTTCACTAGCAGTCAAAACCAATGTATCCACTTATGTCTACATGTTTATTTTATTAAATATGAACAAAATTATAGCAGTGCTGCCATGAGAGAGAGTACCATTTTGTTTATTTGGTAGTTCAATGAAAGGCTTCAGTTGTCATAGGCTGGGTAAGTGGCTGCTTTTTCCCTTGTTTTCACTCACAGTCCCACCTTTTGGGCAAGGCTCTCATCAACGCAGCTGGTAGGCTCAACTGACGGCAATCCAGGGATTACCAGCCAGCAGTATTTAAGGCCAGCGGCTTCATTTGCTCTCCACCGGTTTGTCTGCTAACCGGTACTACAGGTCCCTCTTGTTCATGCATTCTATGCTTTTTGTGTCTCATCTTGATTCTTTCCGTGTACCATAAACCAAGCAGCCAGGAACACACAGGTACAAATGTAAACTTTAAAAAAAATGGGTTTTATTAAATACCAAAAAGGACAAGATGATTATAAAAATTCAAAATGACAAAAAATAACCTTTTTTTAAGAACCAAGTGGGCCCATAAAAAAAGTTAACTTGACAAAACTACTCAAAAGTTACTTAACAAACCATAACTCAACAAACTGACCTCCCAAATGAGAAACAGCTCCAGTTATATAGCAAATGAATAAACCATTATATACACCAAAGGTGAAAACTAGAGAGATAACAGCTAACCATCATTCAAGAAGAACCCCATTCCCCCTACATGATCACAATAGATGGTCCAGTCCATTTGATTGGCTTCTGCATTTAAACCAGCTCCACCCTCAGCCTCCTGTTTCAGCCAAACCAGGAAGGACTGGAGCGGAGGCCAGGTAACTCAGAAAGAACAGAAATATAGTATAACATATACCCATATAAAATACCAAACAATGCAAAACAGAGTCTATGCCACCATTTTAACTATAGCTTAGTGCTGTCATGCATTACAGGTAGTGATGGGCAGATGAAGCTTCATGAAGCACTGTAGCTTTTCATCCAATTGGTTCACCCCAGCGCAAAGCATCTTGAAGCTTCATTTGCTCTAGTAGGACATCCACTGGACGTAAAAATATTAGTTGGCATGAATTTGAAGAGTGTGGCCTTTTGCACACAGCCTGTAAATGTCAACAACAAAAGGAGTGTGTAAAACATGTATATTGTAGTGATGGCAGTATACTGTGTATATTTATACTGGCAGTATGGAAAATGATCATTTGGAAATGCTTAAAATGGGAATGATCATTTACTGTGAGGTGAGGTGTGGTTGGGGTGTGGACAGTGGTTGTGCTTTTGTAACGTTGAGGTATGGACAGCTACAGACTGAGGCTTTGAGCTGCAATCCTGCCCACATTTTATTCTGTAAAAACTAAATTTTCACTGCTTTTATGACCTTTTTAGTGGGGTGAACATAGGTAGGCTTTAATGATTTAACAAATCTTTTGAATCCTTTGTCCTCCACAATGCTAAATGGCTGGGAGTCCTCAATCACCATGCTAACCAGGTCTTCATCTATTTGAGATTGTTCTCCTGAGGAAAGACAACAAAAACAAAGCACAAATATAAATATCACACACGTAACTTATTACAGTTGTATAATATTGTTATATCATTTAGTAACATTACTGCATGCTATATTATCATGGCATTTGATGGCTCACCTGGTCTTGCTCCACAATCGGTGTTCCCCTTATTCTCATGCAAAGCTCTGTAGTGCCTAAGCATGGATGAGGTGTTGTTGTTATATCCCAGCTCCCTGGCACATAGCAAACACTTCACCCTGTACAAAAGTAAAGCCGCTTAACATAAATTGTATTGCACCATCAGTATTATGAAAATACATCTTCTGTAGAAATACCTTGTTGGGAGGAATAAGATCAAAATGTTCCCACACAGGGGAGGACATCCTCCTCTTCTTAGCTGGCTCCATTCTCTTCTGAGTCTGAGGGGTTTATATATCGCTGTCATATCTCGCGGCAAAGTCCGAACCACTTCATGAACCAGTCACGTGGTACAGCCGGGCAGCGAGGCTTCGGACGTCATCATTTTCAGCTCCTCCCATAAATACGCATCGCGGAAACGCCTCCTCCATTACTCGACACAAGCTTTGAAGCCTCGATAGAACCTTCACAGACATACAGCCTCGATACAGAACGTCACATCACTACTTTAGAGCATAATGTAAAAATAAGAAAAAAAGATCAAATTAATATAAATATCATATAAAGTTAATAGATTTTAAAAAAAATATTTTACTGCTGGGGTCCTGTGTAATTCCTTTCCTCCTGTTGTTAAGGATTTGACCTTAAAGATTTCAATGACAGCAATAAAATTCACTCCAACCATCACTTATCCTAGCTGTCCTGTACTCATTTTAAAAATTAATCCTAAATACTGCAGTACAACAAAGGACTTTACTAATGAACACTGAGCGCCTTGAGGCGACTTATGTTGTGATTTGGCGCTATATAAATAAAATTGAATTGAATTGAATTGAATTGATCATAATCTTTAGCTGATATAGCATTCTCCGTTCGTTATCAAGGGAAGCAATTCAACAAGAAGCAGATTTTATTCCAGCAGTGTGGTGAATTTAACAAACTGCATTTGTTAAATTTATAAAAGCTATAAATATATCAGGAGGTTATGGCGTGGAATGGAAAATACAGCTACAATAAACATTTATATGATCTGCTCAACTTTGTTTCTCATCTTAATTGTTTGCATGAATAGTTGTTGGCTACTTCTTTACTTAGTATTTGGAAAATTGGAACAGCTCTTATAATGGCTGCCACACAGATACTTCCAGCTCTAAGTTAGGGACCTTACTCAGCAAAATGGATAATTGGAAAGCACCCACAGACCAGTGGGAGAAGGGTGCACAATAGTACAGGTCACCTTAACATTGACAAATGTTCTGTCAATACTTTACTGCTGCCACTGCTGTTATACAGTATATTTTTAAGCAACTTTGAAAGCCATGCTGGATATTGTATTGTTTCGAGATGCAGAAGTATACCAATATATATGTGACCAATGGAGTTAGAACCTTTCATATTTATAGAAAGATAAGCAAAAATCTCACTGTACCTCTTCTTACTTGAGGCACATTGAGTGTCTCCGGGGAAATAATATATTAATAATAATAACAATAACAGATTGCAAAATGTTGATGATTCAGAATGATTTGGCTTCACTGAATCATTAAATTACATAAGTTTGAAGTAAGAACAAAACTGTCACAATTACGCGTGTATATAAACTCTTGATTTACTGCTTAGGTGAAGTTTAGAAGTTGCAATTCTGGGCTGATTTTTACTTGACAGGACTGAGGTCTGTTATTTGTGGAATGTTTAGCATATAAACAGCTCCCTCTGCTGGTCAGTACTATTAGTGCGTGTTATGTTATTGGATAATTAGAAATTATTATCTGGTGTATTATCTCGATTTTTCATCAGTTTCAATCCTTTATCAGTTCTTTCATCAATTCCAATAAATTGTCATTTAACAAAGGAATACATTTCTAATTCAAACGTTATAGAAAAAATATCAGTAGTATTCTCTTGTGGTCTGGAAAAATGTGGGCTGCATTCATCCAAATCAACTAGTGACACATTATCCTAAGTAATTTTCTAAATGGCATTTTGGAAGCATTCTTACTCCATTTGGGGGATTCCAGATAATTCTTCTAATTTTCAGTATCAGGTTATGATCAGACAATCCAGCAATCAGGTTTAAATACTTTAAATTCTCCCAGTTACTAAACACAAATCCAAAGTGTGTACTTGCCAAAGTAATAATTCCTCTAGGTCCTTCAATTGCTTACATCAGATGAAATTGATCAGTTATTTGTTCAATCTTTCTTTCTAGCTATACTGTCTCTCCAGTTTATATTAAAATCATATTATTATAATGTTTTTCTTAGAATTATATTATTTTTTAACATAGTTTCAATTCAATTCTATTGAATTCATTTTTTCAATATAGCACCAGATCACAACAACAGTCACCTTTAGTTGTGATCTCGATCCCCAACAATCAGCCAGCTCAGCTACCTTTGAGCAAAGGTTTGGCAACAGTAATTTGCACGCCTGCATGGCTTAAGCCAGAAGAAAACAATCTGCAAATACCAGTAAAAACTGCTGGACATAGGTTCATGTGGTCTTATAATGATGGAGCCATGGCAGTTTCTTTTCCAGTAACTTTTAATAATAATAAAAATAATAATGATAAAAACAGAAATATGCCAAATAACTTCGAACATAAATGATTATACTGAATGCTGGATAAACTCAACATCAAGAACAGGAAAAAACGTCTTAAATGTGTGGTGATGATTAAGACGGGGCACAGAACAAAATCAAAAACGATAATAATTACAGTTTCAATTAAACAAAATACTAACGTAAGCAAGCAAATTTGTCTCCTTTTCACAATATAGTTTTTTATAGTTTTTGGTAAACATTTAGAAGTTAACTCGGAATTTCATAGGGCATACATGGTGGATGGACACGTTCTCTCTAAAACCTAATGAGACATGACATTTTACTTCATTTTATGACAGTCAATACAAACGTGATTATTAGTTCTCAAGAAAACCAACAACTGGAACGTAATGGAACGGAACGTCTAATAAAACATGGCTTCCTCTTATCAGGTTAAGAGATTCTGTGAATGACTTTTTGGAAAGTCTGTAATAGGAACTCCTGTGGTTTATGCAGGTATTTCATAAACCACAGACTCAAAATCAATAAGCTTCACCATTAGCTAGGTTTGTTACAGATTGGAGACTGCAGTTTTTAGGGACATCAGACATAAAGAAAAGGTGACATGGGACAGTTGAAGACAAATGACTCTGTTTCTTTACTGTGACTGTGTGTTTCCTGTTAAATTTGTGCTATATAATCATAATTTCAATTGCTCCAACAAAAGAATTGACCAAATATTGTCAGGTCTGCACTGGCAGACCGCATAGAAAGGAGAGAGTGGACCCAAATGCAGACTAAGGAGACGGAGTAGAACAAAAAACAAGCCTTTTATTTTTGGCTGCATAAAATACAAACTCAAAGAAAAGGGAGACAAAGAATAAACTAACAAAACCAAAACTGGGAAACAACTAAACACTAAGTACATGGAACATGAAGGTGAGACACAAAGGGAAACTTACACTGTAAATCCACAGCAGGATAATCAGGGAAGATGAGGCAGCTGGGGAACACAGGAGGAACTGAACATAACAGGGCAGTGGAAGCAAAATTGAACACAATGAACACATGATGAGAGAGTGTCAACACAAAACAGGAAGCACAACAAACACGAGGACAAAAACAAAGACACACAGGCTTTAGACTGTGACCAGGAAAGAAACAGACAAGGGGACATGAGTGACTGGGGAGACAGAAAGGGAACACGGATCATGGAGACTAAAGTAACTAAACAAGAAACCTGGAACACAGGGAAGGCACAGTGACAGAAAACTAAAGATAGAAACTGTAAATATAACATAAGCAGAAAACAACTAAGAGAACCAAAACAATGAATGACACCAAATCAAAGAATATTAATAAAACCCCAAAACACATAGACATTGACCATGACAAATATGGGGCAACAAAATTACCAATCATTATCACATCCACTAAAAAATAACTGTATGTAACATGATGACACATTTTCCATTCCTCTAAAACAGGAGTGTCAAACTCAAATACACAGTGGGCCAAAATTCAAAACTGGAACAAAGTCGCGGGCTAACATTAATATTTATTGAAAAAAAAATCTTCCTCCAGATATAAGAATGAATCTTTTCTTATGGACTCAAATAAGTTTTGCTGGAAAACTGAATATGGAACAAGCAAAGCTTAATACTAAACAATATATATATTAGCTGTATAATACCAGTAGGCCAGCTCTAATAGTAATTTGGTATGGCTTCGCGGGCCAAATGTAATTAGGCTGCGGGCCAAATTTGGCCCGTGGGCCAGAGTTTGACACCTATGCTCTAAAATATGCTAAAGTTAATAAGTACTTCAAGTTACTGACATATACTATGTTTTTTCTTTCCTTTAAAAATTTGAATTGATGCTTTGTTATTATAGTGCAAGTACTGGTAATCAATCAAGTTTTTAGATAATTTAAGTTACAAATTAAATTAAGAATAAAGGGGTCTGGGTTTTATGGTGCTTCACATCCTTCTTAGAGATGAGCACAGCGACCCCTTGGACTAACCCATCCTCTTTTATCAGGTTCTGCTGCATGAAAGTGGTTTCCGTGGGTCATTTTATTGAATACATGCTGATCTCAAGAAGTGCAGAAAAGACGATGACTCCAAGACCACCTATGGCTTGGATGGCTCAGAATGATGTAATTTCCTTAATGGTACCTAAGTATCTTGGTATGTCAGCTTGGCAGCTTTCAACCCAGTGTCAGGTGATCTCAGTATCTGGCCCTTATAGTGTCTTGCTCCAATACTTTGGATGTGTATATATTTGTAAGTACTTCTTGTGGTAATGGGCACATTGCTGAGTGTACATGGGAGCCATATGCTGGTGGTGATGTCTCTTTCAAACATAACTGCCATGCCACAAGAACCTTGGCTACAATGTAAAAACATTAACTCTGAGATGAGGGAAACACATGCTCTTTTTGTTGCCAAAAGACACCTAAAGAAAGAGGACTAAACTCTAAGCCAGCACCATGGTAACTAGGACACTAAATGTTTATCTTTAGACAAAAAATTCCTTGAATTCCTCAGACTGTATTAGTCTCATTGTACCCAACAGCACAGCCATAGTGTTAATCTTGGAACCCAGAAACTTTGGTTCAACCTCCCTGTCCTATATAATAGTAAATATTTTATAATAAATGTAAATATAAGAAGAGATTCATGTGAGGAGAGGAACTGAAGACATGGCATTTGATTTAACTTGTATATAAGAATATGCCTATATAAAACTAAAGACTAAATAATTATACAAAGCTGCAGTTTTGTTAAACGTAACATCATATCATTTATCTTATACAGTACATTAATAGGAGATAAGCTGTTATGCTAAATAATTACCATAAAATCGAATTATTCACATGGTGTTGTTGTAAATGTACATACAGACCAAATACGTTATACTCACTGATAGTGTTTAAAGTGTCACTTTCCACTTAACCAAATCATACTTGTTAAAGGTTAAAAGAACCAGTAAAATGAACAGGAAACAGAAACATATGTAATACTTATTTTGAAATTACTGACTCGCTCTTTTTTTCCAGGCCTTTTACAATCACTTTCAGCTCTGTAATGGTACAAACTTAATGCAAACTTAATGTATGACTTAAGAAACAAATGACATTAGCCATTTCCATTAAATTAACATTGTAAGATCAGTGAAATGGGCATAAATATTTATTAAACCTTTTCACATATTTCAAACAACACAGGTCTAGAAAGATTTTCTCTGAAGTAATATTGTTTCCTTATGGTTCTTTGTGTCATTAACAGCCTTACACATCAGTTTTCAAAGCTGAGTTGTATTTGTGCTAACTGACTTAGTATAACTCTGAGAGCGTTTCTCCTCTTCCTGGAAGGCAGTCTCCATTGCAGCTAGAATGGATTTGCAGACTTCTTTCTTAAAATCTTTGCCCACAAACACATACAGCAGTGGATTTAGGCAGCTGTTGAGAAAGGCCAAATTGGTGGCCAAAGGGATCCCAATGACACCACTTGAAGTGTCCATTTCTTTCGCCAGCACAATTAGATCCATAATATAAATGGGAGACCAGCACAGAAAAAATGTGATGATAATGGCAACAATGATCTTAAAGGGGCGACCTGATTTCCTTGCCAGTGTGTGGTTTCTTCTGAGATGATGGATTATTACAGCATTACAGGAGACAATGATAGAGAATGGGACTGCAAAAAGCACAAGGAAGCGGGCGATGATAATCGGTGGATAACGAAATTGTCGCAGTATGTTGGGAGATTCTGCATTATAGTCATCAGAAATAGCGTAGCTGTTTAAGCAGAGAGTTTTGTTTTCATTCTCACATGCTTGCTCTGTGTCCATGATGATGGAATATGGAAAGCCGATCATCAAAGCCACTCCCCAAACACCCAGAGTCACAAACAAGGCCTTACGTACATTTCGGTTGTTCTGAGCCCAGACAGGCCACACCACAGACACACATCTGTCTGCACTAATCACCACCAGAATGTAGACACTGGCAAACATGTTCAGAATAAGTACCATGGTGTTGAGCTTGCACATGAAGTTGCCAAAAGGCCAGTGGAAGTCTAAAGCAAGGTTTATTACATTGAGGGGTAGAAATGCTACAAAGATGAAGTCGGCCACAGCAAGGTTGAGGTACCAAACTGTGTTTACTGTTTTCTTCATCTTTAGCCCAGTCACCCAGATAACCAGTCCATTCCCGAGCACACCAAGGAGAAATATCAGGAAGTGAAAAATGATAGACACAGTGATGAGAGACTTTCGAATCTCAGGAGTAGTTGTACTGATGTGAATGCAAGAGTTGCTGGTTGAGTTACTGTTGGTCACCTCCATCATTTTCTTGAGACCTGCGGTATTAACATAAAGAAAGAACAGTATTAATGTATGTTAAAGTCAGTTTTAGTTTTTATACTCAATCTAATTACTCTTACATCACAACTTTATGTCAAATGCAAATTACAAAGAAAAGGAATCCTGTTGATATGAGCACTTAAAACATATTTTGCTAAAACAACACAAATAATGTTGAGTGTTTAGATTGAGGTACTAAAGTGGATGTAGATTACAATACTGATTAGCCCAAAAGAACCTCAAGAAGAGCAGCGATGATTTCAATTCATGAGTTGATGTAAACAATTAAAATCAGTTAAGTTATCTAATGTACTCTCTCATCTTTTGTCTCTCTCTGCAGCACAGTATCACTTCCTAATACAACACCTAGTGGTGCTATTCTGTAGTTTATCTGTGTAAACCATTCAATGAAAACCTTTTAGATAATGCCTTATTTTATGCTGTCAACTTCATGTGCTTTATTCATTCATGTATTGAAAATGACAGCTTCAGCCTGGCATTTAATCTATTATTAGACCCAATTGGTTTCTCTCAAAATGTAAAAGAACTCACCCACCGCTTTAACATCACTCTGGATCCTTTTCTGACATATGACATAGAAACTTAACATTTAACTGTAACTGTAACTTCTTTAAACCCTCCTTTTGTCAGATCGTTTCCTAGTAACATTTAAATTTACGATAATGGATTACAGTTCATAAGGGAATACATTTCATCAAATAGATGTCTTTCTAAGGGTCAGGTGCAGAGTGTGCTCGACAGTGGCCAGAGGTGTACACCCTGGTGGACTGAACCCCAGCTACCAAGACTAACAATTGGGACATGGAGTGTCAACTCTCTGGTGGGGAAGGAGCCTTAATCCCACTGAGTTGGTGTGCGAAGTTGAGAGGTACCGGCTCTATAGTCAGGCCCACTTCAATGCACGGCTTGGGCTCTGGAACCAGTCTCCTAGAGAGGGGCTGGACTCTGTCTCAGTCTGGAGTTGCCCTTAACGAGAGGCGACAGACTGGGGTGGTTATCCTAGTATCTGCTCGGCTTGCTGCCATACATTGGGGTTTTTCCAAGTGGAAGAGAGGGTTTGTACACTGCACCTTCAGGTCTGGGAATGGATCCTGATTGTTGTCTGCGCTTATAGCCCAAATGACCCGGCCTTCTTGGAGTCCCATGACGGGGTGCGATTGGGAGGAACGGCTTGCAAGAATTTAACTTGTGTGGTGTTCTGTTACTGGACTTCTGTGCAAACCACAGGTTACCCATGACAAACACCATGTTCGAACATAAGGGTGTCCATAAGTGAACATGGCACCAGGACACTCTAGGCCACAGGTCGATGATTGACTTTGTAATCGTGTCATCAGATTTGCAGCCGTATGTTCTGGACACTCAGGTGTGGAGGTGCTGAGCTGTCAACTGATAACCACCTGGTGGTGAGTTAAATCAAGTGGCTGGGGAGGATGCTGGAAAGACCTAGCATCCCTGAAAATAGAGTGAGAATGCATTGGGAATGATGACAGAGACCCCGGTCTGCGAGCTTTCAACTCCCACTTCTGGCAGAGCTGTAAGAGCATTACGGAGGAGACTGGGGACATTGAGTCTGAATGGACAATTTTCAGATACACCTCTTCAAACACAAACAAAAGTAAATCATAACACATATGATGATGAACTTATGACAAGCTGAACTGAATCAGGGGAGGGACAGATGCTCCACAAACATCACTTGTGGACTTGTTTGGTGCTGCAGGCAGGCAGGCACTATCCAGGTACAGAGAGAGAAAGTGTGAAGCTGTTGGTGATGCGTAGCATTGTTGCTGAATTTTTGAACTCACATACACTTAGGTTATGTTTATTTGTTAAAGTGAGGGAAATTCCCCGCATCCTTTAAAATACATTGTTCAAATTGTAGAGCATTTCAAGGGGATTATATAGACTGGGTATCTTTAATATAGACAGCGTACTTGCAATACATTTTTGGCTTAAAATAATACAACTCAAAATATTTCATGCATAACATAGATAATAACATGCATCTATAAAATGTTTCTCAGAGCTATTATTTTTAATCAGTCACATTTGATGTTGATTGTTAATTGAATCTTTCTAAATTTAGATAGAGAATTTTCATGTTCATTACTTTTATATATTCCTCATAATTAAACAATAAGACCAAATACTCAGATGTCTTGTATTTATTATGAAGGTATAGTTTGAAATATAATACTTTTGATTTTGATTTTCCAAACACATTACGTTTTTGTACAAAGTATCAGTATCGGGTCAGTTTCGCCGATAGCAGACTGAATTTTACTTCAGATTAATTTAGATCGTAAAGGAAATCAGTGGTATTGCACATCACTACCACAGACGCTGGAGTTTTTGCGCATCGTTAAATGCAGTTTGTCCGACACTGTCCGACAAATCAACTATGACAGCTTATGGGTGCAGACGTCCCGAGCTTGAGCTCCAAACGGAGCATTTACGTAGGGCCCAGTCTCTGACATTTTATATTCATTTTGAACCCCCCCCCCCCCAAAAAAAAAAAAACAGTGTTGGGAGTGGAAACCCGAAAGAATTGAAAAAGTCAATGAAATTCACTCTGTGTGCGCACACTGCCGAGAGAAAAAATGGAGAGGCGCTTTCATTTTGTTATAATCGCTGCATAGAAATATGACTAAAAGCACGACTCTAAACCATCTGGTCACTCTAAAAAAGAAAATTGGCGGTCTGTGAAGCAACCACAACTTTGTATGCGTCGTGTACACGACGCATACAAAGTTGTGGTTTGCAGCATGTTTAACTTATTTACAAAGACTACATTAGGTACATATTATGAAGTTGATGGTCAACCTGACATTGTACGATACATGGGAGATACACCAATTCAGGGCTGGTCTTACCTAAATTCAGGGTGGATGGGGGACACAAAGCTAATCCATTTATTCCATATTTTGTAGAATTTGTCTTTTCGAATTTTAAAAAAGAATGTCAATTTTTCCATTTTAAATATTTCGAAAACCACATTAAACCAATCCTCAAGTGTTGGCGGAGTTGGATTTAACCACTTTCTGGTTATTGATTTTTTGCTGGCTGCTAATAGCGCTTGTAAGAGTTTTGTGTCCCCTCCCCGGACCGAGCCAGCAACCGAGCCCAAGTACAAATTTACAAAATTGATGTCAAATTTTATCTTAAAAACCTCACACAAAGTTTTATGGATTCCCAGCCAGTAATTTTTTAAGTTAGGGCAGTCCCAAAAGATATGATAATGATGTGCCTCTTCTGATCCACATCTTGTTGTGGATCCACAAAGTTGTGGTATCGGGATTCTTCCTGTCCCTCTGATGCTCCAAATTCAATTATAGTCTGTCCTGTTTCAGAGAAATACCTGTAATATTAAGTTTCATAAATATGTAGGGTCTTATCTAAAATCCATGGTGAGGAAGGTCTACGGATAAGAGCCAAAGATACGACTGTGCGCTCACAGCTTTGAGCCATCCATAAAAACATAAGTGAACACTCATAACAGCAACTATCACAAACGCAAGAGACACAGAATAAGTTTTGCTTTTTCAGAATTAATTCTAACACAATTTGCAGTAAATTGCTTCTGTTAATCATGCAAATCGCGTTTGTGTGATATGCCCTTCTTTCAGTTCGATAGCTTTTTTTTAACTTAAGTGATTGAAATGTATTTACCTCAGCAGCCCAAGATACCCGATGTCTTCATCTTCCGTCTGTTAATTAACTAATCAGTGCTCCGTCTTGATGATCAGAAGCCCGCACTGCTAAGCTTTATAAAGCCATTCACTTCTTACGTTACCACTGACCACTGTAACTTTTGCTGGGAATCTAACTTCCTCCGGGGCAGTGTATGTTGAAGTTAAAAGATGAATGACCGCCCACTAGCTAATCAGTTCTCCAGAAAATAGCGCATCTATGGAAAATTCCTCTGACGTCCGTGCGCTGATGGGGTCTAAAGTTTTTCTGTTTCCCTCGTGAATACTGCTATAGTTTCTTACATGGTTCACTGCTACAGACATTCGCAACTGTTTTGGTGCACGTCTCATCTAAATCTCTCAACTCATCAAGACAAATTGTAATTTTTCAGTCAGTGCCAGAGGTGCACAAAGAATAAGCGTTCTTTACCTAAGTAGAAGTACAGATTTTACATATACTGCATACATTTCTACCAGCTTTTGTGTGCAAAGTAACTGAATCTGTTTACTATATGATAAAAAAAAATTCACATTGTAATCCACACAAACCTGTTTATTTTGCTCAGAATTGCCACAACTGCTGAGTAGTTTCATGCAAACTTTGAAGAGCACGCAGTATACACCTCAATTTGTATTGCAAGGCGTTTCACAATATGAAAAAAAAACATAACACCATATACAGATCTAATATGATTTTAAAATGAGGACTTATGTAAACTTTAAGTTTCCACTTTATCACATGTCACTGAGGAGTTCTTATCTTTCAAAATAACCCCTGTTCTCCTGTCTTTCTTACATCTTTCTCCATCTTTGGGTGAAGTTATCTTGCACTTTTCTCTCCCTGGGAAATGCAGCAGCTGGATCTTTGACTTGCACTATATGACAAATGGCATAACAGTTGTTTGCTTGCTGATATTGTTAAGCAGATACAATGTTGCATTTGAAAGTACAGGACACTTAAAAACATTGCTCATAATGTGAGTTGGGTACAGTCTGACCAGCTTCAGTGGCACAATGATATGATCTTTGCACAAATGCAAGTTTTTTCTTAAGCTGTGTGAAGTAATTTCAGCTGGTGGGCAGGTTGTTTACTGCCTTCTCTGCATAAATGTTTATGTCTTCCATTAAACCTTTGTCACTGTTCTTGGCTTACTGGTGTGTGACAGTGTGTCTGCTGTTATCAGGGGAGTGTAAAATAAAGTAACTGTTAGTGGTATGTAATTCCACAATTTTTGGTGTCAATCTGATCTCTCAAGTAAGTAAAAGTGATAGTGGTGTGTTATGATTTATGTGATATATAAGTAATTTGCCAAGCTTGAACATATTTTAATAACCTCTAAATCACTGAGGTTTTTACTTTCCAAAATAAGTAGTGAACCCAATAAAATATATAATATATGATTTCCGAATATCATGATTATTTTTTTGGGCTCTATCAGTGGTATTCACTTATAGTGTTTTGCTCACAGGAGTTGCCCACAGCATTTGTTTGCAGTGAATTGCTTCAGACAGCTCACTGAACTGTCTGCTTGTAAAGTTGCCTGGCTATAGCAGCTGTGTGTGGGTCTTTGCCCAGGATTGTCCTGGGGGCTCAGGCTGCCACAAGAAGTGTGGTCTGTCATTCCCTCTATGGCGGCTTTTTGTTTTTTTGGTGGCAGCCTTATCTCAAACAGGCTTTATTATTTCTGCCCTAATCAGAGACATAAAGGTAATTTGGTTTGATGGTTGTGCATCTTTTTCCTGTTTTCATGCCTCATGCTAAAGAACAATTTAAATCCAGTTTCTGTATGGTGTTCATGCTATCTTCATAAATGAGACCCTTCCTCTGGTTTTTGTGCTCTGCTTTCTTGTTTTCCTTGTGATGTAATTAGACAACCACCTGTTTGACTGTGGGCAGCACTGTCCTGGTTTCACCTTTCATACTACATAAATAAGCAGTTTCAGTTTGAGTGCATTTGAAATTGAATTGATAAAGACAGTTTCAGCGATATAATCATATACAGCTGCAAAAAAAGTATCACTTAACCTACATTGTGGCCATAAAATATAGAAGTTACAATCCCCATCATTTTGAAAAGAAAGTCCATGTGGTCTGTTTGCCCACACCCCCACAAATGTGGCATAAATAGAAAGCCCAGGATGACCCATTGACAGTACAGCATTACTCATATAGATTGCATAAATGCTTCTTGATAGTTTCAGACGTATGTCCCTGAGATAAGACAAAAATTTATTGCTGGGTCTTAGGAGGATAAAGATATTTTTAGTGGCCAACACGGATGGGATTGTTTACAATGCATGTACAAAAACACCAAGTCATGAAGATACTTGCAAAACAGGTATTTTTAATTTTACATAACCCTTTAATAAATACAGCTGAGTAGTCTATGAATATAAGCAAATATATTACAGATAAAAACAAACAGAAATCACTATTTGGCAGCTGAACACTTTTTGGAACAAACCCTGGTACACTGGTACATCTATAATTGTAATTCATTTGACTCATGTAACATCCAGGGGAAACCCCAGGTTAACTTAGCAAATTAATAACTAGCTTAATGTGACCGCTTATCCTGACTGCCAATATTAGAGAAAAGGAAATATATCCCTGGTATGCTAAACTCATATCACAGTTGAGGGTTACAGTAACAGAGCCTAAAGAACTTAACATGTGAATGAATCAGAATCAGAATATTTCATTAATCCCTGAGTGAACTATGTGAGATTTTATACGTGTATAATGTCCGCTTATAGTTTGCGAGCTATTCCAACCAGCTGATGTGCAGAATTTTAAATTCTTAATAGTTTGAAGTAAATGTTTCATGTGCTGATTCATTTTCTAACATTTATCTGGTCCTCAAGATAATAATTCATAAATTGTTTAAACATTTTTCTATGGTGACGTCACTATGACTGGTAATTTGGATTTGATACAAATAAATATAGTATATAAGTAGTCCATTTACATAGCTTTATACTTTAAACACTTAACTATTTTTGTTCAAACTGTACTTATTTACCTTCAAGAGCAGAGTTTCCTTTTGTGGTGTTCCCCTACTGGTCTTTCTCAGTGACACATGAACAAAGATTTTAGTGGGTAGCAAAGTTTGTGTTTTTACTTTTGATTTATATTTCACCAATGTAGTGTTACTGGTCCATTTGTAGAATTTTTTTTCCTGACGAACAATCGTAACATTAGAAATGATTTGTTAGCTTTGTGCATCTCTGTAATGCTTCTTCTGAGATGCTGTGAAGGCTGGTAGGACTGAGGCATAGTTCACAGCAGAGCTGGTCAGAGAAAGAGAAGTGGTACAACCCACACTTTCAGTCTTATTTGCTTAACTTTGGTCTGAGGGACCCAGGGTCCTTGAGCAGTGTGGTGTCATATGCCGTGGGAGTGTCTGGTCGGGTGTGGTCCAGGTTCCTGTTGCCCATTCCCTGGGGTTGAGTTGGCCAGCTAATAACCTGCTTCCAATTTCCGGGCCTCCATCTGGAGGGCTTTTAAGCCAGCGCTGCCTGCCACTCCTCACCAGTTCGTCTTGCTACCACTAGTGGTAAACTTGATCTCCACTGTGTTTGGCATCCGTCTGCCTGGATCTTGGATTAATGTGTTCTCTGTCTCCAGTGTTCTCCAGATACATCACCCGTCGTGCTCATTAGCAGAGCTGGTTCTTTTTTCACCCCGTTCTCCAGTCTGCCTAGAACCCTAGGACTACATACTCACCATCTCCTCAGCCTGCCCTCCTGCCCGTGCTTTAATGGTGGATCTCTCTCCTCTGAACACCCTGGAACCTGGACCAGCTGATCCCTGGGACGCTCCCACGGCAACCCCTCCTCTGCCTAATAGCTGGTGTTTCCAAGTAAGAACAAGACTCTCCACTAGAACCACTCACCTCAGCCCTTTAATTGTTTCCCAGATCAGTAAAACCTCTCTCCTGTGTTTGCAGAAGTTCCCGCCCATGTTCTCCTTGTGTTCCATGTCCGTTTCTCCGACCTCCGGTCTCCCTCAGTTCCTGCGTATAGTTTCTGCTAGACCCAGCCTTGTTTAAGTACTTTTCCCCTTCAATAAAATCAATCAATCAATCAATCAAGGCTTTATTCGCCACGTGTAGGTTGCCCTGCAGTGAAATAGGACACCCCCCCCCCCCCCCCCCCCAACCTTACACACACAACACAGACATCACATGGGGATACAGGTCGGAGATCGGTAGCGTTACAGAAGAAAAACCCCACTGAAATATACACTACAATGGGAAAGTACAGGAGGAAAAAAAGAGACCTCTACTCACGCTGGGCTCCTGGGAGGACAGCATGAGAACAGAAAACAAAAAAACTACTCTGCACAAAAAAGCACATAAATGTCCACAGCACAACATTATGGAACACGTGACAAGCCACAGGGTCGGGTGGAAGGTGAGGAGTAATCCAAAGCAAACACAGCAGCCATCCTGCCCAGCGCTACCATTCCAGCGCGGGCTCAGACCCGTCGTGTTCCCAGGAGGGAACAAGCATCGAAGGCGTTTGGAAAGGGAGGTGGGATGAGTGTGTGCATATCAGTGTATATGTATGTGTGTGCGTGTACATAGTTCGAGCAATTGAGTCTGCTCTTGAGCCCACAGCATTCTTGTTTGTGACATGTGGACTCAATTATTATTATGTGTTTTCGCTGCATTGTGCTGCTGTGTGTGTCCACATTTGTATGTATAGGCAGGCATGTGTGTGTGCAGTGGTATTCTGACAGGCACCTTCAGGCCTGGTGGGTGTGGCCCTGCTAGGGGGGCTGGCCACACCTGAAGACCATGCCAAGCTCGTTGGGTGAGCTATTTAAGAGCATGAGGAAGCTCCTAAGGGCAGGGGATTGTTGAGTTAGACTCTATGTTAGTGGTTCTAGTGTTAAGTGTATGCCTGCTGGAGTTTGGTGTCCTGACAGCTGCGTCTGTTGTTTTTCGTCAGGAGGAGAGCGTACCACAGGACTGCAGTATGCACAGGGTGTGCGGAGACACGGGAGCAGAGAGCAAGGAGTACAGACACTTGGGAGAAGGCACAACACAGGAGTTGAGGGAGCGCACTAGAGATTTATTTACTTCACTATAAATAAAAGCACTATTCCAGGATTTCGGTCCCTTCTCCAAATGGCAAACCATGGCAGGTATTTGCTAGAAAGCCAGTCAGAAAGTTAAGCAATGGATTAGGCTGGACAGCCTATCCAGCTGATGAGGCTTAAAGGACATATGCAGCTGATTGTTATCGGCATAGAAATGATAAGAAATGTCACTAAAAGATTGAATAATACTGGCTAAAGGAAGCACATAGAAAGAAAAATAATTATGGACCCAAAACTGAACCCTACAGAACCCCACAGGTTAGGGAGGCAGTGTTAGAGGTGAACTTGTCAGTCCTATACCAGCCAAAACCTCAAGCCTGTTAAGTAGAATTTTGTGGTCAATGGTATCAAAGGCTACACTGAGATCAAGCAAAATGATCACAGAACAATTCCCTGCAGCAGCCATTAAAAGATCATTATAGACCCTTAAGACAACGGTCTCAGTCGAGTGCTGCTTTTGAAAGCCAGGTTGAAAAGAGTAAAAAGCCTTTAATCTGCATAGTAAGATTCTGAACATGATTTTCTACATTTTTTTTCTAGTAATTTGCTTATAAATAGCAATTTTTGAAATAGGCTGATAATTAGAGCTGGGATAGAGAGTCTGTTTTTTCAATAGAGGAGTCACCTCAGCATGTTTAGAAATAGGATGGAAGCAAGCAACTGGGCAATTTTAATACACTGCTCCTGTTGTCAGTTTTGGTGTTTTGGTAATTTCTAATCTTTAGGTTTTGCTTCTTTGCCTCCCTTGTGTTCCTTGCGTTACATCTAGTTATCCTGGTCTCAATGTTTGTGTATTCCATGTTTTACCTCCAAAAGTTCATTCTGTTCATCTGGACATAGCGTTTCGTGGGAGAAACGTTTCGTCACTCATCCAAGTGACTTCTTCAGTCTCACCTGAGATTCAGCCTCAGATGCTGACAAAACAGGATTATTACTAAAAGTCTGCAAATGAGCTCTTCAGTTAAAGGCTTCCGGGCAACAAAAATCCTCCAGAAGGCACAGCATCATTTGCGTCTCAACTGTTCCGATACTCCTGACACGTATGGGATCACCACAGGTTTTCAGTGTTGGGTAAGTTACTTTAAAATAGTAACTTAGTTACATTACTAGTTACTTCTTTCAAAAGTAACTCAGTTACTTCAAGTTACTCGTTACTTTCAAAGTAACTAGTTACTAGGGAAAGTAACTTTGGTTTTACTCAGAATTCTCTTGTTAATGTGTTTCTTCCATAACTTTGCCAGTCTTCTAGCTTGCTTACTTGCCACAAGTGCACTGTGCCACCTACCAATAGAAAGGAAACGATAATGTCCATATTTCCACGAGAGAAATCCCACGCCTGGATCGTCATTGACTGCTGCCATGATTCTAGCCTACGTCACAGAGTCATGTGCGCCTTTTACATCCAACACAAAAACTGCAGTCGTGGTGCTTTCGATTGTACTCAGAACTCAGAAATTCTGCCTTCTGAATAGGAAGATGTAGGCAACACCAGACTGCAGATGAGCTGCATACAGGGCTGGACTGGGACAGAAAATTGGCCCGGGCATTTTGACTAGAGACTGGCCCACCATTAACAGGGAAAGGGGGCACAAAGAAATACTTTTCTTTCTTATTTCCATTTAAAATGTCTAGCTTTTAAAAAATAATTATCTGAATCTTACAACAAACGATTGATAGATTGATGCATATATACCATCAACACAGTGAACATCACTGTCACAACAGTGTTTATTTTCATTCAAAGGCTTTATGATTTTTCCTATAATGGTGGGCCGGTCTCTAATCAAAATGCCCAGGCCAATTTTCTGTCCCAGTCCAGCCCTGTATGCAGCTCATCTGCAGTCTGGTGTTACCTACATCTTCCTATTCAGAAGGCAGAATTTCAGAGTTCTGAGTACAATCGAAAGCACCACGACTGCAGTTTTTGTGTTGGATGTAAAAGGCGCACATGACGCTGTGACGTAGGCTAGAATCATGGCAGCAGTCAATGACGGTCCAGGCGTGGGATTTCTCTCGTGGAAATATGCACATTATCTTTTCCTTTCTATTGGTAGGTGGCACAGTGCACTTGTGGCAAGTAAGCAAGCTAGAAGACTGGCAAAGTTATGGAAGAAACACATTAACAAGAGAATTCTGAGTAAAACCAAAGTTACTTTCCCTAGTAACTAGTTACTTTGAAAGTAACGAGTAACTTGAAGTAACTGAGTTACTTTTGAGAGAAGTAACTAGTAATGTAACTAAGTTACTATTTTAAAGTAACTTACCCAACACTGCTCACAACACAGTTCTGAATTGTATTCAGACAGGACTGAGGAGAAAGAAAATGAAAAAACATATAAAAAATGACAAAAGGGTTGGGAAGGGAGTGCGATGGAAAGCACCGGGCATTAGCCCAAGGGTCCTGCCCTTCTGTAGGCACACCACCTGCAGGAGGCGCCGTAGGGTTTGTCTACTGCATACATATGTTATGTCATTTTAAGACAGATTTGGCCAAGACAGCAGCAAATATATATATATAGTAAATATAGCATCACAGCTCTATAACCTCTTAAGACAATTAAGGGGGGGAAAGAAGCGTGTTGCATCAAAATGTCTTCAATATACACACATAATTCCAAGGTCAAAATGGGAGATGCCCCCTAAGGTGGTCCAGAATGACCGAACTTAGATCCTGTGGGACTTCCAGATACAGACGGACAAAAATGTTGATAGCTAACCAACCATTTATAGGCTGTGTCCAAATTCAGGGGAAGGATGCTCCGAAGGATCCTACGATCATTCGACGGCCGGGTAGGACGGAAGTGAGCCGCTGTGAAATTGGACAGCCTTCTAGCCTTCGTTCAAGTCCGTCCTTACTTCTGTTTTTTCTGCTCACTAATGCCACAGCGCGAAAACTTTAAAATTGTTGTCTGCTACAGAGTTACAAGTATTATATTAGTAGTAATATAGCATCCACCATCTCCTGCTTGCATATTTCTGAAAACATCGTACTGGTGTAGATTGAGCCAGCCCTGCAAACACTGTGGATGGACGATGCAGTGGACAGTGGGAGGAAGCATCCTAAAGCTCTCTTTGCAGACAACCCTGTGTGATTCTCCACTCTATCTTATTCAGTCCCCAAAAATCTATGCAAGGCCGAAGTGTCTTATCCTTCTTTTCAACAAAAAAGAACTCCGCACCCAAGGGCAACGTGGAGGGTCCAGTTATACCAGTTGCCAATGAATCAGTGATGTAATGTTCCATGGATTCTTGCTCAGGCTTAGAAATGTTGTAAAGCCGACTAGTGGGCAAGGGAACACCAGGGATCAGATCAATCCTACAGCCGTACAGCTGGAGTGCGGGAGAAAGGAGGCCTTCTCTTTGCTGTATACCTGGGCCAATATAATGCTAACATTGAGCTAACCATTAAATACCTAGGGCAAATAACCATGGTTTCAGGATATGTTGATGTGTTTACGTGTGATGTACATGATAGTGAATGGCTTAGTGTTTAGTACTGTAAAGGCAAGTCATTTATAGCAGAAATGTAATATTTTGTTTTTCATTTCTGTATTACAGTTTTACAGTGCTTACAGTAACCATCTAAAATGTACCTGCTGACTCCTGGATGTTTATTGTGGACCTGTTATGCTATCTGCCAGTCTAGAAACCAGCTTTACACCCTAGTCAGGGCAGAATAACCCTTAATTCCCTAATTACATCCTTAGGTTAAAAAAATGTACATGAAGAGAGATAAATGGAAAATTCAGTTTAAAAAAATAAAATGAGCAATAGTTTGTAGGCAGAGCATAACTCACATCTCCTGGCTTTACTTTTTCTGCATAAAACAACTGTAAAAGTCTATTCATCTCATTAATAGCCTTACAACTCTTTGCACCCACTTCTGAACATTGGGTTGGAAGGTATAGGAGGACCACGTCTCTTCCTGTATGGAAAATGTTTTGTCTGTTTTTTTGAATTCTCATGGGAAACTGAACAGCTGGCAGTTGTTAAACAGAGCATCAACATTTTCTCTAAGTCTTTAATCGTTGTGTCTTTGGTGGAAATGCATTGGAAACTTGTCACTTTTCTGTATTCTGGATCAGACTCTATTCCTTTGTTCAAAAGGAATTCCTCCTGCTTTTCATTTCACCTCGAGGTAAATGTGTTTCTCATAGAAACAAATGGGGACGAAGTAGCAGGTGGATATTATGCAGACTGCAGGACCTTAATGATTTTGAATAATCAAGATGAAGTATTCCTGCTGCTTTTTACCTAATCTGACAGCAATAATGTGTGTGCGCTTATTTTGCCCACAGGCTAAGAACATTTCATCTTATAAACACTATAAATCTTGTTTCATTTGTTTACTTACTCTTGATAATATTTGGCTTTGGAAATCTGCCAAAAGTACTTATGCTTCAGAAATGACAAATGATTTCACCCTTGCCTGTGTAATTGTAATTGTAAGAGAGGGCAAATGTCAGAGGACACTGACTTTTGCAACTTAGTCATGTGCTGCTGTGTTTTGTATTATTAACACGTGTTCTGTTATTGGCTATTTGATAATAATCTTCTTGTGTTAGATGTATTACATATGGGATCAAGTCATACACATTTGACACTTCATTTATAAATGCAGAATAACAAAAAAGATGGTGGTGTAGAGGCTAAGCCTACGCTTGAAGCCACTGAGATGGTCGTTAACGGGGGTGACGCGATGTCACTGGTATGCATGAATTAAGTTCACAGTCCAATAACTCCAGCAGTATGTATCTTGTCCTTTTTGGTCTTTATTCCGTATCGACTTAGCATAACAGCGCAACGGTCACAAACTGTTTGCCTTCTCAATGACACACCTGACGCCAATTACCTTAAATACCTTTACATTACATAACCAAAACAGAAAAAGGTGACCTCTAGTGACCACATAAGGTATTAACCAAAGAATGGCTCCTACAGGTGGTTTTGTGCATTCATGTAGTGATCATGAAATTTACATTATATGTGCATAGGCAGTAAAGTCATAAAATACTCTGGCCATACTAATTTAATGATGGTAAGCAAAAAAATAAAAAAAAATCACAATTGTCATTGTCAATAGGGAGTCAGTAGGGATATATGCACAAACACACATCTATATCTATCGATCTATCGATCTATCGATCGATCTATCGTCCCGATTGAAAAATAGCAAGAAATTATGTTTTGAATGGTTGGATCTTAACAAGGTTCCAAGTAGAACTTCAACATGCAACAAGAAGAAATGGGAGTGAGACAAAAACATTTTTTGAGCATGCACTTTATTGAAAACAACACTTGAACTGAAACGGGCTTTTCAAATCTTAGGACCACACCCTCAAAAAAAACCCCTGTAAACCCCCAAAGCAGAAATCAAAGTTCCAAACATGAACTTAGTAATGAGTAGCTCCACCGTTATTATTGATCCCTTAAAAACTTTGTTGTGGCATGCTTGATGCAAGCATTTCCATGAAGTAAGTGTGAACATTTCTCCAAGTGGTGAAGATGGCCGCACAAAGGGCATCTACTGTCTGGAACTGTTGTCCATTTTTTTTAAACTCCCCTTGTCATCCATCCCCAAAGGTTCTCTTTTTTTTTTTTTTTTTTTGCCTGTCCCGTTTGGCTCTTTTGCCATCAGAATTGTTGTCTAAAGGCAAAGAAAGATGCCCAACGGATTTACTTTACCAAATTGACCATCCCAGCCTTGCCGTAATGGTCCATTTGATTCACCTTTTATTGTTCATTTTATTTTCACTTACTGAATATGGGACAGACTTGACTGGGGGAAAGAAGGGGAGAAAGAAAGAGGGAAAGAGAAACAGCTGAGAAGAGGGACGGGGGAGAAGGGTAAAAGACAAAAACCAACAGAATGAGCAGAGAAATTAAAAAAAAAAAAAAATGCATATATCAATCACCTGGATCACCTGCTGAGAAAGAAAAAAGAAAGCAAGCAGAAGAGAACAAGAGTAATAGAATAAACAACATCACAATGATATATGGGAATATGACAGTAAATACTAAATGTTAAACATTATTGTGCAGCACATAAGATCAACAGAACACAGTGTGCTTTGAGGTAGGAGCCAAAAAGGGTGTAGTTTGTGGGTGTGATCACCCGTGTGTACACCTGTGAGCATGGACGCGTTTGTTTTTTTTTTTTAAAGGTTCCTTCATGTAATGATCTGCTAGAGGGTGTGGGGGGGCCACAGCCCCGTCCTCCAGGGCGTGAAGCAGGTGTGGAGGAGATCAAAACTCCAGACATCCAGAGGCCCCCAGAACACAAGAGACCAAGGAAGACCAACAGAGGGGCAGCTGCGCCACTGTCCCGGAAAGAGCTGAGGAGAGTCCCAGATGAGGGCTCACTCAGCAGCCGCGGAGCAGAAACCAGGGGGAGTTGCAGTTACGCGCCCGTGAGCTCCGCCGGCAGCCAGCCGTGCCTGAGTGACCGAGCCCCAGGCCGAGAGGCCGGGGGTACCCCACCTCCGAAGTGGCCCGAGCAAGCCCCAGGCTCCAGGCCCCGATAAGCGGCCGCCAAGGAGTGAGCCGGTGTGTACCTGGACGCCCATCCCCGGACACAAAGAACCACCAACGCACCGATGTCTGAGGGAGTCCGCCACTGGCAGGGGAAGTGGTGGTAGGGGGAGATAGGCCTCCAAACCTTGGAGGGCCTAAGATGTCCCCAGAGAGGTGGCGCCTGACACCCAACCTGACATATAGACACAGAAATACAGGCACACACATACATCCATTCCCACCCTCATGCTCTCATATCCCCAAAGGTTCTCAGTTGGATTTAGATCAGGGGAACACACAGTATAGTCCACATATGACTGTGTGGCCACTACCAGCTCCACCACCATCATCAAGTTTGCTGACGACACCGTCGTGGTGGGCCTGATCTCTGATAACAACGAGACGGCCTACCTGAAGGAGATTAGGAATCTGGAGAACTGGTGCCAGAGGAACAACCTCCTTCTAAACGTCAGTAAGACAAAGGAGCTGATAGTGGACTTCAGCACTAAGCAGGAGAGGAACTACCAGACCCCCGTCATCAACGAGTGCCCAGTGGAGAGAGTGGACAGCTTCAAATACCTCGGAGTTCACATCACGCAGGACCTGTCATGGTCCTGTCACATCAACACCGTGGTGAAAAAGGCCCGACAGCGTCTCTACCACCTCAGACGCTTGAGAGACTTCCAACTGCCCTCCAAGGTGCTCAGGAACTTTTACTCGTGCACCATAGAGAGCATCCTGGCGGGAAACATCTTAACCTGGTTCGGGAACAGCACCATGCAGGACAGACGAGCTCTACAGAGGGTTGTGCGGTCAGCTGAGCGCACCATCCGCTCCGAGCTCCCTGACCTGCACTCAATCTACAGCAGGCGGTGCTGGACCAAGGCCAGGAAGATCGTGAAGGACCTCAGCCATCCCAACAACAGACTGTTCTCTCTGTTGAGGTCAGGAAAGCGATTCCGCTCCCTGAAGACCAACACAGAGAGACTGAGGAGGAGCTTCTTCCCGCAGGCGATACGGTCTCTCAATCACACCACCACACAGTACTGACCCACACATACAGTTCTTACACACACACTGGACTTTCTGGACTTTGGTTTTGCACAACACTGGTCACTATATTCTTCATTTCCGGTTAATACTTGTACAGCTGCTGTTATTGTGTATATATTTATTTATATTTAGATTTCTTCATACATTCTTATATAGTTCTATATTGTGTATTGTGTATTTTGTTGTACAGTTATTTTATTTTCAACTTTAATTTATATATTTATCTTTATCTTATTCTTCCCAGTTAAATTTACCCTTCATTCTAATTTGTGTTGTACAGTTATTTCATTTTTAACCTTAATTTATATTTTATTCCTTCCTAGTTAAATTTACCCTTTTTAATTTTTCATATTTATTTCCTATCTTATTCATAGCCTTTTCCTTTTTTGTTCTCTTTAGGTCACGAGCAGTTGTCCAAGCATTTCACTACATATCGTACTGTGTATGACTGTGTACGTGACAAATAAAATTTGAATTTGAATTTGAAAAGAGTAATCTTATTCTCCTGGAAGAAGTCCCTTCTCCTGCAGGCATTGTGTAATATAGCGATGATCTGTTGAAAAACCCAGTCATTACCACACAGACGAGGGCCCTGAGTCATGAGGCGTTCTCTCTGCAACATCTGGACATAGCCAGCGGCTATGACCTCCTGCACCCCCCCTCGTCAAGCTCCATTGTTCCACTGAAAGAAAAAGCACCCCAGACCATTATGGCATCCCCTCCACTGTGGCACATAGAAAGCATCTCAGGTGGGATCTACTTGTCATCCCAGTAATACTGGAAACCATCAGGACCATCAAGGTTACATTTTTTCTCATTGGGAAATAAAACTTTCTTCCACCTCTCAGTGTCCCATGTTTGGTGCTTTCTTGCAAAGACCAAACAGTCAGTTCTGTGGCGTTCAAGCAGACGAGGCCTTTGAAGACGTTTTTTGTTTTTGAAGCCCTTCAGTCTCTGATGGTTGTGGGGCTGCATTCGGCACCACTAATGGTCTTAATTTGTGTTGAAGATCGTTCAGTGTCTTGACGGACAGCCAGTTGGATCCTCAGACTCAGTGCTGGTGAAATTTCTTCAGGTCTTCCACTTGCCTTTTTTGTTCCATAACCTGCAGGATTATTTAAGAAATTCCAAATGACTGTCTCACTCTCACTTGCATCCCACCTTAGCAGCAATGGTGCGCTGCGAGAGACCCTGCTTATTCAGTTCAACAACCCAACCACGTTTAAAAAGGGAATGTTCTTTTGCCTTTGCCATCAGAATGTCATGACAATGTGACTACCTGACAGAAAATGACAATGAATCCATGTTTTTGCACAGATTTGGCTTTTTAAAGGCTGTAAAACAGTTGATCAGCTGTAAAACAACTGGTTTCAGTTTAAGTGTTGTTTTCAGTAAATTGCATGCTCAAACTAATGTTTTGTCTCACTCCCATTTCTTCTTGTTGCATATTGAAGCTCAAACCTTGTTAAGATCCAACTATGCAAAATATGATTTTTTATTTTTATTTTTCAAGTACTCTTAAACTTTTGATCGGGACTCTATATATACTATCTTAGGTACGTCTTAGATGGACGTACAATGGTTCTTCGTTTATCGTGGGAGTTACGTTCTAAAAATAACCCGTGATAAGTGAAATCCATGAAGTAGCCAACTTTATTTTTTTACAATTCTTATAGATGTTTTGAGGCTGTAAAACCCCTCACTAGACACTTTATACAATTTATACTCAGGCACGAACATTTTCACACCTTTCTCTCTTGTTTAAACACTCAACACAATTTAAGTGAGATCAAACCATTGAACAGTTTTAAATATCCAATGATTAGTGGTTCAGAATGTGCCTTGTTTTCCCCAACACTGGGATGCTCTTTGCTATTTTTGTTTTTAGATTTCTAACATGAGGCTTCCAGCAGATTTTGCAGTCTGACGTCACACCCCTTCTATAATATTTTTTCTGATTATAAATCAAACATTCTAGATGTGGTAGAAGTGGAGACTATATAGACTTTATAACCTTAATTCTTTATTTGTAACAGGGACAATGCATTTTAATAAACATTGCTTTAAATGTACCAGATTTAGCTATGAGCCAATTTTTTATCTGTAGTTCCCAGACAGAAAGAAAAGATAACAGAAACACAAGCAAAGGTTGCAGGGCATAGACCCTTATCGTGATGGAGCCGAGGCAGTTTGTTTTCAGTAATCTCTAATGAAAAAAGAAAATATAAACAAACATAAATGATTATGATACTGAATGCCTGATAAACATCTAAAACAGGAAACAAAGTCTTAAATGTTGTTGTGATCATAAAAGTTGGGATCAGATACTGAACAAAACTAAAAATAGATATATATTTAGTAAAACTAAATACTAACATATGCAAGCAAATATGCAAAACATTTTCTCTCTCTTTTTTTAAGATGCCTAAATTAAGACTAAAACTAAATGGCATTTTAGGCAAAAGAGGGAAATGTCACAATTAACAATGGTGGAAAAGACTAAGGTGAGAAGAGTGCAATTGAATTTAAGTTATACAGTATATAATAATATGTAAAAATAAAGAATAAATAATTATACAAAGCTGCAAATGTTAAACACAATAAAACACAACAACCATAACTCGTATGTCATATATTAACAGGGAATATGCCAGACTGCTGTTATGCTAAATAAGTAAGAAAAAATATGAAAATTCACATGATGGTCTTACAAGGAACTCAGTGGTATTCCAGTCATAATAAATATATTGACTGAATGTGTTATCTTTATTATATAGTTAATAGTTTAAATGCCCACCTCTCTTACCTAATATGGCATTTGTGGGACAAGTCACATGTCCAAGTGTTGTGTTACACAAAGTCGACCAGAAACAAATGTAATACTTATTTTGAAATGACTGACTCATTCTATTTTCCAGGAAGTGGCATTTTACAACCACTTTTAGTTCCATAATTGTACAAACATAGCACAAACTGCAACTGTGAGTTAAAGAGACATGAACAACTTTAGCTACTTCCATCTAATTAACATTATATATTTTTATACAATTCAAACAATCAGGTTTAGAATGATTTCCTCTGGAGTAATGTTTCTTTTGTTTCTTTGTTTCTTTAAGTCATTGCAAGCCTTGAACATTAGCATTTAAAACTGAGTTGTATTTGTGTTTACTGACTTATTGTAAGTGTGAGAGTGTTTCTCCTCCTCCTGGACGACAGTTTTGAATACATTCATAATGGATTTGCAGACTTCTTTCTTAATAAAATCTTATTCCATAAACACATGCAGCAGTGGATTCAGGCAGCTGTTGAGAAAGGCCATATTGGTGGCCAAACGGATGCCAATGATACAATTTGAAGTATCCATTTTTTTTAGCTATCACAATTTGATCCATAATATGAATAGGAGCCCAGCACAGAAAAAAAAAAACGACTCAACTGGGTGGCCAGTGGTTTCTTATGAGATGATTGTTTTGATTGTGACAACATAAGAGGAGACAATGACAGTGGATGGGACTGCAAAAAGCACAAGGAAGCGGGCGATGATAATGGGTGGATGATGAAATTGTCGCTGTATATTGGGAGATTCTGCATTACAGTCATCAGAAACCACGTAGCTGTTTAAGCAGAGAGTTTTGCTTTCATTCTTACACGCTTGCTCTGTGTCCATGATGATGGAATATGGAAAGCCGATCATCAAAGCCACCCCCCAAACACCCAGAGTCACAACCCTTACATACATTTTTTTAATCACCACCACAATGTAGACACTATCAAACATGTTCAGAATAAGTACCATGGTGTTGTGCTTACATATGAGTTTGCCAAAAGGCCAGTGGAAGTCTAAAGCAAGATTTATTAAATTAAGGGGTATAAATGCTACAAAGTAAATGAAGTTGGCCACAGGAAGGTTGAGGTACCAAAATGTGGGTACTGTTTTCCTTATCTTGAATCCAGTCGTCCAGATAACCAGTACCATTCCTGAGCACACCAAAGACAAATATCAGGAAGTGAAAAATGTTAGACACAGTAATGAAGACTTTCTAATTTCACTAGTGGTTGTACTGGTGTTAATACAAGAGTTAATGGTTTGTTATTGTTGGTCTCCATCATTTTCTTGCCAAAGTCAGTTATAGTTTGGTTATACTCAATTAATTACCCCCAAATAATTACTTGATGTCAAATACAGTTGAAGTTACAAAGAAAATGAATTTTGTCGACATGAGCCCCCAGTGCTAAAACAACACGAATAGTGATCCGGATTAAGGCACTAAACTATGCCAAATTACAAAAATTACAGTAGTAATGAGTAATGAGTAAAAATAAATAACTAAAAGTGAATAAGAGCAGTAATAATGTCAAGTTATGAGGTTAATTAAACATTTTAAATGTTCAAAGTTATCGAAAATTTATCTAGAGGCAAATTATAATACAAATATAGGGCGTTACTACAAAGTGAATCAATATATTCAAGGTTCATTCCATGTATTTGAGTTTTATTCAATATATTCAAAGTTCATTTTATTCCATTTATATTTATGTTTATTTGACTAGATTTTATCTTAATCTGAATAAATGTCTCTGAGAATATGCATTTGTATTTGCTTTCAGGTGCAACTGTGTGGCTGAACACAAAACTGTGCTGAAAACAAAACTGTTCAAAATGCATGTTTCATGAATCTTATATATTTGTTTGTGTTGTGTGTTTATTTATTTACACAGGATAATTACATGTCATCTTATAAACACTGTATTCTCTTAATTCACCCTTTATTTCACTTGTTTGCCTACTTTTAATAAATAGTTTTGGCATAAGAAGTGCACCAAAAATGATTATGCTTATAAATGGCAGATTTAACCATGCACGTCCTGTCTAGTCAACACATAAGAGAAACAAAGCGCATTTTGTCTGATTTTCTTAATTTAGTTTTTAGAAGTTGCAACTCAATCATGTGTGGGGGTGCCATGACGTTTTAGTATGCAAACGGCTCCCTCTACTGGTTGATGTTATAATAATCAGTGTTTTCTGTTACTTGTTTTTTGATAGTGATAAGCTGCTGTCATTAGATCAGTGGTTCTTAACCTTGTTGGAGGTACCGAACCCCACCAGCTTCATATGCGCATTCACTGAACCCCTCTTTAGTGAAAAATAAAATGTGATTTTTTTACTGGTGCACAAAATGAGCCATGCATGTCATGGCGAAGGCTCTGCCGAACCCCTGAGACCGACTCACCGAACCCCTAGGGTTCGATCGAACCCAGGTTAAGAACCACTGCATTAGATGCTTCTTATTAGATGTTGGATTAATTGATACACATATGAGGATTTATTTATAGATATACAATGCAATACAATATATATGTATCTTGAGCCCACATGTGGTGATTATAGGATGTATAAGTGGAGAAACAGTTCACATATCTGAATCATACTTAAGGTAGTAAAAAGCCCATAAGCAATTTGACATATGCTTTACAGCTTAATTATTTCATTTCTTATACCTCAGTATTCAAATCTGAACTCTCTTGGTTCTGACTGGTGTCCACTGACTTTGTGTAAGTGTAATTGCGTGTCTCCTCTTCCTGGAAGGCACTCTCCAGCACAATCAGGATGGATTTGCGGACTTTATCTTTAAAATCTTGGCCCATGAACACATACAGCAGTGGATTCAAGCAGCTGTTGAGAAAGGCCACGCTGGTGGCTATCGGGAACCCAATTGTGATGATATCATCTAATATCTCACTTGAATATTCTGGCATGTGATTTGCCATCTCAATTAGACCCATGATGTGAAAGGGAGCCCAGCAAAGAAAGAAAGTGATGATAATGGCAGCGATGATCTTAAAGGGGCGACTTGACTGATTGGCCAGTGTGCGGTTTCTTCTGAGACGATGGATTATAACAGCATAACACAAGACAATGAAAGTGAAAGGCACAGCAAATCCTAGGAGTACGTGTGTGATAGTCATGGCCTGATGACGAAATTCCCTTAACTTTTTCACTGATGGTGTTTCATAGTCATCAGAAAGAGCATAGTTGTCAAAGCAAATCATTTTGTTAGAGTCTTGTTCAGTGTCCCTGAAGATGAAGTATGGAGCACTGAGAATCAAAGCCACCACCCAAACACACAGACTCACATAGGATGCTCTGCGTACATTTCGGTGGTTCTGAGCCCAGACGGGCCACACCACAGACACACATCTGTCCACACTGATCACCACCAGAATGTAGACACTGGCAAACATGTTCAGAAAGCTGATAGTGGTGTTCAGCTTGCACATGAACTTGCCAAAAGGCCAGTGGAAATCCAAAGCTGTGTAAGTCACACTCAGGGGCAAAAACACAGTGAAGAGGAAGTCAGCCACAGCAAGGTTGAGGTACCAAACTATGTTAACAGTTTTCTTCATCTTGAACCCGGTCACCCAGATAACCACTCCATTCCCGAGCACACCGAGGACAAAAGCCAGGGAATAAATTATGAGAGACATGATGTTAAGCCCACCATTGCTGTCACTATTCTTGGAGCCATTTCCATTAGGTGCAGCAGTTGTATTGATTGGATTGAAAGAGTTAGTGGTCATCTCCCTCACTGACTTTAGACCTGCAAAGAAAAACAATAAGTAAAAAGTTCAGCTCCCAGTCAAAGTTAATAGGAAACTGAAACTGAAGCTATGGTGACATTCAGTCTAAGGCAGTATGTCAACATAGCTCCCAGACAATTAGACAAACATGAAAGGACATTATCTCTACATTTGAAATCCTCAAAAAAGCACACATTTTCTGTAATCAAGTGTTGTAAGTAAAGTTGTAAAGTGTGATTTCGTTTTTCTTCTTTTCTCTGCTGCACCCTTTAAGGGTCACCAGAGTGGATCATTTGCCTTCGTGTGACACTATCCCACATAGCAGCAGTGTTGGGCAAGTTACTTTGAAAAAGAAATTAATTATAGTTACTAGTTACTTCTTCAAAAAAGTAACTGGATTAGTAACTGAGTTACAAGATTCTAAAAGAAATTAATTACTTGAAAAGTAACTATTGCGTTACTTTAAAAAAAAAAAAAAAAGTGGGGTCCAGGGTATGATTAGCCATTTTTAACTAATTTTCATGTTTCCTCTACATTTCACCTTTAAAAACTATTTACTTTACCTTGTTTGGTATCGTCCTTTTCAGCACAACCTCATGTGTCTGAATTTACAGTTATGTTTTCATTTTGACATACTGTATTAACACAATTGATCTAAATTGAGACAAAAAGCATAAAATCCGAGTAGGAAAAGTTATATTTTTTACTGTAAATAACCATTTCAAACTATTTACATAACAATCAGCTGTTCTGCATTCAATAAGATGCCACACAAATTATTTGTGCCACTCCAAATATTTCTGTCCACTATAGAGAAGAACATCACAGCCTGATACCTGCAGGTCTGACAGCAGGAGGTGTATCACTGCCGGTTTCTATCTGGAGACAGCAGTCGCCTCATTGTTCAGACATACAACACAAAACTATCCACAACACTACACAAGACTACACACTGGCTACACACTCCAAACACGCTAAACGTCACAAATCTCTCACATCTCAAAACTCGCTCTCTCTTTTTCTGCTCTCTCTCTCTCACTCCTAAAACTTCCCCCTCTTCCTAAACAACCAAATGTCATTTTGCCATATCATTTTTGATTGGTGGACGTGGTACATTTTCTCACCAACACAAAGGGCTGTTTTTGTCTTGTTTTTTTTTTACATTTTTGGTCATAAGCAGAGAGTGCTTGCTAGCACTGTCCTTAGACAGTAAACGTGACAAAAGTATTCAGGAAAAAACAAGCATATATATTGTTTATCCCCCATCTTACACTTCCTTTGTCCAATATATATCCATTATCCCTCTGCACATGTCAAAACCATCACAGTCTTGCCTCTAATGTTCACCTGAGGTGTTCCTCTGAAGGACTCATTTCTAATTTATGTACTCAAAATGGTATTGTTTTTGCCACCCCATCTGAATCCCATGTCACTCAGAAGCCACACTAACAAAATTTCTCTAGATTTCCCTGCTACTCTGTCAATACCGTCACCTCTTCAGGTTCTCTTCCACCTGCTCAGTCCTCTCACTAAAGAACACAATGTCATCATAGTCCACAAAGACGCCTTGTTGACCTCATCTGTCAACCTAATGTTGCAAACAAGAAGGGGCTCAGAGCCGATCCCTGATGTAATCCCACCCTCACCTTGGATCCATCTGCCACTCCTACTGTCTCGCTGTTCTCATACATGTCCAGCACCACCATCACATACTTCTCTGCTGCTCCTGTATGAATTCTGACCTTCTTTATACTTTGCATCTACATTCTCAAGGCAAACATTACATCTGTAGTGCTCTTTCTTGGCATGAAGCCATAATGCTGCTTATCAAACATCTCCTCCCTTCTTAACCTGACTTCAGCAACTCTTTCACATATCCTCGTGGTATGGCAACAACTTTATCCCTCTGTAGTTTAGATACAGCTTTGCACATCACCCCTGTTCTTGAAAACTAGCACTAGTCCTGTGAAATAACACTAAATTAGCGTTTTTACATCATGTGACAGTGTAAGAAAATGAATTTCCTGTTTTTTTTATGCACATATACATATTTAGAGCAATATTCCTGGGAAATCTTTCATGCTTGGTGAAAAATGAAGTAAATACCTTGTGAAGCTGTCTTGTTGGTTGTTAATGAATCCTCTGCAGAAGAATGTTTGATCCAACTCTGACAGCTTAGCTGAGACTCGTGTGGGGTGTATGTCGCTGCTGATAAACATGCAAATCCACAGGAAGTTTGTAAAAGTTAAAACATGAGAGAGCATTCTATGATGGTTGGGAGCATGAGGGTTTGCAATGCCCTCATGCAAAATTTGGACTGCAACATATTGCATCAAGAATGCAGCATTATTTTTCTAAAAGCAAAAGACATGTAATATTAGAACATATATATTCTTGTGAGAGGGCCACAGTGTAACACGGCTAACAGCTGGCTGTTTTGCTATTTAACACCATTATCTTTCTGTTGCAACCTTGGGTTTGGTGAGTATCAAGTCATGAAATATTCTGAGGACAACCAACCTGTTTCCATAATCAGTAGCATATAATATAATTCAGTAAATAAAAGCAAAATATTAACTTTCTAACTTATTGTCCCTATGCCTTGGGTGTTTATTTTGTTTTTGTTTTTATTTGCAAGAAACATAAAAAATACTTTATGTTCATGATTAGTGATTTTTAAAGTTCTTCAGGTTTATAGAAAAATATCTGATGTATCTGGAGTTCTACAAATATGTTATTTAGTAATTTAGCAAAGCTCTTTTTTTGTGGATGAATTCACTAAAGATTAATGAAACAGTTAATGGATGATATGTCACCCCTTATAAAGAACTAGATCTACAGGAAGTTTGCACAACATTTAAAATGAGAATGTTTCTATTCCTTTTCAGTGATGCAGTATGGGGCTCTTATCAGCATCCGGTTTTGCAATCTTGATAAAATACTTTTTACGCTGAAGGCCAGCTGTCCTTTTCTTGTGTCTGCACAATATTCTCACGAAAAAATTAAAAAAAAAACTCCATGTGGAAATGTAACTAATATGTCAACTTCTCAAGGAATAGCAGCTGAAACAGCATCTGTAACAACAGAGGATAATTTATTTAGGGTCTGACAGCAGTTTAGCATCTGTGTCCAGATGCTCATACCTTTTTTCTGGACTGTACATTCTTAACAGCTTCAGATCATCATCATCATCATCATCATCATCATCATCATCATCATCACCACCCTTCTTACATCTGCCATGCATTTGGGATTTAAAGGAAACTTAACTCAGTCTAACAATTACCAAAATTTGACCCTTTGAGCGAGTATGGTTAAATCTGATTTTCTGTTCCTTTTAACTTATGATCAGAATTGAGACAGAGAATTTTTTTTGCGTCAGTTACAACACCTCTACTGATGTTGTATTACAACTCATTTCTGCTTAACCCTGAAATATGTGCATTGAGTCCTTTTCCATTCCATGAAAAACAAAACTATAATGTCTTCATGGCAAGAGGATGTCACTAAATACTCCTTGAAATAAAAATGTAGAAGCTAACCAGCAAACCTAAAAAAAAAGAAAGTGTATCTATATAGAGTGCTATATGAAATTTATCTGTGAGCCAAACACTCAGTGGTCCAGAAGAAGATGGAGCAGTTGCTGCTCGCCCTCCGACATGATAGCAGGACAGCATTACACTACTTGTCTTGAAGACCCAAAAGGAAAGTCTCCTCACTAGCAGGAGATTTAATAATAGTGTCATTAAGGTGTATCAGGTGTAAAATTTACACTGTTGGCTCACACAAGCTCTGCCAAAGCTCCAGACCACATGAGCTCATAGCCCATGAAACAGTCAGGCATGAAACAGTTATAAATCGACAATATAATAATACTTTAAAGTAAAAGTAGAGCATATTTTCTGGAACTGCAGTTTCATTACAACATGACACAGTTATACAAATAATAATAATAATAATAATAATAGTAATAATAATAATAATAATAGTAATAATAATAATAATAATGAAGCGCACTCTCTGGACTATTCTCTTTTAAGTGAATAGTATTGCATTTGGTATATAAAGTAAGTAATAAATAATAGGCACTGAATTTTGCTTCTAATCTATGGAAGAAAAACATTCACTGATTCTAATCAACAAGAAGGATTCCCCTGCCACCTACAGCTCAGTTTGAGGTATATTGTGTTGATATCCCTGGAGCTACAAAGGAGTTGATTCTATGTGAGTTTGCAGTTTAACTTTGAGTGGGACATTTACATGATAATCCGTCCATCCATTTTCTTAACCAGTTCTCAATCAGTGGACAAAGAAAGAAATGAAGAAAGATTATATTTATATTTTCCATAAATCATGAAGGTTGGGGTTAGGATTCAGAGCTACAGTTAAGGTCATCGCTGATGTTGACTTAGGTGTCAGAGGGTTGACCTTTGCCTATCTCCATTTTATTAACTGAATAATAGTCTTTGACACCTGATTTCTATGAGACTCAGACCAAAAGTGCCTTTCTTTATGACGCATAAAGCAACTAAACTCATTTAAAAAAGATGGAAGAGTGAAGAAAAAAGAAGGAAAAAGAGGAAAATATGTAAAAGATACTAGTAGTAACTGAGTTTTATTACATAAAATAGCTTATCAAACTCCATTTATTTACCAGCAGCCTGACTTCTTGACCAGAATACACTTACAGTGACAAAAAGATGGGGGTTTACTGGCTGATTTGTACCCAAGCATGTTGCTGCAATTACATCATTAAAAACTGCAAATCAGCCCGTCTGTGCTCATGTCTTCTTCTCAAGACTGCTGCACTATATCAGTAAAGCAAAAGCGTAAAGAGTCCCTCTGCTGGACAGACATATACAGTGCAATAAAAAAAGCATTCGCACACTTCCTGATTTGGAAAGAAAAGCAACTGGACTTCTTTAAGTTGCTTGAAGACGTTTCACCTCTCATCCGAGAAGCTTCTTCAGTTCTAAAGGGTCAAATGGTGGAGAGTCCCAGATTTAAACCCAGTGGGAGTATCCTCCAAAAGAGGGATAAAGGACCCCCTGATGATCCTCTACCTAATCACACGAGCCAAGGTGTGAAAACGGGTGTTTATTGGGGTGTTTTTTGCATTCATATGTTTTAGTTACTTAAGATTACCAATTGTTCACCTAAATTTCTGTCATGAATTACTGTATTGCAGGAATTACTATACAAAAACAATACAAAAGCAGGAGCCAGGAACTAACAATCCAGGAAGGATCAGAGAAAACACAGCTTTGAGGTAGAACATGACAAAGAACACAGGGAGGCTTAGACAATAAATACACAGCAGGTAATGAGGCTGCTGTGTATTTAAGGGAAAATAGGTGGGAAACATAACACACATGGGCAAATAGACTTAACTGTGACAGTCCTGGGTCAGTTTACCCAGTGTATATATTTTGGCCAGAGGTTTTATTTATTTAATTATTTATTATTTTTAAATATGTTTTTGTTTATTTTATTTTTTTATTTATCCATTGTGATCCCTGGTTTGTTAAAGGTTTATATTCACTTCATGTGTTCTTTAGTGTTTTTAGGTTTGCTCCTAGTTCTCAGTTGGTTTAGAGTTTAGCTCTTTTCCCAGCGTTTCATCCACCGCAAAGTCCATTCACATGTCTGCGGTTTCCCTATTTAGTTCTGTCACTTCCTGTTTTATTTTGGAGGTTGTGTTCCTTTTTCATTGTCTTAAATTTTGCTTCCTTTCTCTGGTCTGTTATTCTCTATTCTGTTCTATTTGTTATCTTCACTGCTGTAATCACCCTTTTAAGTATATATAGTTATTGCCTTCTCCTTGATCTTTTTCAGAGTGTCAGTTCATTTTCCCCTCTTATTTTCCAGCTCCAGCACTCCCTTGCCTAGTATTAGTTCTCAGTTTAGGTTTCAGTTTCTTTTTTCCCTTTAGTTCTTTTTTTGTACTTTGGTCATCAGCCAGTTTTTTGTTTACTCCATCTACCTGTGAGTCTGAGTCAAAAAGCTCAAATAATCTCAAACAGCTTTATTAAACATGACAGTGAATTAGATGACCTCCACAGTCGCCAGATCGCTCCAACAGAGCATCTTTGGGTTTTACATAATGGATGTGCAACCAACAAATGTGTAGCAACTGTGTGATGCAATCATGTCAATGTCCTCCTGAAAAACAGAATATTCATTTATGTCCTATTTGAACTACCCTGTTAAGGCCTGATCTACTAAATAGAGGACATCCTGGGCTTTCCATTGACAGCTTGTGTGTTTGGGTGGCTTCTTTTAGCTCCAAAGAGGAAGGAAGTCTTAGGAAAAAGTTCAATGAGTAGATTCTTTTTGATATGGATCAAAATTTCCAATGTTTTATCCACTGCCTGAGAACTTCACTGTAACACACTAAAGAGGGGAAACAGATTGGAGCCTACTGACTGATTTAAGGCCTTTAATTGTGCAAAGTGGTTTAAGGCAGTAATCACTCGATTAAAAGCTACAAATCAGTCAGCATGAGCTTATCTTTATCTTTCAACACTGCTGCGATACTTCTCATCAAAGGTATAGCAAAATAATGTTATTTTAATAACTACTGTGTTTCTCAGTATCATCCTTTAACCCTCTCAGGCTCAAATTAAACTTTTTGTTGCTAATGCACAACCAAGTCCTGCAGTGGTACTTCTGAGTAAAAAAAAACCTCATAAAATATGTATGTGGGGTAATCAGGTTGTTAGTTTTTAACTGTTGCAAATCAGCAACACCTGCCTTGAGAGGGTTAAATATTCAGTAGAGGGAAATAACTTGTTTTCTGCATTTATGTTTTGATAATGAAATGAGATGTAGGTCGACATTATCAGTGGGAAAGCATTAAAGCCAAAAATGTTTTATTGATGCAAATAATGTTGACAGAAATATTCACAATAGTAATACAATACTTATAGACATTTAAAGACAAGTAGATTTGGCCATTTGGGATTAAAAAAAATTAAAAAATACATTTTTTTCTTATAGTGGAATCAAGATTATATAATGTTGACGACATGCTTACCAAACTCATAACATTTTTACCGATTGGGTGATTATTCATTTGATAGATCGAGGACTGGCAACAAGGCTGACAACTGTTCCTTCTAGTTTAGTTGTTGAGGTAAACCTCCAAAAGGCTGATTTTATCTCTGAAATGTAAAAAAATGTAGATTTGTAGTCTTTTTGGTTACAAACAGAATTAATTAATATTTGAAGAATTATAGCAATACTTATGAAGGCCACAGACATTGACCTCTCACTCCCTATCAGCTTTCCAGTGGTTCTATAGTCACTATGTATCCATTAGATCTGTTGTTCATTATGCTCAAATAAATAAATACTAGAATAGATTTCTGTCAAATGAGAATTTGATTACAGGGTTACACATTTTACTTTCATATGTACCTAAAGGTGCCATTTGTTTTCAATATTGTGAGCCAGTTTTGTCATTTACAATCATAATTGTTATCAGTTAGTTCAGTGGTTCAAAACTTTTATTTCAAACTCCACCATTTATACTGGGCAGAATCAGTTTTGTAGATTCATCTAATTAAAATTCTGTTGTATTTATGTATTGACAAATCATAACAAGGGTCACCTCTAGGTGCTTATTTACAGGGTAAAATTTGATAGGTTAATTAACAGGACAATGTATTGTCTAGCAATAAGCACAGTCTTTATTACTATGTCAGTGATCAGTAAAACCATAAGTTAAGGCCTATTCTTGACCTGGTAATGCACTTCTAATCTGGTTTCTTTTATGTCTCATGCAGAGAAGAAGAAATTTACTGGAGTGTGAACAAAAGATGCTTCCTTCCTACAGATGATACATTGGTATTGCTTGTGTTGCATGAATTCAACCACAAACAAATTACCAATTCTGAAACTAGTTTCTCTTCTCGAAAACTTTGCAGATCTTTTTATACCCTGAGTCTGAGAAAGTGTGACAGCAAAACTAATAAAACATCACACCTACCACAGATCGATACATTTAACTCAGATTGTGAACACCTTAGAAGTAACACGCATCTCATTTCAGGTGTTGCTATAAATACTAAATAGTTGCCACTGAAACAATTTTAACCATCCTCAATGCTTTAACACATAAATGAATTGCAAGCTTATTGTACAGTATCACTAAAACAAAGTCTAAGAGGCTGTAGCTGAGAAACACTCTGCTGTCACAACAAAAAAGTGAAGATAAAGAGGAAATCCTCCTGTACACCTGACAGATTAACTCTTTTGATTAAGAGAACTTTTGATTAAAAGTTGTTTAAAAGTGATTTGTTATACAGTTATTTCTACTCAGAAAGTTTATTCATGTCTTTAACGGCCTTATAACTCAGCATCAGAAAATGACTTATCTTTGCTGCGAGTGGTGACCATTGAGTTTGTATAGGTGTATGAGCGAGAAACCTCTTCCTGGAAGGCACTCTCCAGCACAATCAGGATGGATTTGCGGACTTTATCTTTAAAATCCTGGCCCATGAACACATACAGCAGTGGATTCAGGCAGCTGTTGAGAAAGGCCATACTGGTGGCTATTGGTAACCCAATTATGGTGATATCATCTAATATCTCACTTGAATATTCTGGCATGTAATTTGCCATCTCAATTAGACCCATGATGTGAAAGGGAGCCCAGCAAAGAAAGAAAGTGATGATAATGGCAGCGATGATCTTAAAGGGGCGACTTGACTGATTGGCCAGTGTGCGGTTTCTTCTGAGACGATGGATTATAACAGCATAACAGGACACAATGACAGTAAAGGGCACAACAAATCCCAGTAGGAAGCGTGTGAAAATCATGGCCTGATGACGAAACAACTGAGTGTCATTGTATGTGTCTTCATCATCAGAAAGAGCAAAGTTGTTGAAGCAGTTGATGATATCCTTATTGTGGTACGATGGCCCGATGTCCCTGAAGATGAAGTATGGAGCACTGAGAATCAAAGCCACCACCCAAACACACAGACTCACATAGGATGCCTTGCGTACATTTCGGTGGTTCTGAGCCCAGACAGGCCACACCACAGACACACATCTGTCCACACTGATCACCACCAGAATGTAGACACTGGCAAACATGTTCAGAAAGCTGATAGTGGTGTTCAGCTTGCACATGAACTTGCCAAAAGGCCAGTGGAAATCCAAAGCTGTGTAAGTCACACTCAGGGGCAAAAACGCAGTGAAGAGGAAGTCAGCCACAGCAAGGTTGAGGAACCAAACTGTGTTAACAGTTTTCTTCATCTTGAACCCGGTCACCCAGATAACCACTCCATTCCCGAGCACACCGAGGACAAAAGCCAGGGAGTACACAACGATAGACATGGTGTTCAGAGAATGTCTCAAATCGGCGTGCTCGTTCCTGTAGTCATACTCTGTGCTTTCATCATATATAGAGCCATTACTTCCAAAGTCATCTGTTCCATTAAAGAGATTTGGAGGGGTGCCAGTCATTAACTCCATCATTGTCTTTGAACCTACAACACAAACAAACATGAATATTAACCTTTTTAGATTTTCCTGAGATTACTAATGACCAACAAAGCAAAACTCTTTAAATTGAAACATAGAAAGCAGTTCAGTCAAATAAAAAGAAAGAAAAGTTGCCTTTATTTCAATTCCCCCAAAAATCATACCGAAACATGACATAACTCCAACATGCCCTAAACAGGGCAACTCCATTATCCACCATTTAGTGCACCCTAAAAGTAATTAGAGCAAATATTAAAAGCATTTTAATAAAGTTTACTTCTGCATGCTTTTTAAAGTTTAATTTAAAAAAGCTCAAACCTCCTCAAGTTTTGTGCAGCGTGCATGTGCAAATTTCCCACTGTGTTAAAAATCACATGAACGTAAATTGGGGTTTTTTTGGGGGTTTTTTTTAAAAAAGGAGAGAAAAATACGGAAGAGGATTTAAGGTTTAACCACAGATAACTACATGCAAGAAACAGTTCCCACGTATGAAAATATGGCTATACGTAATAATACTTACATTTAATACATATAATACGTTGCTAATTGCATAATGTTTATATAGTTCACGGCTCCACAAAACAATTAAAAAGCCCAGTTCCCGACGTTTTTCCAAAAAAAAAAAAAAAAAAGCCCAACCATTCTAATGTGAGATGCTTCGCAGAAACAGTGTATATTTCTTACATTTAATTTTCTTTTCCTACTCCCCCCCCCCCCCCCCCCCTTATTTTTCTTCGTCTGAATAACAAAGCAGAAAAAACTACAATCCTACCTCTCTCGGCGACCCACTCAGATCTCTTATGTCGAACACCCTCCCTTTACCTCCAACTGGGCTTTGAAAAAGCTGGAGCTCAGATCGCGGAGTCGTTAAATATGTGACGTCAAATCTGGGACGGGGTGCTGAGGTCCCGCCCTCCAACTACCATAACTCTCACCGACAATGAACTTAAATTAACTTCTCGAACTTTTGATTTCCATGCATCGCAACATATTCTAATGCACAGTGCTAAACCAGCAGTTTGTCAGTGATGACTTATTAAATCTGTCCACGCAGAGTGGAGATTTAAGTGTGAGTTTAAATGTGTTGCCTGCACACATTAAATCCAACACGACAGTCAAAATGATGCTCTAATCCGCAAGAACTGCGCTAGTGCTTCACTAAAACTCCTGCCTCTGCAAGATTTTCTTCAAATGTCTGCCACAATTGTCTTCATTTTTCTTCGGGAAACTCCAAAAGTGAAAACCCTGAGTAACCAAACAACTAAATGTATAAATTGTGGGTTGTTGAAATGACTACCTGAGAAGGAGTGGAGCCTGGACTTCTCATACGCCCACGCTCCTGCTGCGTAATGTGTTTTTCTCTGCGTAGGTTGAGCTCATGTTTGCTTGTGGTTAAGTGTAATTGCTCTGTGTTGTTGACTGATTTGACATCTTTGCATGTTGGTATATGCATCTCCAGCCTTCCAGCATCTGTCAGTATCTGTTGCGCTTCTGTAGATAACAACCCGCAAAAAACAAACAAAAGAAAAAACCTGATACTGGAAGCATTTTGGATATTTCAGTTATAAACTTGTTAGAATCAAATAAGCAAACTTTTACTTGTTAAGTAGACTTCATTTTGTTGACTTGTAAATTTTGGATGGACTTTCAAGTTAAACACACTGGGATATGATGCAACACTTTTGGTCACACATCATTGAAATCCATGTATTTCTGAGGCATTTTACATTTAGTGTATATGCCAAAAAAAAAGAGAATGGGACCAGCAATCAACTCTAGACCTGATCACATGCCTTAAAAAAAAGAGGAATTCACACAACTACCCTGGAGCAAACCTAAACTGTAATCCAGAGCAATTTCATTCATGACATCTATCTGGCACGTTCCTCTTCTTTGCACTTTATGTGTTTTCTGTTGTACTTTATGTGACTCTTGAGCTTCGAGAACTGAGAACTCATCAACAGTCATTCTTTAAATCAGTTTACCTTATTTTCTATGCTTACATCAACCACATCTGGACCATCAAACTGAATTATGACAATATCCAATTAATCAAGTTTCAGGAAGAAGAGGGCTGAATAGTAGATATATATAATAAGTTCAAGATGGTGGATCTAGGGAACTTTTAGCCACAGACAATGAAAATCAGTCTCACATCCCCCGAGTAAAGCCCTACCTTTCACTTGGGGTGGGGGATGTTCATCTGAGCTTAAATTCATACTCATATTTCCTCCCACATGGGCTCCCGCTACTCTTGGTTTTGTTGTTCTGCTATCCACACATTTCTACATCTGTGTTTTATGTTTAGGAGCTCATCGTGTGAGCATCAATACTTTGTCTCTTCACCTTTCACATGGCCTAACTCTAAAGTTGCAGCTATACCGTTTTCTAAATTGGCTGCTAGCGGATTTTAATCCTCCGAATCAACCTGAAATACCCTCCCAAAAACAAATATTTGTAGCACCAAAAGAAACTCTGATGATACTAATAATTCAGGAAAACATCAAGCTAGACAATGGTGGTTATAATAAGTGAACTTGTTTTCACAGTAAAGCACAACGAGTTTTAACTCCTGCACAGATCAGATTCACACAGTTCAAACTTCTGCTAGAACCTGCCCAACCCAGAAACTGGGTCCCCCTCTAATGTACACACATCACACAGGAACTGGATCCTGCCAGAAGTCCAGATGTGAGGGGGAGGAAGAAATGAAAGAAAGTTGTGGGAGGGACAGAGGGAGGAAGAAACACTACATGTGTGCGTGTATGTGAAGATGTATGTGCTCTCAGTCGCTGCGTGTGTTCAGAACAACACCCTGATTTGAGTGTGTGGGAGGACCCATGAGTCTATTTTCTTTTCTTTTTGTCTTTTTCTAGCAGAGTGTATAAATATTTAGCAAGTAAAAAAAAAATCCCCAGTGAGCGATACCTGATGCTCGAACCAAACTCATTCCATTAGCTACAGGAAACTGCTCGCATCTTTTCATCTCCCTTAAACACAACATTAAGCTGTTCAGCTCCAAAACTAAAGTACATGCCTGTTTTAGCTGAAGTCTAGACAGCGTTTAATTTTATCACGGTTCTCTTGAGCAATGCATCCACTATTTTTCTGCAAAAATGTGTGTGTGTGTGTGTGTGTGTTTTCCCCATTTTTCTGCTGTGCTGTTTTGTTACAGAACTTTAAGGCAAAGCATTTTGCTAGAGTCTGTAGAGGATATTAATAGCTATCTCAGGGCTATAGTTTGAGGGAAGCTTTCAGAGCCCAAGGCTTGATTTACCAACCAAACCTGCAATTATGTGTATGCCACACAAATACCAATTTGGGTGTGTAGAACAACCAGTGGAGGTTTAAGGAGAATATAGATTTAGCAGAGTGTGATGCCCACTGTTGAAGTTTGGGGAGGGGGGTTATTATTTAATACAGCAGCTGTGAGCAACTGTTCTGGAAGGCACACCAAACATATATGTACATTTATACATGTATCTTTCCCTGTCTGTGCATGTGTGCGCCTTTGTGTGTGGGATAGTGAAGTACTAATGACATACTGCAGCTTCCAGCGTCACTGTAATACACCCAGTATTTTGCTTTTGAGTGCAAAACAGTGTGACCTTGCAACTTTTCTAAACTCTAAAGAGGAATGTGTAAATTCCCGAGTTGTTTCACGGGGGAACATAAGTGTTGAAACTTCTACACCTCCATTACACTGCCATAAAGTCACAAACAGTGGGAATCTGCTGTGTCTTGCAACCTCAAAGGTTTGTTGATCTTATTGCGGTGCTGACTGGAAATCAAACCCTCATCTCACTTGTGCGGAGAGGTCAGGAATTTTGTTTTTTGAGTCAAAACCCGTGCCAACTGTTTTTGCTCATAAGGGTAGGAAATGTTATTTTTTTTTCCACAAATAAACCACACACAGGGAAAAAAGCTGCACCTCAGTAACCAAAACCACTTCCTTACATTCGTCCCCACTTTAAACCGCAGTCCCCCTCAGCAGACCTAGTGAATATGAATACTCAACCTCAGCTCTGTCTGACAGAAAACAAGCATGGCACTGCATAAGTCATACAGATCTGACACAGTGCTCTCTGTCTTGTCCGTCTGAGAGTGTTTTGAGGTAAAGTGGAACGGGATTAGGGGAACCGGAAGTGGTTATGCAGGCAGTGCCAGATGGTGAAATAAATGGAAGTTTTTATGCTTTCCATATAATCTAAGCAAGCGTTAGGGTAGCAAATGTGGAAAAACAGATGCTGCGGTGTTGGAAATAACTGGAGGTCAATGACAGTCTTAGGCTGCAGAGAAAGCAGCAGTGAACTTTTTTTTCCTTTCTTAATTACTTAATTCATCCAGCTGATCACATCCTGAATGATGTCTTGCAGATGTGCAACTAAACAGGCATCTGGCTATCATATGTGAGGCTGTCACAGATTTGAAACTTTCCAACAGTTAAATCAGCGACTTTGGGACTTAGTCTAATAAATACCACTGTGGGTTGCTGTGATGTCTTGCAGTGTTGTAACTTCTTTTGATATTGCGATGAAATTTGTCAGCAGGTCTTGTAAAATCTAGACCGAGAAGAGGTAAAGTGCTGCTCATATCGGGGAACAGATAAGCAGCCTGATGTGTTTTTGACTTTGGTGAGTAAGTCCAGTAAGTCTACCAGCAGAACCAAGCAGCTGTTTCCAGTCAGAAAAAGAAGAAACGAAGATACAGGTTGGACGAGGAGTGAAGCAGACTATGCGAGTGTCTCATAGCAATGACAGGGTGAAGAACCTGCCTGTGCTGGATGGGAATGCGTTATATTTTAACCTTAAGTGTATAATCACAGGGTTTGGGTAAATGGGCCCTAACATTTCAATGTTTTCCTGTCTGGTGCTGATAAACACCTACGCTCACACATGAGTAACAGAGCTTTGTGCTTTTCAGTATATCTCTATTGTGAAATTATGACTCAGCAGTGTTGGCTTAATATTTTTGTTTAATATTTTAAACTGGACAGATTAAAATGATTCACTGATTTCCCAAGGTACCAGACAGACTGTGTATCAAGAGCTTAATACTCCAGCAGCACTTGTAATTGTGTCTCTTGATGGAAGTACGTGAAGTTGTGCCATAAAATTCTACTCTGTACAGTTTCAAGACAGGATTACTTTACATTTTCTAGATTTACTTCTTTAATTTGCTGTGTTAGTAGATATTACTAAAAAGAAGAGATGAAAGGAATACTTTAAAGGTCAAAAGGTGACATTTCAGTCCTTCTTCTACTTGTTCTTCTTCCTTTTTTCCTTTAGAGGCCAACTGCCCACATTACACCCGATCGCTAGAATCTTTCTCTGTCCACCAACCTTCTGCATGTCCTCCTTCACTACCAACATTGGGGTATTGAAGTAGTGAAGTGGGGTTTTATCATCATTCAATAAAAGTTGTGTATTACACATTCCTTATAGGCCTACTTCTCTTAAAAGTAATGGTGTTTGTTGCTTAATTGCTCCCCAGAGAAAGTTACTTGGTACACTACCTATTAGATTACTTTTACCTTCTGTATTCTGTAACATGACCTGAAATGCATTCTAACATAATAACCAGTCCCACAAACAAAACACAATCCGTTTTCTAATGAGGACACACCTTTGATCTTTATTGGGGGTCTATGTGTGACCACAAAACTTACAAAAAAACCCAACCAAAGTTGAAAAGCAGCTCAAAGGGACTTCAAAGCGATTGTCACTGTGATGCTAGTGTGGAAACGTCTGCGTACACTCAGTTTCTTCAGTTGTGACACCAGCACCACACACCATGGTTCCTTTGCTAACTTTGTGTTAGCGTGCTGTCTGTCCAGATGTTTGCAAAGATCTGAAACTCTGCTAGCAGGATAATGCAGTTCTTTCTGTCCTATATGCAGCTATTATCCTTAGATGCAATAATAATATCACTACCATCTTGTAAACCTTCCCTTTCTCTCTTGCTGCTGTCATTCAGTCACAAATCCCCCCTGACACTCATCTCCAGGCAACAAATTTCTTATTCTACCTTAAATGAAAAAGGCTAACATTTATAGGTTAAATATTGCCACCTTAGTTCTCTTTAAATGCATTTTTTGCTGTCTTTGTGCTGAAAAATGGTACGTGAGCATCTGTAACCACATGAGCTTCACCCACATGCACAGTCATAACTTCCATTGACGTCACTCTGTGGGTCACTTGAAGGCAGTGCATGTCATGTAAAGTATTCAATTTATGATAAACCTGCAATAAAAAGTATAATGTCACATGACTGTTCTGTGAAGAAAATGTATTTAGGCAAAAGTGAGCTTTAAACATGCTCACGTAATGCAGCACAAAGGAAATAAACAAGAATGCACACTGTAAAGTGTAGCACTCACATTGTTTCCTAATCCAAGCTATGTTCTAACTTGTATTGAACTGCTGTTTTGTTTCTCCTATATAGTGTACTTCAAGCACAGTATCACTGGGGAAATGTAACACCTGTTTAGTGTCTGAGGCGTGCCTCTGGTGGCCCTGAGAAAAGACAGATAAGAGGGACTGAAATACCTGAAACCAGGAGAATTAGGGTACATTGATCTGCCAGTGAGAAAAACAGAAGGCATGAAGCTTTTCCTTCTCCTGATTCTCTCTGGAGGGGCAGGTATAAAATCTAATTTATAGATTCAAATGACGAACACTCAAGTGTTAAGGATAGGATGCCGAATCACTGATAAAATAATTTTCTGATTTTGCCACTTATTTAATTGTATTTTTTTTACTCTACAGTTGCGCTGGAAGGAGATAACAAGATTGTTGGAGGATATGAGTGCCCCAAGAACTCTGTGCCCTACCAAGTGTCACTCTTCACTGGGTACAACTTCTGTGGGGGGGTTCTTATCTCTGATGAGTGGGTGCTCTCTGCTGCACACTGCAAACCAAAGTAAGGCACACAATCCCCATCAAGCCTGAATCCAAGCAGCTTTAAACTTTAAAATGAAGTCGGGTGTAAGAAACTCTCAAAGTGGGCTTTGTTCTTTCAGCTCAAATCTAGAAATTCGTCTGGGGGAGCACAACATCTGGGAACCTGATGGGACTGAACAGCACATCATGTCTGCTGAGTTTATTCGCCACCCTGACTACGATTCCCGTACACAGGACAGCGACATCATGCTGATCAAACTGAGTCGACCTGCCGCTCTGAGCAGCTACGTGCGTCCTGCTGTGCTTCCTTCAAGGTGTGCCAGTGAGGGGACAGTGTGCCAGGTCTCAGGATGGGGGAATCTTCGTCCCAGCGATGAGGGCTGTAAGTTAAACTGTGCTATACGGCCTATCTGTGTTGCTTGAACAGGCAGTCAACTCAGGTATTTTTAAAGATATTGATCTGTTTGTGTCTTTGCAGCAAGATACCCAGATAAGCTGCAGTGCCTGGAGGTCCCTCTCCTGAGTGATGACACCTGCTTTAACGCATATCCTTTCCAAATTACTGAAAACATGATCTGTGCTGGATATCTGGAGGGAGGGAAGGACTCCTGCCAGGTAAGATCAAAACAGGAAATGTTTATGCGCCGTGATAAAAAGGTTGAACCACTGAAAAATCATTTATTTTAACTCCAGGGTGACTCAGGGGGCCCATTGATGTGCGACGGAGAGCTCCAGGGAGTTGTGTCATGGGGGCACGGCTGTGCACAGAGGAACAAGCCTGGGGTGTACACAAAAGTTTGCAATTATGTTTCCTGGATTAAGAACACAATGGCATCTGAATGAACAGAAAAGATTCATGCCAGCTGGTTAATTTCAGTAAAGTCATCTACATGATGTGTGGTGTGTACATATATGTCTGTTTGTGCGTCATTTGAAGTTTCTAAAAAGAGAACACGTGTCTGCCTTGTGCTTAATATTTTCCCAGACATACGAGTTCTCTTTTAGACCTTACCTAGCAGTAAAGTGACAGGCAATGTGCTAAAACAAGTGTGTCCAAAGTATTTGGCTTTGAAAAGCCCACTTGTGTGTAATTCAAACTTTAGTATGTAAGACCGTAAATCAAGATGTCACGCAGGAATTTTATGCAGTGTGTGACACATCTAGCAGCCTCACATGCCGTCACAGCATTTGCAGTTACAAGCCCTGATTCAAAATGGCTTTACAATGAATAGGCATCCAAGTTTCATGCTCAGGGATGTCTTAGTAGTTAAGAAGCAAACCGAGCACTTAAAGTCAGGCAACAATAAATCACAAAGAGCAAAATACGCCGCCACACTCCTCTCTGTGGGTTGAAACTGTAAAGCATGTTGCACACAGTGCTGCTGCAAATGTGGTACAGTCAGTTTCATGATGTATCGGTTTAGCGTTAATGTTAAGCTATCAGCTAAAGAAGTAAGCATCTGTCACAGCAGCACAGCATCAGGTGCACACATGGGAATGCTCGATTAGAAAATCCTGAAATGATTTAAGTGGATTTCGGTTTCCTGGGTGTGGCGCAGAGCAGCTGAGTGAGTCACCAGGCACTTGCTTGACCACCACATAAAGACCGGGACCTAACAAGGTTTCTGAGGACTTTTATCCTCCTCGTAGCCTCCCTACAACGCCCCCCCCCCCCCCCCCATAAAACAAATGCTACATGGCATGTGGGGGCTGACATGTTTTTTAGAAAGCATGATCCTGGTCGATATGTTTATTCTGGGAACACAGCTGTCTGTGTTTTGAATCCATCTGGAACCCCAGAAACCATGTTTATGAGCTACTTAGAGGTTATGGCAGGTTGGTAAAGGCATCTTCATCCTTCTGCAGTGCGCTTTAGAGGACACATTCTTGATGTGGCCACAAACTAATGCAGTTTAACCATCAGTAACTGTAAGGATTAGTCAGGCATATGATAGAAGAAACCACCAGTTTAGCCATGATCTTTTCAAATAAGCTCGGTTATGAAAAGGGATGGGAAGCAAAGGAAAAAAACTGAGGAGCTGAGTGGAATAAAAGTAACATGTGAAAAGCTTTCATGAACTCTAAATGTGTCCATCTTAATATATAATAACAAAAACATTTAATAGAGATGATAAATTGAACTGACAAAATCATAAAAACACAGCTTAATGCATACACTGATATCATAAATCAGTATCATATGAGACATTGGCACACAAGTATTGCCATATACAGCTGGACTTTAGGAGAAGTTTAAATCAGGAGCATTGTTTGAAGAAGTTTCTGTTTGAACCAATAAATCTGCAGCACATTGTTGGAAAGATTCAAAAACATAACCATTAAGTGAAGCTTGTTCACCAGCCCTAAGCACGCATGGGCTCCCTGCGTGACATCAACGTCCCTGTGGCTGCTATTTGGGCATGTTGATGGCTACGGCCAGCTCAGAGGGTGTGGACCATCATGAGTGGTCAACAGAGTTCCCTTAAAGACACTCTCCAGGGATGTGATCATGTTTAAATCAAGAGTTGTAGGCAGCTGTGGAATAAATCATCTGGGAGAGTTTTCTTCTTCAGAGAGGGCAGACTGTTTTCAGTTGTGACACAGAGGAGTGAGTGTCACATAGTGTGTGTGTATAGTGTGTGTGTGTGCATGTGTGTGCAAGTGTACACACACACACACACACACACACACACACACACACACACACACACACACACACACACACACACACACACACACACAGAGGAGTGAGAGCTGGCAGCATTTACCAAAATTAGACATCCTCACCTTGGAGCCTCATTTTAAAGGCAGGTCAATATAGTAAAGCAAACAGCAACTGTATTTTTATGATCCCATATGCTGTTTTCTTTACTTTGTTTGTTTTGTTTTTTTAGTATTTTAGGTTCTTTTAATATGAAAACATAGCGCAATGTAACTGGTATCATATACATTGTTAATTTAAATCACAGCCTCAACCCTTTTTTTTAACTTGACGTGTGGAGTTTCAGAAAAGAACCACAAGAGGGCAACATCTAACTGTGAACAAACCCTTAAATGAGCGAAAATGCTGCACACACGGTAACAACAGCTTCTGTAAAACATAAAAACATAAAAAGGATTTTCAGCTTACAGCTTCGAACAGCCTGATATGGTTTTTACACTGTTAGTGGATGGAAAGCTTCTATCTGCAAGCTGCAGATCATTGTAAGATGAATTGTCATTGTAACTGAAGTTAAGATCGGTCTCATTGATAGGCTTTGACTGATTACATTTATCAGTTGATTGTCACCAACAATAAAACGGCTAGAGATTTTTCATACATTAGATTTATGACATTTTGAATTACACTTATAACACATTAACAATTAAAAAAAGAGTTAAATATATATTTTTAAAAAACAACAACAATAAGTAAACAGATAAATAATGTTCGCACCAAACGTCGGTTCTTTGCTCCGCAGAGCATCTGTGAAATGCTCCTATAATGGGAAGCTTGGGAATTCCCTTCTTTACAGCAAACGGCAGCATGGTCGGAGGTCACTCTCTACACATCTCCATGGTAAAGAAAGAAAACATAACAGCTGTATGCAATCTGCACAGTGATGCCCTCACGTTAAATGGACCACCGCCTTGCTCCTGACGCACGACTGACTCAGCGAGGTTGCGTGAGCGTGAAAAAAAAAGGAAGCCCCCTCCTCTCCTACACTACACTTTAAAACTCATGCATTTCAAACCAAGTTCTGAGACAAAGAGAACTCCGGGTGGATATCACATAATTCTACATGAAGCCAGTGTTAACATCAGGTAGGGTTAAAAATATGTGGTTTCATTATTTTATTCATGCTCTTATTATTATTATTATTATTATTATTATTATTATTATTATTATTATTATTATTATTATTATTATTTGTTTTTGCTTGGAAACTAACATTCGACTTAAGTGGTATAATAATAGTATATAGTATTATCCTATATTGAAAGTTTTATATATAAAATAGAATTAGATACATTAAAATTAAACAAAAATTCTGATCAGTTACTTCAGCAAATTGTTATTTCTATATACATATATATGTTGTATCACTTTTTTCCGTATGCTTTCGCACAATAGGGCACAGTTCTTTTGATAACACCTTCTAGGATTATCAGCCGTGATAACTTGATCACTGGTTAATACAGTGCAATTATAGATAAATTCTGTGGTGTATTTCACCCCTGACTGTAGATTGGTAATGAGTCCCACAAACGTTTTGCATAAAACAGTTGTTTTCACTGAATTCTTTTTCTCCCAGTCTGAGTGTCTGTGTATATTCCAATGGATAAATTTAAAGGTATGACAAAGAGATCTGCTCAGAAAAGTTTCAGTCTTTAACCGATTTTTGTCATGTGCTGCTAAACAGAAAACATCTTTCACTGCAATGTGTTGACATTTTGACTGACAAGCTTTCTTGACTGTATTTAAAACTTTACTGATATGTGTTGTCTGTGTCTCCTTAGGTGAAATAAATGGAGCTAAAACCTTTATTGAAGAAGCTGGGTTCAATAATCCGCGCCATCCTCACTTTTGTCTTTGCTTTGGCCGTCCTGGGTGTGATGGTGTGGGCCTACGTTCAGGGCTATCAGCTGGTGTCGTCCATGTATGGCATCATCTCCTTTGGCATTTATGGACTCCTACTCTCACTCCATGTGTTGGTCCAGAGCTTTTTTGCCTTTGTTGAGCACCAGCGAATGAAATCTCGAACAAAACCATGCTCCTATACCAAAACAATCGGTTTTACTATATCGGCTTACCAAGAGGACCCTGTTTATCTCAGAGAGTGCTTGAACTCAATCAGGGCCCTCAAGTATCCCCCTGAGCTGCTGCGCATCATCATGGTGATAGATGGGAATTCAGATGATGACCAGTATATGATGGACATGTTCAAAGAGGTGTTTGCAGACCAGGATCCGGGCTACTATGTATGGAATAACAACTATCATACCTGGGATCCCACCCAGGTCCAACATGATGAAGAAAATGGCTCAGCAATGGGCATTGAAGGGGGTTCTGATTATGTGGTAGGAGAGGATCCACAGAGAAAAGAAGTAGAGCGCCTGATCCAGACCAAGAGATGTGTGTGCATCATGCAGAAGTGGGGAGGCAAGCGGGAGGTGATGTACACAGCATTTAAAGCCCTGGGGTCATCGGTTGATTACATGCAGGTATCTACTTTTACTTAAGTGTTTTCTTTCTTATTTTTTTATGAAAATAAAAATGAAATGTTTCCAATTTTCAATGACGTTATGTCTCATTTCTCAGGTGTGTGATTCAGATACGAAGCTGGACCCTTTGGCCACGGTGGAATTGTGCAAGGTATTGGAGAGTAATCCCAAGTATGGGGCTGTAGGAGGGGATGTGATGATCCTCAACCTTAAAGACTCTTACATCAGCTTCATGAGCAGTCTCAGGTACTGGATGGCTTTCAACATCGAAAGGTCCTGCCAGTCCTTCTTCAACTGTGTGTCCTGCATTAGTGGCCCTTTAGGTAAGGGAACTCTTTTCTAGCTAAATAGTATTATATTAAAGGCTTAAAAGCATTGATGTAACTCATTGTAACCAACATCTTTTGAATTTGTCATTTCTTGTACTTGTTCATGCAGGTCTGTATAGAAATGATATCCTTCAGCAGTTTCTGGAATCGTGGTACAATCAAATGTTTCTGGGAACTCATTGTACATTTGGTGATGACAGGCATCTCACCAACCGTATGCTGAGCATGGGCTATGCCACTAAGTATGTTTTCTAGATATTATTAGGCACAGAAATTACATAATAGGACCCAACAAAGCTCAGTAGCTACAATAATGATCCTACAACATCAAACAAGCAGGTTCTAAAGGTCTATTTTTTACCCCCTTTCTTCAGATACACTGCTCGCTCAAAATGCTACACAGAAACACCCGCTCAGTTCCTTCGCTGGCTCAACCAACAGACTCGCTGGACAAAATCTTACTTCCGGGAGTGGCTCTACAATGCAATGTGGTGGCACAAGCACCATCTCTGGATGACCTATGAGTCCATCGTATCAGGTATTTTCCCCTTCTTTGTCACGGCCACCATAATCCAGCTGTTTTGGACAGGCACTCTGTGGGACATCCTCTGGGTTCTGTGCTGCATCCAGCTTATCGGGCTGGTGAAAGCAGCCTACGCCTGCATCCTGCGGAGAAACATGGTGATGGTGTTTATGTCACTTTACTCAGCTCTCTACATGACCAGTTTGCTGCCTGCTAAGTACTTTGCCATTCTCACGATGAACAAAAGCAGCTGGGGAACATCGGGCAGGCGTAAGATGGTTGGTAACTACATTCCACTCCTTCCCCTGTCGGTGTGGGCTGCCATTTTATTAAGTGGACTTGGTTACACCATCTACAAAGAGAGCAAAGAGGACTGGTCAACTGAGGCTAAAAAAATGGAAACTAGATTTCTTATTTATGGCTGTGTAGCCTACGTATGCTACTGGGTTCTTATGATGTTCCTCTATTTTGTGTGGTTCCACAGAGCATGTAGAAAGCGTTCTGGAAGTTACAAAGTGAACGTATAAAGCTGGGCATACACTGTGTGTTATTCAGCTCCTGCTCAAACTGAAACGCAGGGGTTAGAAGTTTGTAGGTCACGATGCAGGGTCTCACACTATAAGGCCCGATGCTGTGATGCGACCTGAGTGCTCACACTGGTCGTGTTAGTCGTGTTAATCGCTTTTCGTTTACTACATGATGCACGGCACACGATTAAGAAGAAAATTGGGCTGATCCCCAAAATGGTCGCACGACTGAAAAGTCGTCTCAAAATGGGGCCAAAAATCACACAGTGAATGTTCAGCTTAAGTCTGAAGAGCAAAAGTAATTTATTCAAATTTAAACCTGACTATGTGTATTTATTTTGTGTCACATTACTGAAGGACAGGGATGTTCTACAATGCTGCTAAAGAAATAAACTGAAAACTCTTTTGAGAGTCAAAAAAAAAAGAAGAAGAACAGTATTGTTTCTAAGATTGGGGAAACCTGCAGTCAGCTGAGACTGAAGAAGTCTCTTGGATGAGGGACGAAATGTTTCTCCCACTGAAGACGCTACGTCCAGATGAACCGAATCAACTTTTGCAGAAAAAGAATGAAAATAATAAAATATTAAAAATCTGTATATAGAGACAAACAATTTTTTATATGCAGATGGTGTTACGTATTCTTTTTTAAATTACACTGAGATGTTTTGTTGTCTGAGGTTCTCTTTGAGGTTAATGGAGGTGATGCGTTTGCATAATATTTATTTATCAGAATTGTGGGGTTTTTTTTATGTTTGTGTATGTCTATGCTGATAATTTAATTTAATTTTAATTTTACCAACACAACAAGTTCAAAGGTGTGTAAGGTTTCTACAGCATTGTTGGTGTCATTGCACTGGATCCTGGATGCAACTTTCTGCAGCACTGCAAGCTTACTTGAAAATAAATGTTATAATATACTGCAGTATGAAATTAAAACAAGCAGAAAACTGTTAAATTACTGCGACATGAATCAAGAAGGACTTAAATAATGTATCACATTGTTTGCTGTATCAAGAAAAGTGAAGTAGGGATGTATTTTGTACAGTGCACTTTATTCAATGCTTTGTTGGAGAGAAAATTTGAGAAAACATATGTATTTTTTATGAATCACCTTAGCAATTGTTTGTAATGGTGGAATTTTTTAGGAAAATGTGAAAAAGAAATGACGAAATAAATTTGTTTTATCATGGACACTTTTGTCTCTGGTACAATTCATGTTACCAATGGAAAACTATGGAAATGCTGACTTGGTAAATGAAAGAAAAGTGGACACAAAGTTACATAACACAAGAACATTTCTAACATTCCCACATAATTCACAAAGCACAAAACCAAAGTCTTCAAATGTCTGTGCTGGAAATGCATGAATTCAGGGTGCGACTATAGGGGACGAAAATCAGTCATTCACACAGTGATAGATTATGGTGCAAAGCACATTTAGGAATATAAATCAAACACAGTTTTTCCACATATGGCTAGGTAGTATATATTTTTTTTCACATATTAACATATTATCGTGGTGACTATTCCCGGACTGGAAATTAGATTAGCAGTGTACACTACAAGTCTGGAAACACCCCTTATTTCTTTATATTTTGCTTCCAAGGAGACAGTCTTTTCTTGTGATTTTTAAAGTGGTCTTAAACAGTAGGTCTCCAGGCTTTCTGAAGGTATTTCAGTGCTTTTCTTTGGACATTGGCTACTTTATTTTAAATTCGTTTGTGATCTAGTCCTATTCATTTTTTTTTTTTTTTTTTTTTTTTTTGTGTCCCGTTTGGATCTTTCCATCAGAATTGTTGTCTTAAGGCCAAGAAAGATGCCAAGCGGATTTATTTTACCAAGTGGATCATCATGGCCTTGCCATATTGGTCCATTTGATTGACCTTTATTATAATTATGAATTTATTTTATTTTCAGTTGCTACAAACGGGACAGACATGACTGGGGGATAGGACAGGGAGAAAGAATGAAAGAAAGAGAGGGAGGGAGAGAAAGAAAACCAAAGGGGAGAAGAGACGATGAGAAGGGGGGGAAGAAAGAGAAAAAAACAAACAAAAAACAAAAACAAACAAACAAACAAACAAAAAACAAACAAACACCTGGGTCACCTGTATGGAGAAAAAAAAACAGAAGAGAAAGCAAACAACAAAGAGCAACATAATAAAAAAAAAGAACGGCACCATCACAATAAACTAGCTAGCAGTAGATACTAAATAATAAACGATATTGTGAAGCACGCAAGATAGACAGCGCACAATGTGCTTTGAGGCAGCAGCCAAGAAAGCTGTAGTCCGCGTCTGTGAATACCTGTGTGGATCAGCATGCTTGCATTCCAAAGGTTTCTCCATGTAACGATCTGCTAGGGAGTGTGGGGAGCCACAGCCCCGTCCTCCAGGGTATGAAGCAGGTATGGAGGAGATCAAAGCTCCAGACATCCAGAGGCTCCCAGAACACAAGAGACCAAGGAAGACCAACAGAGGGGCAGCCGCGCCACTGTCCCAGTAAGAGCTGAGGAGAGTCCCAGATGAGGGCTCACTCAGCAGCCGCGGAGCAGAAGCCAGGGGGAGTTGCAGTGACGCGCCCGTGAGCTCCGCCGGCAGCCAGCTGTGCCTGAGTGACCGAGCCCCAGGCCGAGAGGCCGGGGGCACCCCACCTCCGAAGTGGCCCGAGCGAGCCCCAGGCTCCAGGCCCCGATAAGCGGCCGCCAAGGAGTGAGCCGGTGTGTACCCGGACGCCCACCCCCAGACACAAAGAACCACCAACGCACCGACACCTGAGGGAGTCCGCCACTGGCAGGGGAAGTGGTGGTGGGTGGAGATAGGCCTCCAAACCTTAGAGGGCCTGAGATGTCCCTAGAGAGGTGGCGTCTGATACCCAACCTGACATATAGACACAGACATACAGGCACACACAGACACAAACATCCATTCCCACCCTCATGCTCTCATATGCACTTACTCCACACTCAACCAACGTGGAGACAGACATAAAGAGACGCTGTACACACGATCACACTCCCCAAGCGTACTCTACGAACCGGGTCTAGGTACCCTTGCCCCTGGAGGGGGGAACTGCACCCAGACCCAGGTGGTGTTACCCTTTTCCCTGCGGTGGGGGGAGGCAGACCGCCCCGACTCCGCAGCAGCAGGAAGGCCCCACACTCCAGACCGCAGTCGGACGGCCAACTCCTCCTAGCCCCCCCGCTCCAGCAGGCCGCAAAGAACGGGGGTGAGAGAAGACTCCAAACCTCCCTCCACCCGCTCATTGTAGTGTTGACGCATGTGTGTTCTAAGGTGCAATTAAAACCCAGGAGGGCATGGAGCTACCTGCCAGAGAGCAGCAGGTAAGCGCATAGTCCCTCCTGCTAGCCCTCAATGTCTACGTGTATTCAAAATTGAGAGGTGGGCAACGACGCCAGGGGTGGGGTGTACACCCTGATGGTAATTTGGACTCCGTGTATCGTGCCCACCCCCAAGATCCTATATGTATGTGTAATGAGAGTGTGAGTAATGTGAATGTCTAAGTTGTGGGATAAAATTGAGGCAGAGGCAGCCAGAAGGGGACAGGGGGGGGGGGGGGGGGGGGGTAGCCTCCTCTGCACCCTGGTGACATACCCCTACTCCAAGGCCCTGCATGTGTGGGTGGTTGTGGTGGAGTGGGAAGAGGGAGGCAGCTGGAGATGGGGAGGGAAGGAAGGGAGGGGCAGGTGACCCCTCCCTGGGGCCAGCTCCCCCGGTGACCCCAGTAGGCACCCCCATACTCCGCGACCCGCCAGGGAAAGGGGGCCCAGGCCCATCCAGACTGGGGCCCAGCACAGCAGCGCCCCCCGGCCCCACAGAGCCCGGGATAGTCCTCCCAACCCCACCACAGAGAAAACTGCACCCACCCCACCATCCACTCATCTTCCAGACTACATGAGACAATAGACGCCCAGGCTGAGATCTTCCTCCACCTCTCCTGTATCTCCCCCTCCTGCAGAGAGTTCCTGAGGAGAGGAAAGCTCCTGCAAGGTGTGACAATCTCCCCCACCAGTTGAAGAGCCCCCCAGGCGGCTCAACGCACCGGCGGCACCCTGCGCCAGGGATGGGCCCCCAAGCATCCACCCGCCCACAACCCCGGCAACACACAAACCAGGACCCAAGGCCCCGAGGCCCGGCCAGGGCCCCAGCCCAGAGACAGAGCGCCCCCAGAACCTCACGCCCATCCCGGACCCACCCAGGGGCAGACAGGCTACCAGGTCAGTAACCCACGTCCGTCAGCACAGACCCTCCCCTAGCCCCGCTGCACGCAGCCACGAGGAAACAGTCACCCGAGAGCCAAAAGAGCCCCCAACCGGACATGACCGCTACCCCGGGTTGAGCCCCCCAAGGAAGCTGCCTCCGGGGAACCCCCCGACGCCCTACGCCTGTCCCTACCCCCACACCAATCACAACAGTGAAGGCGGGACCAAACTATGACCCAACTAAACTTGGGTTTGATCTAGTCCTATTCATGACCATTTTTGTTTGTTGGTGGTCTGTAGGATCACTCTGGAATCCATGAAAAGGAAGCGACTGACAAAGATAAAAACATGGAAGTTAAATAAGGAAGAATAAGGAAAAATGTTGCACAGGGTTCAGGAAGAAGTTGGGACAGGGTCTGTGTGGTAGGGAAAGTTACTATAAATAGCTGGAAAAGTACAGCTGTAGTGTTGTTGCACGAAGGTGTTTGGTGTAAACTCTGAACAGAGGAAAAAGGACAGGAAGTACAGGAAAGTATTCAAAGAAAAAGTGGGAGAGGCAAAGTACTGGAAGGCTAAGTGTATGGCAAAGAGAGAGGTAACAAAAAAAAAAGAAAGGTTTATAGTGAGTTGTTTGTGAGACTGGAAACTGAGGAAGGAGAACAGGGCTTGTATCAGATGGCTAGGCAGAGAAATTGAGCTGGAGAGTGAAACAGGTGTGTCAGTAAGATGCAAGGATTAGATGTAGTGAACGTAGATGAGAAAATACTGTAAAAACAACTCAAAGTGCAGTTTAATTAATCTCTGCACCTATTTTTCAAATATTAAGAAATGAAGGGTGGCTCAAGACCTTTGCACAGCACCATAAACACTGACGTAAACACCAAATCAGAGGTGAAACTCATTAAAACGGATTAAACAAAAGGTGTGTAGCTGTGATAAATTATGAATGACATCCATCCATCCATCCATCGTCATCCGCTTTGTCCGGGGTCGGGTCGCGGGGGCAGCAGCCTAAGCAAAGAGGCCCAGACCTCCCTCTCCCCAGCCACCTCCTCCAGCTTGTCCGGGGGAATACCAAGGCGTTCCCAGGCCAGCCGAGAGATATAATCTCTCCAGCGTGTCCTGGGTCTGCCCCGGGGCCTCCTCCCGGTGGGACATGCCTGGAACACCTCACCCAGGAGGCGCCCAGGGGGCATCCTTGTCAGATGCCCGAACCACCTCAGCTGGCTCCTTTCGATGTGGAGCAGCAGCTGCTCTACTCTGAGCCCCTCCCGGATGGCTGAACTTCTCACCCTATCTCTAAGGGAGAGGCCAGCCACCCTTCGGAGGAAGCTCATTTCTGCCGCTTGTATCCGCGATCTCGTTCTTTCGGTCACTACCCACAGCTCGTGGCCATAGGTGAGGGTAGGGACGTAGATCGACCGGTAAATTGAGAGCTTCGCTTTTACACTCAGCTCCCTCTTCACCACGACGGACCGGTGCAGCGTCCGCATTACTGCAGCTGCAGCCCCAATCCGTCTGTCGATCTCCGGCTCCCTTCTCCCATCACTCGCGAACAAGACCCCGAGATACTTGAACTTGAATGACATTACAGGCTTTATTACTGGAAAACATCCTCAAAGGAAGGGAAGCTATATTTGCATGACATTGTAAATTTTAGTGGTAAAGTTAGATAGAAATGCTTTATTGCTAAACATATATCCCATATGAAAATAACAAAATGTTTATTCATGGGGCTTAAAATGTTAAAATAAGTCAATATTCTTTTCAAATAGTATTACAAAACCATTTTTTGTTTTTGTTTTTTAAGACATTGTGCTTAGTAGCAGTTTGTAAGAGCGTGACCTGCTCCTCACCCATTAGCTTGCACAGGCTCCAGCCCTGCTAATTTTTGAAGGACAGATAGATGGATACCTTTATGGCTTTATATCTGTTTATTTACAATGCAGAAACATTGCTCAATAGTATCCAGCCTACTCTTGATTCCAGCATTTCAAGAATTATATAGCTTGAGAAATTCATTCTCAAGTTATATAATTCAGTCAAACTGACATATTGACAGATGACTTGTTTTACATAACATTCAGGGTGGGATACAGTATCTGTTTATTCTTTTTAAAGAACATGAGGATTGTGACCTGTCACTCAGTTCTGAAGTGGGGAATTATCCTATTGATGATCAACACTTGGGATGAACTAAACAGGTGATTCTTTGTGTTTAGTAGAAGAGAAACATCATAAAGGTAGGTGTTTCTCCTTGTACAAATATGAAAACACTATTGACAAATGAACACACAAATAGCATTATCAGTAATATCAGGTGCACCTTTATCACTCTGTGCATTCTGACGGTGGGTGTGGATAAGTGGGATTCTCTTTACACAACCGCTCATGCAAAACCTGTGACATATGCAAAACCTGTGTTTATTCTGGATATTTAATGCAAGAGGTTGTATTTGACCAAGAACCAGTTGATTTTTTATATTATTACTAACTACATGAACAAATTTATCATAGAGCAACATAATAAGAAAGATTTGTAACAGAGAACTTGGGGCAACACCACATTACGTAGTTTCACTTTGAAGTGATTAAAAGAAGGTGTTCACTGGTAATGGTAATGGCCTGCATTTGTATAGCGCTTTTCTAGTCCATAGGACCCCAAAGCGCTTTACACTACATTCAGTCATTCACCCATTCACACACACATTCACACACTGGAGATGGCAAGCTACATTGTAGCCACAGCTGCCCTGGGGCACACTGACAGAGGCGAGGCTGCCGGACACAGGCGCCACCGGGCCCTCTGACCACCACCAGTAGGCAAACATGGGGTTAGTATCTTGCCCAAGGATATTTGGCATGCAGCCAGGAGGCAGCCTGGGATCAAACCACCGACCTTCTGATTAGTGGCTGACCTGCTCTGCCAGCTGAGCTACAGCCACCCCTGTCAGTCTCACTGACAAATCTCTGTCACCATCTGAAAGGCAGGAGGAAAAAATAAATCAAAAGTGACCCCCTCATTGTCTGTGTGAGTGATTAGACTGGAAAGCCCCTGATAAGAAATGCACAGGGTAATGTGGGAGGAAGCATGTAGTTTTAAGCTTAACAGATACTCAATATTATTTTCTCTGGCAATATTATCTCCACAAACAACATTTTTGGACATTGAATCTTTGTAAAAAGATGATGTCCTATGTTGCAAACTCTAGGACCACACAGATATTGTCCTTTAAAAAGTTTTTATTTCAGGGTAATTTTATCATTTTATCATGAGACCTTCTGGAAATATCCTGACCCATGTCTGGTTAACTACAACACCACTAATGGGATCACAATAATAATGAGTGGACTCATATGATTTAGTCCTAAATAGTATCATTAATTCTCAGAGAAGAGCTGCTTTTGTGAAAGAAACAATTTGTAAGATTTTTTAGCAGAAAACATTCAAAAGTGAACTCAGTGGGAAGATATAGTAATAGTGACAGTCTCTGTGCTGCTTTGTATATTTATTAAACAAAACAGATAAACAAAGAAATTAAAGTTAGTATGTTAACTGTCCATATGTTATTTACCACTTAGTCCCTATAGCATTCACTCTGCTCTTGATTCCAGCATTAATGAAGAAGACAAATTACAGTGTAGCTCTGCCTAGAGATCATACTTTTATTTTATACATCTTGGATTCTAACCTCTCGTAAGTCATGCTGAAGGGCAGGCAGGCAGTGAATTGAACAATAACATCTGAAACATGCGCTAAGTAACCAGGGAGAACTGGTAAGCTAGGATTCATTTTTATCTAATAGCCCTTTTCCACTAGTGCCTACTCGGGTCAGCTTGGCACAGCTCAACTCGATTCTTAGGGTTTTCTATTAGATACCTATTAGATACCTGGTATCAGGTACTTTTTTTTTTAGTGTGTACACAGCTGGGGTTCAAAGTGATTGAAGACAATCTTAAAATGTGATGTCAATGGACTGCTTGCCACCGACCGGCTATTCAGTGATGTCACTCGATAAATCATGAGATAAAAATCAGCTCTGTGTCGTTACGAATAGGGCTTAATTTTGACATCATGGTGCACAGAGCACATAAGGAGGGCAAGGACATCAGTAATGAATAGCAATGAAAGTCTGGTCAACTTAAAAAATAAAAAACCACATGTAGAATAGAATAGAATAATCCTTTAATTGTCCCACAAAGGGAAAATTGGTTGTAACAGCAGCAGAAGAAAAGCACATATACAAACAGAACACGACACAGGACAGAAACACACACAATTTTTGTCATTAAAAAAACATTTACATCATGGACAATAGTATGTAGTAGTAGTAATGTAGACTAAACGCCCCACTTCTGTTTCATTTGGAGCTATCTCACAGAGAGAATAAAACTGCGTCACAGATTTGACGTCAAAGAAACACACCTGGTGTATTGCCAGGATGTTTCAGCAGATGCTATCCAGGGCCAGTGGTCGCAGACTAAAGCATTTTCTCATGCTCGGTAGATGTGACTAGAGATCCCACTGCGTTAGTCATTAGAGTTTGTAAAGATATGGTGGTCTCCAGCCAATGTGGGAATTAGAGCTGTGAGGTGATTTACTGGAGGAAATCACTTTTAGTTTAGCTGGAGTTTTAATGAGTCAGAGAAAGGAGAAGGAGAGAAAGAAATGTAGAAGCATGACGAAGCCAAACATCACTTCCCTTCACGTCTGTTTTTAATTAACTTGTCCGCCCCCACCCTGTCTCAGCTTCCCTCCCGTCTGCCTGAAATGGGAGCCATAAGTTGCGTTTCACACCCTGGTCTCATTCCATCTGAGCAGCTCACGTTGCTTTAGAGGAAGCTGTCCCCCCAACCTTTCTCACCACTGCTGTAGCTCTGAAAACCAGCATGGTGATCATGATTAGTGTAACCTCCAACGTGGCTGATAATCCATACAAGGTTTGTACAGAAAATCAAGAAAGGGACTGATGTGAATTAAATCAGTAATATATATAGCAGGTACACTGATATAATGTTGATTAACGTTATGTTACATTGTTACAACATGATTACTTTCCTTACTACAATAAGATGATAAAGTAAAACCCAAAATTTGGTTTTTATGTTTTTGTTTGGTGTGGCTTGTACTTGCAATTACCATTGTAATATTTTCCACATTAACTCGATTGCCTCCAGTTCTTTACCATACTAGTCTTTCCTGTTTAAAAAAAAAGGAAAAATGAAAGAAAACAAAAAGTAGATGGGCTGGGAGAAAAGAACCATTTTTTCGAACAAGAATGGACAACTCTGTTAGCTCATTTAGTTATTTCTGGCTCACAGTATATGAACAAATTAAACCGAGGGTGTTTCCCCCTTCTGCAGAGACAGCTTTAATCTGTCAACATGCAGTGGGCATACTCATGCTGGTGAAGCAGCCGTCACGTAATGGAAACTACGCGAAAACACATAGTTTGAAGCAGCATACCATGAAACACCAATGAGTGCCCACAATTGTTCCTAAAACTTTTTCAAGTTACTGGAGCAGTGAATTTTTTAAAAAAAGCCTCTCTTTCATGATGACACAAACAGTGTAATGACTAGTCTGAGGTCTTTAGAGTCATTTGTCACGCTGGATCATCAAAAAACAAGCAAACGAAAGACTAACAAAATTCTGATGAAGTAAGACAGCACAGTGATTGCTTCACAGCAAATCCACCATCTGGCTGTGGACTTTCTGTGGAGCACGTTCTCTCATGGTGTGTTTCAGCTTCCTCCTGTGGCAGCTGGGATAGGCTCCAGCTCAACCTGATTTGAATAACCAGAAGAATATGGATGGATGATGAAATATCCTTTGGGAAGGTACAGTTGTAGATCAGTTTGCCAGAAAGTTAGTCCCAGCTCCACTGTGAAGGTTTGGATTCATGGCGCAACTGGTTAGAGCCAGAAATTTCCTTCTGTCAAACAACAGTTAAATTAACCTTTTAGTATATAAAATTATTGCTACCCCTTTTAAAAAAAAAACAGCAAAACAGAGAGATATCAACAGGAAGTTTTAAAAGAAAGAAGAAACAAAAATATAGTTTTAGAAGAGAAAGCAGACACAAATTTTACTGTAAGTAATTTTTGTATGTAAAGACTACCGTGTGTATTTTTAACTAGATTAAAAAGATTCTAACTTTTATTGTAATTGCTTAATTCATTAAGGTGCAGACTGGAGGATGCCTTGGTAATTTAGTTCTATAGAGAGAGATAGAAAGGGTGCAGTGCATTTGGCTTATATGGAAAATATTCCTGGTTCAAGACTGGGATGAGACATAAAATCAGCCTCAGCCTCAAGCCTGGATAAATCGGACGGTTGCTTTAAGCTACCTGTAAAGAAATTATTTTCTTTACAGGTAGCTTATTTAGAGCTTTATTTAGGAGGGACAACGCTGATGACATAAGCTTCAAACCAAAATAGGTTTGCAAAGACTAAGGAAACAAAATGAACAGAAGTATTCACCAGCTACACCAGCAACATCAACTTTTCATTGCTGAGGATAAAAATGGATGCCAAACAACAAGGACACACACACACACACACACACACACACACACACACACACACACACACACACACACACACACACACACACACACACACACACACACACACACACCAAATACCTTGTATAACTACTGCTAAAATCAAAGTGAAAAACAAGGACAGGCAACTTTGTGTTAAATTACCTTCAAATTATGACACTGTTTCAATTCAGTTTTGTTTTAAGGTATGACATATACACCTTCAACCTCTCTCACTGAGAGGGCTTGTCAGAGCTCTTCCCTTTGGAACCTACCTCTTCTTCTGTAAACTCAGCTAAAGTTTATCACAGCTGGAGTGGGAGGGCTAGGTGGAGTTGGCCGTCCGACTGCGGTCTGGAGTGTGGGGCCTCCCTGCTGCTGCGGAGTCGGGGTGGTCTGCCTCTCCCCACCGCAGGGAAAAGGGTAACACCACCTGGGTCTGGGTGCAGTTCCCCCCTCCAGGGGCAAGGGTACCTAGACCCGGTTTGTAGAGTACGCTTGGGGAGTGTGATCGTGTGTACAGCGTCTCTTTATGTCTGTCTCCACGTTGGTTGAGTGTGGTGTAAGTGCATATGAGAGCATGAGGGGGGGGGATGGATGTTTGTGTCTGTGTGTGCCTGTATGTCTGTGTCTATATGTCAGGTTGGGTATCAGACGCCACCTCTCTGGGGACACCTCAGGCCCTCCAAGGTTTGGAGGCCTATCTCCACCCACCACCACTTCCCCTGCCAGTGGCGGACTCCCTCAGGTGTCGGTGCGTTGGTGGTTCTTTGTGTCTGGGGGTGGGCGTCCAGGTACACACCGGCTCACTCCTTGGCGGCCGCTTATCGGGGCCTGGAGCCTGGGGCTCGCTCGGGCCCCTTCGGGGGTGGGGTGCCCCCGGCCTCTCGGCCTGGGGCTCGGTCACTCAGGCACAGCTGGCGGCCGGCGGAGCTCACGGGCGCGTCACTGCAACTCCCCCTGGCTTCTGCTCCGCGGCTGCTGAGTGAACCCTCATCTGGGACTCTCCTCAGCTCTTACTGGAACAGTGGCGCGGCTGCCCCTCTGTTGGTCTTCCATGGTCTCTTGTGTTCTGGGGGCCTCTGGATGTCTGGAGTTTTGATCTCCTCCATACCTGTTTCACACCCTGGAGGACGGGTGTGAAACCATGTAACGACCCTAGCAGATCGTTACATGGAGAAACCTTTGGAATACAAGCATGCTGATCCACACAGGTATGCACACGGGTGTTCACTGCTCGTAGACCCAAATTACACCTTTCTTGGCTGCTACTTCGAAGCACATCTGTCCTGCGTGCTGCACAACAACATTGAATATTTAGTATTTACTGCTGTTTACACTTAGCTAGATTAATGCGAGGGTGTTGTGTTTAGTATGTTGCTTTGTTTTGTTTTTTTTGTCTTTTTTTTGCTTGTTTTTTATTCTTCTCTGAACAGGTGATCCAGGAGATTTTTATTTTTTTTCTCCCCCCCTTTCTCACTGTCCCTCTCCCCTTCTGTTTTTCCTTTCTTTCCTCTTTCTTTCTCCCTTTCCTATCTCTCACTCATGTCTGTCCCGTCTGTAACATCTGAAAATAAAATATAATAAATAATAAAAACAAAGATCGACCAAATGGACCAATATGACAATGCCACGATGATCCATTTGGCAAAGTAAATCCATTGGGTATCCTTGTTGGTCTTCAGACAACAATTCTGATGGCTAAAGAACCAAATGGGACAGGCGAGAGAAAAAAAAAAAGTTTATCACAGCTTGTATTTCAAAAATAATGTGTAATTACAACGTAAGAAGGGAATATTAGGCTACTCTACAATAAAGCTTGGACCTTAAATAAATTAATATTGCAATGCAAACAGGAGAGATTATAAAAATCTTTAATACAGTCCCCAGTATTGTGTAATTAAAATGTAAAAAGCAGAATGTCTTTTTCCTTAATTCCAGGGTGCTTATTAAATTAAAATGCTTACACTATCATTTGTTTCTTCTTTTTCTCTAAAATGTTTTATGTGCTTCTTCTGTTGTATCTGTCTGTAACCAAAGTTATTGTCATCATCAAAATTAATCCATATCTACCTGTGATACGGTGCATACAAATATGCCAAAGGCAGCAAATTGCAACAAGCTAATGGTTAAGTAATTATATTTGACAAAGATCAGCTGCAGTAAAAAAAACACTTCTATGTGATAGCTTATTTACTTATTTACAAAGTGATGATAAATTTCAAATAAGATAGCCTTTTTGTTTCTGAGTATTATTATGAGTGCAATGTAAACATAAATCCTCAAATATTCAAAGTGACAAGTTAACAAAAGGAGTTATACTTAACACTTTATTCACAGAAAATCCATCCATTTTCTTCCACTTATCCATTTCAGGGTCACAAGGAGGCTGGAGCCTATTGTATGCCCTGAACTGGTCACTAGTCTGTCGCAGGGTCACCAAGTTATAAAAATATTATACAAGAAAATAAAGTTTTATGGTTCTGTCAACAGTGAGATCTGCCTAAGGGGCTTTTACGATAGCTGAAGGAAATTTCAGTCTTAATAATGCATTTAACTTCATTGCCACTCCTGTATGTGATCTTTAGTGGCCACATACAGGACTGGATGATAGGAGATGATAGGAGAAGTGAGTTGGAGTCTAAATGGCTCAAACAAGCATACGACTCTGACAAAAGATATGATTCACTTTGGGGTCAAAAGGAAAAAGATAATCCAGAAATGGCTAAGCCCATTCCACGGCAAATGCATTTTCTCTCATGATCTGGCATAAGTATCAAAATACAGTACTGTGCAAAAGTCTTGAGTCAAATGAGAAATAGATGCAGTGATTTAATGAAAAATATGTAAATGTGCATATACAGTATGTAAGGCAAAAACAGAGTTGGTACAATTTTAACAAGCTTGAAAGTCAATATTTGGTGTGACCATCTTTATTCTTCTACACAACTTGAACTCTTATTGGTAGCTTTCTTGTCACTTCTTTAAGTCGTCTTCAGGAATAGTTCTCCAGGCTTCTGAGAGGATCTCACATTGCTTCATTTATACTGATTCTGAGGAGGAAAATCCATGAGTGAGTGTGTTCCACTGTATGTTTTTCTATCCAGGTATGTTTTGGCTGCACTGCCATTGTGTTTAGAATCACTGGAACACTGAAAAATGAAGCTGATGCCAATCAGATATTTTCCAGATGGCATTGCATAGTTGATCTAAAACCGGACAAGATCACCAAAACCACAGACCGAAGTGCAACCCCAAACGGATCAATTGAGGTTCTTTGCAGGATAATTTTTCCCTCTTAAGGACATGACTTTCAGATACTGTTTATGTTGTGTAGATAGATTCCACTACTACTTGTTTTTTATTTTATTTCCTCAGACTTTTATATTTGTGTTTTAAGGAACACATTGCACACCTTGTGTGTGTGTACCATGTGTTTGTGTTATTTTTGTGTCATTTTTTTTCATAGATTAAACCAGAGGAATGGAAACAAATTGCGCTGTTTTGCAATGCACTGGTATTAGTAGAGTGCCTGAACATACAATTTAAAATTGGTTCTTTGCTAAGTTGTCTGTTATGTATAGAGACAAAAAGGTTCTTTAAGTTGGGGGCTTTTTTCTTTTCTTTTTTTTTCTTAGATAGATATGTGTTAAGTGTTGTAACAAACAAACAAAAAATCCTCTGAAAATGGTGACGTACAAGGACTGGACTAAAACTGAGTAAAGAAATTTAAAAAAATGTAAGAGTATAAGATCATCTGGACAACTATTGCTAAAGCCCAAATAGCAAAGAAATCTTGTTCCTTGGAACTAAAATATTAAGATTTCAGAGGTGACTAAGGCCTTTTTTTTGCACAGCACTGTAAAAACTTATGTTCTCATTTTGATTGCATCAAATGTTGGCCTGGCAACATGGCAAGCAAGTGGAAAAATACAAGTGATCTGACGGTTAGATGACATGATGAATGTTGAGTCATGTGTGACTAAATTTAGGATCGCCACAAGAGCTTTATAAGGGTTAGAGATTGTAGGCTGTCTTCATATTGTCTTTCTCCACCAACAGGACACTATTCATGTCAGGAAAATACAGACACTCAACAGATTTATTTCTCTTTTGGACCAATTGTTATAATCTTACAAGTAGATTTAATAACATTCCTCTAGCTTTCTCTCAAAGCAATTAACCAAAAAATAAAAAATAAAATTAACAGAATAAAAGTAAAAAGTGTGTTATAGAACATTTTAAACAACAACAGGTCTTTTAAACGTCATGTTAAAGTCCTGTTGCTAAAATAAAGTATTTTATCTGAATTTTTAGAGAATAATGATAATGAGTTTCAAATTCATCCTTTTATCCAACAGGATAACAAAACAGGAAGTAATTTTTGAAGATCCGTGTTGATCCTGACCTTTGGTCCTTGGTTTTGAAAGTTTAGCTTTACTTACAAAGGTAAGTCTGTAGGGAGGTGGGAGGCTTGACTTGAGACATGGCAGTAAAATAATCCTGAATTAAAATTTGTGGCTGAATTCTGTAAAGATGGAGCAAAAAGTGTGGCTGTGACTTGTGCAGTTAGAGAATAATGTCCTAAAATTGAGTAGCATGATCTTTAGTGCAGTGGTTCTAAATTGCTGAAGCTGTACAAGCATTAAACAATTTTCATATCAGTGTGATCTAGCCATCAGGTTAACTCCAACTAAATTACAGTCATTAAAGATAAGTTGTTACTAGGTTACAGCACTGTTTGGCTAAATGATCACTGAACAAAAAAAGATTTGGCGTTGCTGGAAAGACATTCAGAAGTTGATTCTCAGTGAATCTGTTTAAGGAGCACATGTAAACACAAAAAAGACAAAAATCTCTTCAATGTAAGATCTGATCTTTTTATATTATAATGAGCCTTTAAAATGTCAGAAAATATTTGCCTTCACATTAAAAAATTATCTTCCTCATTATTTTCCTCTCTCTGAACAAACTCTGTGTAAACACTCTTGGTATCAAAATAAAGCGAACACTTGTGAGATTTCATCAGAGGTGTAAATATTACAGCAGGTGTTACTGTGTCAAAGTTACTGAGGCTGGAACACAGAAAAAGTAAGTAGATTTATTCCTCCCTTAATTAATGAATTAAAAAAATTTTGAGCATGTAACCCCTTTAAAAATATGCTTTAGTTCACATTTTAAATCAAAAGATCATTAAACAACATATATACACATCACCTGTGCAAAGATTTATGCTTCTGAAGTGAAACAGTGAAAAGTGTCTGCACTTTCAATAAATAAATATTCAGGTGTGCAATGTGTCCAAATCTGGCACACACTGCACACCATATATGAGTTGAATTTTTCGGGTATGAACAGCAGAAATTATTTAATTTAATTTACGTGCCTAGAAATGCTTGTTTCTTTAGTTTTTTTTATATATATTTTTGAAGAATTACCCATACACTCATGTCCAGTGGGCCCATTCTCCCTTGTGTCATATATAGTATAAATGGACTCTGGCGCTTTAATCTACAAATCTGTGATTTTTTTGTGTTACATTGAGTACTCACAAATGCGTGCTTTGACTAATAAGTAACATTCACTAATAAGTAAAAAGCCATTTGAGGACATGTACATCTAATATCATATAAAAATATTTTGTATATCTTTGAACTTGAATATTTATCATTTGCACAGAAACGTAAATTTTTTTGGTTCCACAAATCTGATCCTTTTTATGTTCAAAGAGCTTTGTGCACGTAAAAATATCATAAAAAAGATGGTTAAATGCGCATGCACGGATCACCTGCTGTGGACAAATGTCATGTTTTGCATGCAGGTTTTGAGACTCATCGACAGCAATAAAAGATATGTGCAGCCACAGTTTATGAATTCTGACACATGAAGATGTGCAATTTCTCCATCTCGATCCGGATGAGTTGAAACTGATGTTACGAGTGAAGGGTGGATCTCCCTCTTAAATTGTGTGTGGAAGTTTGCTTAGGAGGAGTAAAACATAAAGTTCAATTCAGTTTTATTTATATAGCAACAAATCACAACAACAAGGCACTTCGTTGTTTTTCTTTTTTAGACTCCTTTTTTAAAAATTAACTAAAGTGAGTGACTGGGCCCATAAACCCGTTAGCAAAATGTAACGAGGTCAAGTCCGGTGGTCATTTTTAAGACTTCTATAGAACAAGAAGCCTTCATATTCACCATACATTCATCTTTTATACCAGAGCTTCCCAAAGTGTGGAGCCCGCAGAGCCATGGCAGGGGGGGGGGGGACAAAACGCTTGGACACTGCTAGCACGGGCGCCCACAGAAACGCAAAGCAGGAGATGAAGCATCGCTGAATATGTTTCCAAACAAACTTCATTCTAAGCCAAAGGCTAGAAAATATGGTGAAGCATATCTTCCCGTTGGCTTCACCTGCACAAGTGCCGAGGCAGGTCTCCCCTGCAGAATTGGTTTTCCCTTCGTCGGGAGCAGCGCTGGGCTCTTCAAATCACGGACAAACAGTATCCCACATTCTTGATTTTTAGTTCACAAACACTTGTTGTAATGACTAACTACTCCTGACATTTTGGAGATGTTAGCTCTTTATACAGTAAAGTTACAGCGGGATACAAATAATATCAGGCTGATCCTGCCACGATTTGTCCCCGATTCAAATCACGGATAACCAGTATCCCACAGTTGTTTATGTTTTTAAACCCATTTTGCACAGAGAGGCATTTTTTGATATTATAGCAATGTTGAATATTATTACACAGGAAAAAACAACTACATGGAGGGAGAGTAACTGCGTGTATATATGTAAGCTGTAAAACCCAAAGATAGTCAGATTAACAGTATTTTGTCTCTATCTTCCATTCTGCAATTCATCTCATGTAAACAATAACGTGGCGCACAGCGTGACGTGAAAAAGGCACATATCTTTGACATTGCATGACCAACTCTGTATTCCTCGTCCACACGTAAACGCAAAAAAGGAGTTTTAAAAAAATCTCCGTTTTCGGTGATTCGAAACGCCGTTTACATGTGGACGAAACAGCTGCGTTTTCAAAAATACCCGTGTAGTTGCGGACGTAGCGTAAAAGAGTTAGTAGTTTATTTTCTTACTACCTGTAATTTATTGCAGATTACTTGTATTTACTTAATTGTTTAATAAATGTTTGAGGTGTGAAATAAACCGTAATGGAGCAAAATATGGGTGTGTGTGGTTGGAGGATGTGTGCGTGCATGTGCGTGCGCGCGTGGACGTGGGGGCGCGAACATTTTTCTTGTAAAACAAAGGGGGGCCTAGCAAAAAAAGTTTGGGAACCACTGTTTTATACTATCATTGGACTCCTTTTACATGCAAAAATCCTCAAAGTGTCAAGAATTGCAAATTGTGGACCTAAGTAGAGATTGACAGGCAGACAAACAACAAAACAAAAGAAATGCTGGTCAGTGCTGCCCTCAGCTTCCAGAAGACACACCTGTGTCATCAGTTTCAAAATCTTACGTCACATTGTTCTCAAGTTATTGATTTCTCAAAATTTTCAGAAAGCTTACTCTGACTATGAGCTTAAGATTGCTGAGATTGAAAGTCATTCAAGATTTTTAGTAGATACATCCATGGTATGAATTTGAGAGTTATCGCATTCACAAGATTTTTATAAGACTTGACCTTAGACCTTGAGGTCAAACTCACTGAGATTTGAACTCATCCAAGATTTTTAGTAGCTGTATTGATAGTATTAATTTAAAGCTCCCATGTCAGCTCATTCTTGAGATATCACATTCACAAATCTCGGTGTCCACACACCAAAGAAGAGCTTTATCTTTATTGGCATCATATAAAGAAATGCATATTAATTGGATCGAGATCAATGGTTATATTGTTGTCATGTGCTTTTATGTCTGTGTGCATAAAACTGAGGGCAGGTGTGGCTTTTTTGAAGAACAAAACAAAAAATATAGTTACTAAAATAATTAAATGCTGATTTTTTTTTTATTGATAGTCTTTTATCATCATAGGCTATTGGTGATTTATAACATTTATCCATCATAAGACATGTCTACATACTAGTCAAAGTACAGTATACAGGGAGTGCAGAATTATTAGGCAAGTTGTATTGTTGAGGAATAATTTTATTATTGAACAACAACCATGTTCTCAATGAATCCAAAAAACTCATTAATATCAAAGCTGAATGTTTTTGGAAGTAGTTTTTAGTTTGTTTTTAGTTTTAGCTATTTTAGGGGGATATCTGTGTGTGCAGGTGACTATTACTGTGCATAATTATTAGGCAACTTAACAAAAAACAAATATATACCCATTTCAATTATTTATTTTTACCAGTGACACCAATATAACATCTCCACATTCACAAATATACATTTCTGACATTCAAAAACAAAACAAAAACAAATCAGCGACCAATATAGCCACCTTTCTTTGCAAGGACACTCAAAAGCCTGCCATCCATGGATTCTGTCAGTGTTTTGATCTGTTCACCATCAACATTGCGTGCAGCAGCAACCACAGCCTCCCAGACACTGTTCAGAGAGGTGTACTGTTTTCCCTCCTTGTAAATCTCACATTTGATGATGGACCACAGGTTCTCAATGGGGTTCAGATCAGGTGAACAAGGAGGCCATGTCATTAGTTTTTCTTCTTTTATACCCTTTTGTTAGGTATTTTAGTACCATGGTAGCATTTACTGGATATTGTTTTATAGTGACATTATACAGGAAAACTCTGTCATTCAATAAGGCCCCTTTGTTTTAGTTATTTTTCTCTTTGACCCAAGAATTGATGTGTGAGAATCACAGGCTGGTACAAGGTTGAAATACCACAGAGATCACTCCCTCAGCTACATTAGTTTCTTAATCTTTTAGACGCCTGTTGAAGGCCAAATGGTTTGTTTCAGATTTCACTAATGAAAGAACTCTTTGTTTTGTGCCTTGAAAATATGTCGCTGAGATAATCACAATTGTAGCTGAACTGATAAACTACACAAAGGATGCTTCTTCACCCATGGGCAGGAAGACGCTGCCTTATCTTGGTCTGTACTGGTTTAAACTGATAATCTGCTGTCTCATGAATTTTACCCTCTATATAAACTGTTATACTTGTGAATAAAGTTGAGTCAATTTGGGAAGACAATCTGAAGCAGTCTCTGTTTTCTTGTTCTCCCAAGCTGCTCCCGAGCTCGTACTAACACGCTGAATGGCATGCTTGAATATTACTTGAGAATATATTTGACTGTGTTACAGACTAAGGGACATTCTCTGCTGATAGGTGAAGGTACATTCTCTGCTGATAGACGTCCACGCCTCGAAGGAAGTCGATCCACGGATTAGGCCCTGGAAACCGTTTCCTTCACCTTTCTTGCCAGCCACGCTGTGGAGTACTTGGACGCGTGTGATGGAGGATTGTCCTGCATGGAAAACATGTTTTTCTTGAAGGATGCAGACTTCTTCCTGTACCACTGCTTGAAGAAGGTGTCTTCCAGAAACTGGCAGTAGGACTGGGAGTTGAGCTTGACTCCATCCTCAACCCGGAAAGGCCCCACAAGCTCATCTTTGATGATACCAGCCCAAACCAGTACTCCACCTCCACCTTGCTGGCGTCTGAGTCGGACTGGAGCTCTCTGCCCTTTACCAATCCAGCCACGGGCCCATCCATCTGGCCCATCAAGACTCACTCTCATTTCATCAGTCCATAAAACCTTAGAAAAATCAGTCTTGAGATATTTCTTGGCCCAGTCTTGACGTTTCAGCTTGTGTGTCTTGTTCAGTGGTGGTCGTCTTTCAGCCTTTCTTACCTTGGCCATGTCTCTGAGTATTGCACACCTTGTGCTTTTGGGCACTCCAGTGATGTTGCAGCTCTGAAATATGGCCAAACTGGTGGCAAGTGGCATCTTGGCAGCTGCACGCTTGACTTTTCTCAGTTCATGGGCAGTTATTTTGCGCCTTGGTTTTTCCACACGCTTCTTGCGACCCTGTTGACTATTTTGAATGAAACACTTGATTGTTCGATGATCACGCTTCAGAAGCTTTGCAATTTTGAGACTGCTGCATCCCTCTGCAAGATATCTCACTATTTTTGACTTTTCTGAGCCTGTCAAGTCCTTCTTTTGACCCATTTTGCCAAAGGAAAGGACGTTGCCTAATAATTATGCACACCTGATATAGGGTGTTGATGTCATTAGACCACACCCCTTCTCATTACAGAGATGCACATCACCTAATATGCTTAATTGGTAGTAGGCTTTCGAGCCTATACAGCTTGGAGTAAGACAACATGCATGAAGAGGATGATGTGGACAAAATACTCATTTGCCTAATAATTCTGCACTCCCTGTAGGCTGAATTGGTTACATAATGCTAAATGACATCAGTTATACTGCCGTGGTCCTTCCTTGCTTGGCTAACCTGTCATTTCTTCTTTTGTTTTTTCTTCCACCTCTAGCTCTTTCTTTGCTTCCTGTATGTGTGTATATGTTTGTATGCATGTGTTCTTGTCTTTGTGCAGCATAGGGACCTTGAAGAAGTTCCTGCTCTTGAGCCACACATCTGCTGATAATCCACACTTGCTTTGATCTTGACGCCATCAAGGGTCACTTTAGTAGAGTGGCTGAGCTTCAGTCAACGCTGGATCGTTGATTAACAATAGCCATTGGAACCCTGCCTCATGCAAAGAATTGAATTTGTTCAAAGTTCAAAGAATTTAACTTGTCATGTTTTTCTGAGTGAAGGAAATTAATCCTCTGTCCTCTCTGTGTCCATCAAATCTGTGGAGAGTTTTAGAGAGAGCACTAAGGCTTTTGTAAATATTTTGGAAGGAACTATGGAGTTTTTTTGGGGTTTTTTCCTAGGAATGGCCGCACCCACCGGGAGCTGGGACTATCACCACTGAGGAAATCACATCTTGTTGGAACTGTTGTGCACTTAGTTTTTTCACTGTAAATAAACTCACTGTAACTGTCCATAAAGTCGTGCGACTGGGTCCTGTTCCTCTGCCATTCAACAAACCTGATCTATACATTCTTGCGCAAACCATAATGACACACTTTGACATCAAAAGCTTTTGATTGGGGTTTTCAGATTTGAGGATTGGGCCCAGTATATGAGCGACTTTTGTAAAACAGTGTGTTTTGTAACAGAATTTCTTCATCATGTGATATGTAATGGGGGGGGGGGGTGATTTATCTTTTGCTGTTGTTTACGCAACCAAATGTTTCTTGGCCCACAACAGTAATGTGACAGTGTGTCAATGTAATAGCAAAGTTCAATGCAAGTTCCTGCTGAATATATTTAAACATGTCAAGACTTACTACTTCTTGTGGTTTCATTCAGACTGACTGTAGTCGGTAGCTTGTTGCTACCTCTGTCTTTCTCTGTCCTCTCTGTTTCTGTGTTCTGCTTGTGGATGATGAAACAAAGGATTTTCCTTTTACCCTTTTGACTGCACGACTGTCTGGACAGAAGTGAGTCCATCAGCCACTCAGAGTGTAATCATGGTCACAATGTCTACACATGACCTGTTTTACCTCATAACTTTTCCTTACAGTATTTCTCAACTCATACTAGATATCGGGTCCTTCTGTGTTGATAGTTAATAAATTCTGTCTTGGCAAAATGTTCTGTCAGGATGCCTCGACTGTGTAAATATTTTGCTCAGCTTCATCTCTCTGATTTTAAGCTCAGCTGCCTTCTGGAGTAGCCAAAGTATCTAACCCTAACCCTCAAAGTCAAAGTGCTCTTAAAGTACCTTAAAGTTACTCGCTAAGGTCAGTTTAAAGTGGTTCCTGCTTCATGACGAGTGATGAGGGCCATTTTTCTTTTTCATACAAGGACACACACACACACACACACACACACAAATATGAAAGCAAGCCCAGCTACTCTACACTATGGTAGTAAAACGTTTACTCAGTACTACTACTAATAAAGAGGTGGATCCTGCCCTCTAGTGGTGGAAGGAGTGACACACATGTTGTCTGGACTATGACGTATCACTCTGCAGACTTGATGAAATGCCTTTGTTGCGTCACATACATCTTCCAAACACTCTAGAATAAACCTAAATCTTCAGCCTGATGTGTTTCTTCAGCATGACTTTGCTCTTGTATGGATAACCAATGCAGAACCCTGAAACAACCAAAGAAAAAGAAAAAAAAAACATGAATACCACCTCATTTGTGCGCCCTGGAGCATCATGTATTCATATGACAGGTGTGAATGTCTAAATGACTTTGCGGTTAAAATCTGTTAAAGCTGATACTGTGCAAATAATAGTTCTGTTTTACCCCAGGGAGAGACACAGCAGCAGCAGTAAAGCGGTTAAACAGGCGGCGAGAAGCGGTAACAATGAGGCGAGGAAGGAGCGGGGAGAGTCACCAGACGCGGGGAAAAACTGCCCTCCTGGGAGCAGAGACAGGTCAAATGTCTCCTGCAGCTCTGTGTGGCCTGCCACAATCTGGGGGGTCACTAAGACAGACACGAAGGGATGAAGACAGGGAATATAGAGGAGAACCGACGATGAATGAAGTGAAAGAGGTTGGTTGAGGAAGTCTGCAGTTTTAATTGTATTTGCTTAGTAGGAGTTTCCTCATTTATTAAGCACAAATACAGAGTTAGTTAGTCTTCTGTACACAGTAGTTGACATGTATCATTAGTGGGTTATAACCCACCAATTCAACAGTTGTATAATTTAAGAAAAAATGTGCTAACCCAGAAAACTAAAATAATTATTCAACTAATCATATAATGTTCAGGAGGTGAGATGCACATAATATTATACATATACATAATTACACATGCTAAGCTGTGTAAAAATGCATAATCATGAATGCTAATAGATGCATTCATATAGTCAAACAGTTATTTTTGTTCTTTCCTCCTTTCTAAAATCCCCTTTAACTCCACTTTTCAGTAAAACACAATCTGTACACAGGGAATTGTCTGCACAGGGCTCATTTACATTCTGATATATTCTTCCACATTTCTTTAAATGTGTTAACAACTTTGCTACCAAAGGCATACATCCAGCAGGCCTGATTTATTTCCCTGTAAGAAGAATTTGGCTATAAAAAGCAAGGGTATAGTCAAACTGGATGTGCTTTAGGTTAGTTAGTATTCAGTGTTAGTTATTAGTGCTTTAGATGGGTTAGCCTTTAGTTTAGTTAATATGTTCCTCTTTTGTTTTCATGCATATCACTCCCTCTTGACTCCAAACAGCCAGTGCTTGCTTTGCCAGCCAACAGCTGTATTAAGATACCTGCGGCAGCACGTCCTCGCAGCAACACACTTTCCAAATATATTTTATTTGCAAGGTCACTCAGTAGTAGTGGAATAGTGTTTAGAAACCTTGGGTTCATCATAATTATAATTTTATTTTACTGGATGTGAACATGTTTGGAAGCGCACCTGAGCAGTAGACTCAGAAATAACAAGCTTCTCAGCAGCTCAACAGTCCAGTCTCTTTTTATTCCCTTTTTCTTCAGTGGATTAGTGTGCTGGATCTACATTGCAGACTGGTTAGACAAACTGAAGAAAAATCAAACTAAGAAAAAAAATTTTTTTTTGAGAAAACAAAACAGCTAGTGTTTTCAACTTAAATATTATATTTCAAAACTAAATCAACCTTCTAAGGAACAATTCTGCAACAGGCTAAATCCATTATCAGTGGGACCTTACAGCCCTCTGACCTGCTCAGCATCACAGACTGACACGCAACAATCCCTGAGAGAAACTCCTGGCTATATAGTTAATAACTTCTCTCATCCCAGGAAATAATACTTAAATACCAATAAATATTAAACTTATAGCAGTGCACAGTGTCTCAGTCAAACACAATGGTAAAAAGTTAAGTTTAAAAAAAAAAGTAGATATATTTATCTGTCATCTATTTATTTCTTAAACTTCAGGCTAAAGTCCCCCTCCTTCATACCACACTTCCAGGAAGGTCACCATAAAAAGCAGTCCCAAAGTGCCTGGACATGCACAGCACAATGGAAATATAAACACTGTGGAGTATGTTTGGAGGTCACAGGCCTCCCTGTGACACACAGTAGCCAGCTTATTTAGAAAGGTGCGTGGCTAATTTACAGTGATTTTCCAGAGGGTGCTAATTTTGGACAGAGAAGGCTTTCAATTAAATGCACTTACTGGAGACTTTAGAGACTTTCTAGCCAACTACTTAGAGTGTCTCTGAGTGCAATCAAGTGGTGAACAAGACAAACAGGAGCCAGCACTCACGTCTCTGGAAATTTATGGGAGAAGATTTGACTGGTGATGGCGAATTTAGAAACGAATATGAAAGTTCAATGTACCCTCAAAAACATTTTTAAGCTGTTCTTTCTCATTTAAAAAAAAAAGTAAAACTACAATGTAAATAATATAATATCTTTAAAATAGTTTCAATACATGTCAAAGTTTGGACCTATTTACTTATTTCATCAAGTGTTCAAACATTTCTCTGGTACAAAGTAATGTTGCTTTAAATGTGAAGAAGTTTCCTTTTTCCTGGTACAAGGACTCTCCCCTTGATCAGTTAAAATTTCCAAATATCCTTCTAAAGTCAGCTGTTTTACCTGAGACATAGTAGTATACTCGGATAAAGGAGAGCTGGCCCGAGTACACCTCACACTGGTAGGTGCCCTGATGCTTCAAAGTCACTGAGGGGATGGAGTAGAGCCTGTCAACGCCCACAGTCACTTCTTTAAACTGATCCAATTGCTGCGTTTCAACCTGAAGGATTAAAATGTTCTCAGTTGTTGTCTGCTTCACACAAACAAACAACAAAGTGTTAATAATAACAGCTCAGTATTTTATATTTATTAAATCTGTTGTCACAAGAAGTCAACTCTGTTCATGTGGTTATAAATTTGCAAAAATTTGTAGGCAACTGAGCAAAATCACGCACTGACAAACACACCTGTTATTAGGAGACATCTTTAAGTCTGTAGTGCAGAGCTAACTGTCTTCCAGCTCCAGCCTCAAATTTCAAAGATTTGAAATCACGTTGCTCATTTCGTCTAACTCTAACTCGAGTAAGCTGGTGTGTGTATTTTGCAAAAATGTTGAACTGTTACTTTTAACAGTGACCCTGAATGATTCACCATATGCTGAGCGTACCTCCTCTGCGAACCTCCAGATCACTTCAATATCAGTTGGCAAGGCAAATGGCACGTCGCACCACATTCGAATCCTGCTGTTTTCCATAACTTTAATTTCTTCCACTGAAATAAACATATAGCCACCCACATGCACACAGACAAATGCACACACTCAGATAACATTCGCACAGGGGCAGCTCTTGCAGCCTGAGCTCTCCTTAATGATAATATTTAAGCCCAGTCTCAGAGGAGTCGAGTAAAAGTGATGATATGCTGAAGAGTGGCGGTGCTGTAAAGGCTTGATACGAATACCATGTGTGTGGGAGTCAACTGTCACCTTGCATAAAGAAACCAAGGACTTAAAGAGTACCTCGGGGGCTCTGTGCAAAAGATATAATGTGTGGAAATAAAACCTTTCCTCTGTCTCTCTTTCAAATCCTCACTTTTTGCTAAGAGCATTTCAAGGATCAAGAGTGGATGCTTATGGAGGTGAAAATAGGGCTATTTAAGGATATGTCACATCTGGATTAGTACTTATTTCTTTAGTTGGAAATTGTGACATAACAGAATCAGTGATGTGTTAGAGGTAATAATATGAATAACAGTGCTCACCTGGGCAGTCGAGAGGAAATTCACAGGAGTCGTACTGGCAGGTAACACAGTCGTACACTGCACCTGCACTCTGAAAACCTGATGGGTGAATGAAACCGATACTGATGCCATTATTATTTGGTTTCTAAAAGCAATGATTGTTATGTTGTAGAATCAAAAAAAAAATACAATAAAATCAAGACAAACCACATGGAGGGATACATCCAGAGACTGTGAAGAGAATAAAAAACTTTGATTAATAAATATTACTGATACAGCATCCAGGAGTGAAAGCCAGTTAAAGCAAACCACCTTCTGGATCCTTCATGGTATTTTAAAGACTCTAAAAATGTAACTGGCATCTTAGAGAGAGTACAGAGATCACTGTAAGATGTGATGACCTAATATAAGTTATTATGGACAGAAAGATGGAGGAAAAGGGAAGTCCGTGGCTCACCTCTAGGCAGTTTGGAGGCAGCTGAGATGAAATTGTCTGCTGCTGTCTGCAACCTTTGCTCGTACACAGTGTCTGATAGATGGAGGGGAGGAGGAGGAAGACAGAAATATTTGGCTCAATTCATACTGGGGAATTGTGTGGCTGGGGGCATCATTTTTTGTTTTTTCTAACTTCTCTTTTTCTGACCTCACTTAGCAAATGTATTACTCTTTTATCGATGCAGCTATACAGTCTGCTTAAACAGGTGTTTAGCTACCGTTATTCAGCTTTTGGTCAAACTCTTTCAACAGCCGGAGGACCTCTGCATCCAGAATTTCCTTCAGTTGGATGTCATAGCCTTTACCTAAAAAAATCAAGAAATTACATATCACCTAGATTTTTACATGCTGTCACAAACTGTTCCTAAATTGGCAAAGAAGAAACTCTTTCGCACCTACTCTACCAGCTTCAATCACTGTCTCATTATTGTTGAATATGCGGTCCAGCTTCTCGAAGCAGGCGTCAACGTTTCTCACATTGTACTCGGTCAAAACGTGACCCCAGCACAGACGGAGACTGTCTTCCACATCCACAAAACACTGATAGCAGCTTTGAGACAGGCACAACAGCAGGCTCACACACACAAGCCGCAAAGCAGATGTCTGCATCTTTCAATGTGAGCTTTAAAAACTCAACTAATGTTTCTCTGTAGGTGTTTTGATTCAAATCCTGGTCTCATAGCGACTAAAAATGTGCAAATTCTAAGGTTTTTGTTTTCTTTTTTCTTCAGGGCTTGATGAATTAGAGCCCTGTATTTATGTTCACATCCCACACGGGGATAAAAGTAAAGTCTTGAAAGTGTATCACGCTCATCTTTTCTCGACACGACAGGAGAGCATCACAGACTCCTCTCTGTATTTCCCACCATTCTATTGTCTCTAGTCCCCATTTCCTGCTGCCTCAATGCACCAGTTTTACTGCAGAGCACAGAGATGAAGCGAGCCAAGGAGGGAGGTGGCGGCAGCGAGAGGGAGAGGGGCAGATGAAGATGGAGTTAAATGCTTGTGTACGTGTAGGGGATGGAGTGGGAAGGGTGCCGACGTGAAAACCCAAGAGAAATATATAATATGCGATAAATGAAAGTCTACCCGGCGGTGTGGGGTGGGGGTGGGGGGTGGACGGCGAGACGGAGAATGAGAAAAAGCCAAATATGAAAATAAAGAACAAAAGGGACAACAAAATCGATGGGGTAGCAGAGATAGAGAAGGAGTCAGTGCACATTATTGATGATGAAGTTTAGAAAAAATAGAATTGGTGAAAAACAAAAACGTGAGAGAAACAGAAACAAAGAAAAGACAAGAGGAGGTAAGGGAGGACACGCAAGTGACAGGCAGAGGCAGGCAGAGAGGGAGCGGGACTACAAATCAAGTCGACTGCCTCATCGCATCCTGTATCCCCCTCTCGTCTCCCATCCTCCTCATCCCCTCCACCACCACCCCTTCTCCCTTGTCCCTCACTCCTGGTGCATCTCCATGGCAACCAGACAGGGTGCCTAATACATGAACTTAATATATTTCCAGTGGCAGGGTGAGCTGGGTACTAATGCATTCATCTGTCTCCACACAGACAGGCCAATCAATATTAGGCAAGAGTGTGCTCCAGGACTGCCAAAGTCAGACAGCTAGTCAGATGGTTGGACATGGAAAATCCCAAATGAATGTGTGTGTGTATGTTTGAGGGCATTTAATTGTGTCTAGTGACAAGGACACTTTGATCATTTTTGCTGCTACATATCCAAACTCACTCAGAGCTTTCAAAATGTCTGGCTGTGAGAAAAGATGACTTTATGTATATGGAAGATTTGACACAACAAACAAACAAAACAAAAAAAAGAAGGAAATAGTGCAGGATCAGAGAATTCCCTAATCTCAGAGACTGTCTAGATAACATTAGGGGAAAGCTGGGATACAGTATATTTAGTGATTTTTTGTTCATTATCCAATAACATGTTTGATTTAAAAAAAAAAAAAAAAAAGAAATACACAGAGTACGTTTTCACATTTTATTAACATACAATTGTTAAAAACAAACAGGCAAGTATGAAAACTTGTACATGATCAAAAACAAATGATGCCATAGATTTTTGAAGGTGTCATATATGGCGGGGTCACAACCCTTGGCTGTCTTCTTATTTTGCCCCCCAACTGAGGTCTGTAACACAAAGTCAGCCAGAAGGGTTGGCTCCCTGAGATGGTCTGTGCTGCAGGACAAGCAGCCGTTCTCTTCTTCAACCTGAAAAGTCTTGACGGTCACTTACAGATACTGAGATGCATGAAATCCAGAAGAAACAGTGACAGGTATCGCCTGTCACTTTTCTTGCACTTAAATTCCTTTTAAACATACCACTTTAACTCCAAGTGGTATCAAATATACTTTGTAGAAGAGACTGAGTGTATCATGTCGAATATAGTGCTAAAATGATCCCCTCCTCTACAGGATGTTGAAACTGAATGCAGCCCTGTTCCCGAGGACCTCACCTGTGACCTGCTTTGACCTCACAGGTTAAGGGTCTCAGGGACAGAGGGGCATACTGTAAAATTAAAATACACTGAGAAGGTGTAAAGACGGATCCAGTTATTATACAAAAATGCCAAAGCAGAGTTTCAAGCAGTTTAAACTCATTCGAGTTAAATGAGAGAACTGCAGAGTCACTGCACCGAGACAAAGAAATGACCTCATCTGACATTTGGATTCTGCGGCACCAACCGGTCTCCTGGTTTGCTGCAGATTAGAAGCAAAGCTGATCAGTTCAATTAAAACATAATCGGTGCATAATCATGACAGATTTATCCTTGTTTTATCCACGCTAATCTTTTTGTTCTGCAGTTCATCAAATCAGATATAAAGTAACATTTTTAACAGCAGGCACACATACTCTCAGAAACGCAGCCGCTGAGAGCTCATTGCGGAGGAGACACAATTAATTTAGAGGAAACAATTAATTATAAACTGTTGGTAAATGCCACAGGAGTTTTGAACATAATTTCTCAGCTAGCATGGACAAATTACAGTTTCTAATAGCTTTTCTGAGCCCACTGAGCTGAAGAGATTTTAAAAATCTATTTGTGCTCATGTAAAATACGTTACTAGACCATTTCACATGCTGGAACTTAACACACATACACTGAAATCTTAAAGTTGTCAAAGCTGACAAATAATTATTTAAATATGTAAGCATACTTTGCATAGGTCGCATTTTCTTTTTGTTCTCTAGTAACTGTGGCGATACGACTGTTAAATTTTCCACAACTCGCTGTAAAGAGGACTTCAGATTACTCCATCCAGTCTGAGACTTTTTCATTTCAAAGCATCTTTCAGGATCTCCGTGCAGTTCTTATCATTACGGCGTCGCACTGTGCTTTGTCTGTCCACTTCTGAACGCAGGGCAGCATGTGTCTTCTGACTTACCAGCAAAAGAGGAAATTAGTTTTCAAACATTATGAAGAAAAAAGAAGAACCCGAGCAGGACACAGGCGGCATGCAAATTATCAATCCACCTGTAGATGACATAACATTATTACACTGCTTGGTCACTTAAACTATGGTGATATCACTATAAAACACTTCAAAGAAATAAATAAATGTCATTGCGTAGAAGTATTAGAAGGCAACGCCACCCACTGGTAGACAGACAGAATGACTGGAGAAGACTGCATATGACCATACCTTAAAATCCAAAATAAAATGGAAATATTTGTATTTCATAGCTCATCTGTGGAGAAATAATGTTTCATCTTGTTTTAATACATTCACATTAATTTGAATAAAATGAGACGCATTGTGTCCACATCAGTTTGCTGCATTAAACTGAACTCCATTAATGCATATTAATGCATCACGAAAAACCTACAGGTTAACTTTATAAACGTCAGGCCTTCACATTTTGGGACACATAGGTGCGATTTTTGAGGTTTTCTTTGTTAACAGTTGCAGCTGGGGCAGACCACAGGGAACAGCCGAAATGACTGGAATAACGGCAAAAGAGGTGGAAATGAACATTTGTTTAAATCTTGTCAGTATCCAGAGAACAAAACTCTGAGTTAATTACACAGCTCACAGAAATGATTATATCCAGGTTAATTAAAATGCGTGTCATTTTATTGCCTGTCATAACACTGAAATTCATTGACAGCTGTGAAGGGGAATAAATTAAAAAAGAGATGCACGAATGAGGTGCAAACAGAAAATGTGAATTAAAATGAAGGGCAACTTAGACACAAAATGCAGACATGACCTCGACAGCATGGAGCATGGATTCTAGATACTAATTGAAAGGCTATTCAGCATACGGCAACAAAGACAGAAGAGCAGAATAAATACCACAAATACAGGCACTTACAGGAGGGCTCTCATGCTTTTCCATGCACCATGTTTTATTACAGTCAAAGAGAAGAATGTGAAGTGAATTAGTGACGACAAAAGTTTCGTATTATAATGCATTTTAAAAGTGGCATAAAAAAATATCACTCTTACTCTACATTGAACTTGTGACATAAAATGCGTTTTAAAAAAAAGAAAAGAAAGAAATTCACCTTACACTCAGCCTCTTCTTTCCTTTTCTTCCCCCAGTCAGAGTGCTTCTGTGTTTCCTCTCAGCTCCCTCTATTTCTGATGGTCTCTGCCGGGGCCAGACAGGGAGCCCGGTGGCAGGTAGGTTACAGACAATAGTATTGATTCCATTATTCTTCTTCTCACTGCCTACCTGCCTGACTAACAGCAGCACCTATACAACACTTCACCTTTTGTCTCTGCAGGGCTGTTGTCACAAACACACAGAGCTGCAAACAAGGGGAAAATAAAGAAGAGAGAGGGGTGAAAAAAAAAGAAGAGAGCTCACTTACTTGTGCGCTCACATTCACGTGTACACACCAACCCGCCTGGTGCACATACTATCCAACAGTTAAAAACGACACACACACAGACACACGCACATTTACCCTCCATGCTGCATAAGTGGTCTCCAGCCATCTCTTTTTCCTTTCCCTCTATCCAAGTCTCCTCTCCTCCTTTTCTCTCTCCTTCTTTTACACTCTCTGGTCGTCATCCTTCCATCTCCCTCTTTTTCCTCACACGTATTTCCGAGTCTCGTACAAACCCGGTAACCTCCCCAACACGCTCGCAGGCACACACGCACGCACGCACGCACGCACGCACGCACACGCTCGCACACACGCTCCAGTCTGCAAGCTCCATATATCTGTGTGAAAGTGTGAGTGAGGGAAGGAGAGAGGGAATGTGAGTGCCGCGAGTGCATGCAGGCGTATGTGTGTGTGTGTGTGTACGAGACAAACTCTGTGTGTGTATATGTGTGTATATGTGTGAGGGGGGGGAGCAGGGAGGCTAGCAGAAAGTGGGGATGGAGGGGGAGGGTCAGAATCTCTAATAGGATGAGAATAGAGAGAAAATATGAAGCCCAGGAGTCTCATGAACCTGAGAGGCTGACATTACTGCCTCCTCATATGTGTACAGCAATCATACCGTCATCAAATTGATTACAGGATTTATGGTGTTGCTCCAACACTGCTGTAAATTGCAGCTGGAGTGACTTCAAACACACTAAATAAAGCCGTGGTGGAAAGCTCTGCTAATTGTAAAATGCGTCTTGATTATACAGCTTGACATCAGAGGTGAACAACATGCATTTAGCCATCCTGTACAGCCGAATTCATCCAAATGAATCTGAAATGTGGGGAGCTGCTTAAGGAGGAATGAGGAAATAACATTAAACCTGCACCCGTGTTGCATGCATAAGTAACAAAACTGCAACAGCTTTGCACGTACGGACAAATACAATCAATATTTCCACTCTTTGTTCAATCAGCTCACATCTCTTAAGGCAGTTTGATTCTAATATTTGAGCTCGTCTCCGGGAGGAAAGAGAGTTGCCATTGTGCTTGTTGGGTAACAGAATCATACAGCCCCCAGGGAAATTCAGAAATGAAAGTAAATCCAATTTGGACCCACTGATTGGCTGTCTCTTCAGCGAGAGCGAGCATAAACACTACACTTGATGGGTAAGCGTCATTAATGGCTCTAAAGTGTTCTGACCATGTTTTACAACAAAGCATATCACCAGTGCCTCACACATTTAGAGCAAATGGGGGTAAACTGACAACAAAAACACATTGCTTTTGGCCACAAAGTAGCTGCAGTGAGGAATTGATAAAAAACCTCAATGTAATGAAAAGCTAGTTAAGACCTTGGCAACTATAAAAATAAAATAGGCGAGGAGATAAAGAAAACAGCAGGAATAAATAGAAGCACACTGATTGCTTGTATCATTAGGTGAAAGTTTCAAAAGCCTTCTCACTAAAAAGCAAGAACTGACCAACAGCAAATGAAGTGAATCCATCTTCACCTTATTTCAAAAGGGATTTTTTCATAAATACAAAAAGCAGGAAAAAGAGCATTCATTAATAACACTTGGTTAATTAACCTGCATGCATATAGGCTATATAGTAGTCTGTGTCACCTTCAGACTTTTAACATCCTCCTCCATAGCTGCAATCATACTGTAATGGCAAGACACATACATTTGCATAGAAACAGCACTACAGAACGTGTTTACACAATCTGCTGGGATTTGTGCATTCAGTGGTCGGCACCATTCCTCTGCACCGAATGCGAGTTCCTCGTCTTGTGCAGCACATATAATCCACCTAATCCCGCTTTAATGTCACACAGACAAACGGCTGTGCGTTTATAACACACATATTCTGGCTGTGGATGGATTTCAGAGTGCAGGAGCCTTTGCCTGCTCTCCTCTGCCAGTAAACTAAAGCACCTCTTTCCAAGACAGAGGCAATGTGGGCGCCATTTTGGCAGAAGAACCAAGAAAAAGTCCCTCTCTAGCAGAACGGCAGTATCCGAACCCAAGTCACAAATGCATAACGTCACAGTCACAGACAGGTGTGTGTGTGTCTGTGTGTGCCTGCAGCTGCACTCTGCAGTGCCGCTGACAGACAAAGCACTGGGAGTGCTCCACAGGGATGACATCATCAGTCTGGGATGATGTCTGCCTTGTCTGTCTTAGGATCAGGATGCTCTAGTTTGCCGATGCACCCCACGAGACTGCACATGGCACTGTTTGTGGCAGCGCCGATTTTCACAAAGTATCGTGCAAAGTCTGATGTAGGCAGAGTAATGTAAGAATTTCTGCCTGAGTGAGAGGGCGCTTCAAGGAACTCGCAGCACTTCATATAGAGATTGTAGCATTTCAATCACAGTCCCAACAACTCCTGTAGGCGTTTTTGTAAGGAGCATATGCGCATGCGGACGTCATGAGAATATGTTCACATAACAATCTGTTCACACATATGCACAGCCTGCTGCATATGCAGAGATGGAAACCAGGTACAAAAGGTCGCGAACGCAAACAGTCTTTACTATGTCAGCATGTGACACAGACAGAACAACATGCGAGGTCAATCGCACTTCCTCCCATGCACATTATTATCACTGCTCCACACACCTAGCAGTTGTCTGATGTTCAACTGTCTGCTCAGGCAAGAGAGCAGTGTTGCGCGGTGGATGATAAAGAAGGCTACGACTGACAGTGCAGAATCAGCACATTTCTGATATATGCCCCCTATTTTCCACCCCTTCCAGGAGGCGCGTGGGGGGGGGGGAGAGACTGTAACGCACTGCAGATGGCTGCTGTTTGAACCACCAGTCTGACTTGCTGAGGGGAAGAGGAGAGGGGGAGGAGGCAGGGAAGGTTTCAGGGTAATGAAACGGGTATAAGTACAACGGCAGACACGCAAGGCTTCTCAACCTGTGGTAGTATACAGCAGTCCGTGGATACTGTGAAATGGTGCAAAAATACAGGCAGGGAATTCATGAATGTCACAGTGAGGCTGTGTATGATGAATGTCACTTATGTGAGGTAACTGAAAGAGGGGGAGAGTAGTAGGTTATTTTCATTTAACGAGTGTAGTCTTACATTTTTATATTAATTAGAAGTCTTATTTCATCATTTGGAGCTTTAAAAACACCTAAACTAACCTGTGTGGTTATATGCGAACAGCTTGTTAACCCTTTAAGACCTACCATAGAACCAAGTCCGCCAGAGCTTATATTATATTTTTACATGCTGTGGAGCCATTTTTGGGAGCATTTCAAGTTGTTATACATCAATACAACCATTATAGCCCAGATTTTAATAATATGTATTCATTAAGTGCATAGTAATTACATAAATTGCAAAAAAGTGCAATAAACTACAAAAGAATTGAAAATCGTTTTTGCTTTTTTAACATATATTTGTAGTTAGAGAAATTTAAGAGGCTTATCTCTCAACACTGTAAATACAAAAAAGTTGCACAAAATAGTTTCCCACCACAGGAAATTTATTTTGAGTGTCTTCATAGTTTTATTTTTGAAATATACCAATTTTTATACACTGCAGGAAAAACAAAAATAAATATTATACTGCAAATTTGCAAAAAAGCAGCATATGCATCAAAATAAACTATTTCCAGCAGTGCAATATGAGTCCTAAGCATCCCAGAAACGACACAGAAAGTCATAAAGTCAAACATAACTTTTAAAAAGACCAGTATAGGCCCTGAGGCCCTGATGGTAAAAAAGACTACATTTCCGCGAAAATGACGTCACTTACGGTTTCGGGCAGGTAATGGCGGACATGCAAAAGTTCGTGCTGACCTCTATTCCAACGTAGGAAGTGTTATGAACAGCTGATCGGATCGGCAAAGCGTGTTTCTGGAATATTATGTTTTTGTTCCTGCAAGCGCTTTTTATGCAGTTTTTGCAAAGCTTTATGTGGAAGGAAACCATGACCGAGGACAAGCTGATGGCATAAGATGTAAGTACAACTCCTCCGGTTTCATATGCAAAAAAAATTATTGTGCTAGCTTACGTGATTGCAGAGCTACCGGGATTTAAAAATAGTTACGTAAAACAGAGCGTGCCCGCTCCGACCGGCTCTAAAGGGTTAAGCAGCCCCTTTCCTCACAATATAGGGCAGTTGGATTATTTTCTAGGGTTTTTCTTTCTTTACGTATTAGTTTCTACTCAAAGTCAGAGTCAGCTGCTTGATAAAAATGGACGTTCACCGTCCTGTCTTAAGGGTATTTTTGCTGCAGTACGAGCCACTGATTGCTGTACAGCCAACAACCTGTCAAGCAGCGGGTAGTCATCCCAACAACTACAATCCAACTGCCACAAATATTGCCCATGAAATGACACAGACCCGGGAAAGAGACTTCATGAGGGTTTGCCCAAAGGAGAGAATATCATGATAAAGACCTTGAGGGGATAAAAGGCGCTGCAGTTGAAAAGGACGTGCCGTGTCATTAAACACTAGGAGATCCGCTCACAGAGTAACAAAACATACTTACCTCTCTGCTGGTGGTACACTAGACGTGGCTAGAAGTGACTCCGCAGGGAAAGCTAGAAGGTTGTACAGTTATCTCCATGCTGTTTATTATGCGAAACCATACAACCAACTACCTCACACTGCAGAGCACAGACTGTAGAGACTCCAGACAAGATTTCAACAGCAGGACGTAGGCGTCTGTGTACATACTCACCTTTCTGCCTCCTACCCCATGCCCCGCTTTACTCTTTCAGCAATACATTCATAGTGTAAGTGCCCTCTTCACTACAGAATTCAGCAAGTGTTGAGACTGAGTCGCACAAACTCAAATGGGAATTTATCCTTTGATTTCCTTTTGTGCACTTTTCATTGTGCTATGGAACGTCTCTGTTTGCTCTTGGATTTGGGCAAAAAAATCGATTCACTGACATTACAAAGGGCTGTTTTTTTGTGTGTGTGTGTGTGTGGGGGGGGGGGGGGGGGGTTCTATTGAGCTCGTTCAGTGGCGTGTTTTCTATTTCTTTTTTATGAATAGCAGGAAAAGAAGAATAAGAGATGCATGTTACTTCTGAGCAGTAATAAATGGGGACTGAACCATGATTGAATCATGATTGAAACGTGGGAACTGTAGGTGGCTGCAACCACACAAAAATTCACCTCCGGTCCTGCAGTGATGCCACGGGAAGGTAGATGTTAAGTGGCTGCATTGGCACATTTTGTACAGAGCACATGTATACAAAAGCACAAAGACTGCATGCATATGTATGATGCTGGAGGATGTCTTATGTAATCAAATGTAGTGTAGGAAGGAGAAAACCTTGCTGGTCTGAAATTTGACAATGCTGGAACAGAACTATGAAAATCCTTTTCCTGACATCTAAGCCTCTCATACAAGTGTGAGTACTACAAAAACTTCAATTTATCCATTCATTCATAGTATTTCCAACCATTTCTTAGGACTTGTTGCCCTCTACTGGTGACTGGGCAAACTCCTGCTCACTTCCCCTTCTGGCCCTTGTTCTATCAGTGCCACTAGTCTGCAATAGAGCAGCACTGACAGCTACAAAATACGATTCCAGGGGTTGACTGTCTAAGAAGAGCGACATGCAAAGAATTACAATCACAGTCTCCTATTCTATCAGAGCCTGAATTTTGTCTTTGGAAAAAAAAAGTCACGAAGCAAAATTATTCGTCGACCTATTGTTGAACCAAATTCCTACATTCACTGACTGCAGCATTTCATCCACATCAACTGTCCGATTTCACTTAAGCGCTGACAGGTTTTCATGAGAGTTAAAGGCCATCTGCCATAACACTGTCACAAGCATCAATTCTACTGTCAGCTGTTACATCTAAATCTGGGGGACTTCTGCTTCACAGTCAAGCAGGAATTTCTTTCACATTACAAAATGATTGCTAAACTGAAACTTTTTAGGTGGGTGTAGATGCTCTCTGTAGAAATTGCAATTGTTGTGTGCTGCGGTGCTACATTTGCTGGCACAGTGATACATTCCAGCAGAGACCAGCCAGGAGTGATAGGCTACTCTGAACACTCATTCAGACATAACTGGGGCAAGATGATATGCTGTGCAAATGGTGTTTAAAGGATTCCAGCAGACCCTTATCAGGGCAGAAATGTAACAAGAAATGATATCAAAGTAAAGATGATTATAGAAATGTAAAGGTAAAACGTTTCTGCATGCACTGACAAAAGAGAGCTATATGTGGGAGCTCTGCATTCTCTGCATGAAACCGGTATGCAGGATTTAAGGAATCTGACTTCCAACAAAGAAGCGTTAGAGACATAGAAAAGAAGAAACTGAATAGCCTATCTTGAAAGCCTTGAGCCAATTGAACTGCAGTTTGGTGTAACTTAAAGGGGAAAAAAGCTAGGTTAATATGTGCACATCTTCCTCCTCTTCCTCGTTTCTTTCTTAGTATGCATTTATAGTCCAAACCACTCTTTTTCTGCCACTCCCTTTCAATCTTCTGTCCCAAAGTGCACCCCCACTCCTCCTTCCCCTCACCCACTCACCCTTTTTTGGCTTTTTTTTTTTTGCTTCATCCCTCATGGGTCCCCATTTCCCGCCTCTTACCCTTTTATGTCACGGACCCGGTTCCGGGGACTCGGGGTTCGTGAACAGTGTGGACCTTTATTGTTATTAGTGTATTGGATGTATGTTTGCTGCACTGTGTTCTTGTGTTCAATGCTGGTGTGTGTATGTGTGTGAGGCTGGAGGATGAAGGACAGCCACCTGCAGGCCTGATGGGTGTGGCCCTGCCAGCTGCTGGTCACGCCTAGCTTACCACACACCTGCTTCTGATCAGGATCGTCGGGGGAGCTACTTAACAGAGCGATGGAGCTTCCTCCGGTGCAGGATCGTTGAGTTAGACTCCATGTCAGTGTTTCTAGTGTTGTTAAAGTGTATGCCTGCCGGAGTTGGTGCCATAACGGCTGTGTCTGTGTTTTTCCCCAGGAGGACAGTGGAACACAGGACTGCAAGACACACGGGGTGTGTGAAGGCACAGGGGCAGAGAGCACGGGATACCAGCACTTGGGAGAAGACACGTCACGGGAGTCGAGGGAGCACTTTTGGAGATTTAATGTGTGGTGTACATTTACCTCACTGTAAATAAACCCACTGTTCATTCCATCAAGTCTGCGTTTTGGGTCCTTTCTCCTACATCCCCCACGGTCTGCCCTCCAGACCGTGACAGAACGATCCTGCCATTATGGGCCCAGCGGACTCAAGGACCGTCTCACAGGAGGAATTGCTCGCCCAGCTCTGGAAATACTGTCGGAGCATTATCCAGGCGGCAGATCCACATCAGAGACACTTACAGGTCGTATTTTTTGATTCCTTCTTATCATCAATCACCTCATCTGTGAGCTTTTTGGACATTAAGAGACTAATTTCGATTATAACCACGCTGAGGGAAAGTTCCTGTTTTGAGCTGTTTGGTTTGGGCTGTCCGGGCGAGGAGGATATGGCAACCTCCCTGGGAGCCCTTGCTGCCTATTTCTTTTTTCATAGGCTGATAGCCTCCCCGCCGTCGCTTGCAGCTCACTTGTTGGACCCTCCATTGCGGGGGAAACGTTTCACACGCCCTCTGCACCTCACCCCATCTCCACTCACCTCTGCGGCACCTGCTGAGTCAGCAGACCAAGGACCGGCAGCTCAAAATCACACAGCTGCTCTCCTGTCCGGCCGGCTGGTGGAACCTCAGCCTGATACGCTGGCCCCGGCATCGTTACAGAAGCGACGCTTGCGCCGCCGGCGTGCCTCACCGCAGTCAGACTCTAAAACTTTCCAACAGCCGGCTGTGGTGAGTCATATGGACAATTCTTCGTCACTCACCTCTACCGTTTACTCTGGGGCTATGTTTATACGGCCAGCTGCCCAGCCGGTAGCCAAAGCGCAGCCAGCGGCCCAGCTGGTCGCCGTACCACAGCCAATCGCCCAGCTAGTAAGTCGGCCGTCACCTGCTGAATCATTCCCCGCGACATCTACCTCGCTGCCTACCGTTTCATCCCGTTCACCATCTACACCACCCGCTGCTTCACCATCTGCAGCTGTAACACCGTCGTCATCTCATCCGCATGCAGTCACCCCTCAGCCATCTTCTCCACCAGCGGCAGCCTCCATTCCACTACCCACTCCAGCAGCCCTGTCCGGAGGGGGCGGCCTCACACGCGTCCAACGCCTGATGGACTGGGTAACTCACACCACCAACGCAAGGGCAAGAGTGGTGGGGTTAAATGCCATTGAGGCAATCCTGGAGGGAAGTCCCTACCTCGGCCAGCTTAAGGAAGTTTCCGCCTTCCTTCGCACCCTGCATGAAGCCCGGGGGGTAGTGCAAGCTCGGGAAACTCCAGACTTTGTCCAGCAGCAGCGGCTCGGCGAGCGGGAGCTCAGCATGCCCGAGCAGGAGCTCAGCGAGCGGGAGGAGCCCGCGTCGCCAGCTGTGGAACTCGGCGAGCCGGAGCAGCTCGGCGAGCCGGAGCAGCTCGGCGAGCTAATGCTGGAGGAGCTCAGCGAGCCGGAGGAGCTCGGCGAGCTAATGCTGGAGGAGCTCAGCGAGCCGAAGGAGCACTGTGAGCCGGAGCAGCCCAGCGAGCTAATGCCGGAGGAGCTCGGCGAGCCGGAGGAGCACTGTGAGCCGGAGGAGCTCAGCGGGCTAATGCTGGAGGAGCTCAGCGAGCTATTGCCGGAGGAGCTCGGCGAGCCGGAGGAGCACTGTGAGCCGGAGCAGCCCAGCGAGCCACCCACTGAGAAGCCCGCACCGCTGCTGGCGGACCTCAACGAGCCGGAGGGACCGGCGTTGCCAGCAGAGGAGCTCAGCGAGCTTGGTGAGCCCGCGCTGCCACCGGAGGAGCTCGGAGGTCCGGAGGGATCCGCTGAGCCAGAGCTGGAGGTCTGCGTGCCGGAGGGGCCGCCACGTCCTGCAGCCCGGCCGCCACGTCCTGCAGCCCGGCCGCCACGTCGGGAATCGTGGGTGGTGCTGAGGCGGGAGCAGCAACGCCGCCACCACCGGACCCGTGGCCGCCCGCCGGAGCAGCAACGCCGCCGCCACCGGACCCGTGGCCGCCCGCCGGAGCTGCAACGCCGTTGCCACCGGATCCGTGGCAGGCCGCCAGAGCTGCAACGCCGTTGCCACCGGATCCGTGGCAGGCCGCCTGAAGCGTTCTGCTTCCATCACGGGGTTAGAGGTAGGCCACCTGAACTTTTTTGCCGCCACTGCCTAACCCGCAGCGGGTCCCACTTGTTTTGCCGTCCTGCAGATCGGCCGCCAGAACTGTTTGCTGCCACTGGACCGGGGGATTGGACTGTTGACCTGTGTTTTTCTTTTGTTGCTTTGTGGTGGCTGTTTAGCGGAGTGGTTTTGGGGCCCTCCGTCCTGGACCCCCCGCCACCCGCCCTGGGTTGGTTGTTCTGTGGTTTTGTTTTGGGGTCGTTGGGAGTCGACCCTTAGAGGGGGGGTACTGTCACGGACCCGGTTCCGGGGACTCGGGGTTCGTGAACAGTGTGGACCTTTATTGTTATTAGTGTATTGGATGTATGTTTGCTGCACTGTGTTCTTGTGTTCAATGCTGGTGTGTGTATGTGTGTGAGGCTGGAGGATGAAGGACAGCCACCTGCAGGCCTGATGGGTGTGGCCCTGCCAGCTGCTGGTCACGCCTAGCTTACCACACACCTGCTTCTGATCAGGATCGTCGGGGGAGCTACTTAACAGAGCGATGGAGGTTCCTCCGGCGCAGGATCGTTGAGTTAGACTCCATGTCAGTGTTTCTAGTGTTGTTAAAGTGTATGCCTGCCGGAGTTGGTGCCATAACGGCTGTGTCTGTGTTTTTCCCCCAGGAGGACAGTGGAACACAGGACTGCAAGACACACGGGGTGTGTGAAGGCACAGGGGCAGAGAGCACGGGATACCAGCACTTGGGAGAAGACACGTCACGGGAGTCGAGGGAGCACTTTTGGAGATTTAATGTGTGGTGTACATTTACCTCACTGTAAATAAACCCACTGTTCATTCCATCAAGTCTGCGTTTTGGGTCCTTTCTCCTACATCCCCCACGGTCTGCCCTCCAGACCGTGACATTTTAGCCACCCTCTGTCTTCATACCCCCCTCCTGCCCTTTGAACACACACATGCTGGCATTTTTACATACCAACAAGCTCCTCTACTTTACTCCGTGTGCAGTATTTCACAGTCAAATCACGCAGAAATGCAGTGTAACTGTGCCAGTGTCAGCTATCATTCACTCACTCCCTCTTTGTCTTGCTCGCTCCACCCTTAAGCAGGCCTATTGAGCATTTAAGCTGTAAAAACAAAAAATACTCCACTATGAAAAATGTGTGCAGCAATTCCCGAATGGGTTGGTGTAACTTCAAGTTCAAAATTCCTCGCATACTTGAGCATCATCCACGAATGCTGACGCAGAATGAGATATCACTCAAGTCTTTTAAAAAAAAAACTTCCCTGATTTACAAGTTGACACAACAAGTTTACTGTAAATGATTTCTTGCTGTAGGTGATGATGCAACTAGGAAAATGTAAAGTGGAAAATACCTGTCCTCTCTGAAAGTGTGCAGTACCATCTGATTTTTATCAACCAGGTTTCTAAATCATGTATTATAACTGGATAAGAATATTATACAATTCCCCAACGGCTCGTATCAGAACAAATGACCAGACATCCTCCAGCTTCTGTCTCCTGAGGGGCACCAGACAGGGATGCCCACTCTCCCCTTCACTTTTTGCAATTTTTATCGAACCTCTAGCAGCAGCATTTAGACAGGCTACAACAATTAAGGGCATAAAATGTAAGAACATAGAACATAAAATCAGTCTCTATGCGGATGATGTGTTGCTTTTTCTGCAAAACACACAAACCAACCTCTCTGAGGTAATTACTTTAATAAACTGGTTTTCAAGAGTTTCAGATTATTCAATTAACTGGCCAAAATCTACAGTTCTCCCCATTAACTGCTCCTTCCATAATTCTTCCTCTGCCCCACTGCAATCCGGAAATATTAAATATTTAGGTATTAATGTCTCTCCTAAGCTTTCAGACTTAACTAAACTAAACCACATCCCACTTCTAAAGAAAGTAGAAGGCGATCTGACTAGATGGAAATCTTTACCCATATCACTCATGGGAAGGGTCGCCACTATAAAAATGATGATCTTGCCAAAAATAAATTACTTATTTTTGATGATCCCTAACAAACCATCACAAGATTGGTTCAGATCTCTGGATTCATATATTTCCAAATTCCTTTGGAAAGATAAACCCCCGCGTATTAGCTTAAAAACGCTACAAAGAACCAAGGATAGAGGAGGATTAGATCTGCCTAATTTTCACCAATACTTCTTAGCCAACAGGCTTCAGTTCATCTCAGAATGGTTAAAACATACCTTCTTAGTTGAGCCCTGGCTAGATGTTGAACAGGCACTATGCAAGGATCTAGAGATTTCAGACCTACCATTTATTAGCTCAAACATCAAAAGACATGAATGCTTTAAAAGTATCAACATCAGCTTTTCTCTAACAGCATGGTGGGAGTTTCTAAAAATAACGGAGTCTTCATTAATCCCATGCAAACGTACACCTATCTGGAATAACCCTGACATATTACAAAACAATAATATGATTAATTTCCCAGAATGGAGTTGTAAAGGAATTAAATACTTAGAACATATATTAGAGGGAACAGAATTTATTCCATTTGACAGACTAGTTGAACAATATGGGATCAACAAGACAAGGTTTTTAGAATATCAACAAATTAAATCCATAGTAAAAAAGAAATTTAACCTCAGTCAAGTTGAATTACAAACACCACTAAGTGCGGCACATTTTCTTACTCTTAAATCCCCCAAATTATTATCTAAAATATACAGAACACTTTCTAAATTAGATGAATCAATATCCCTTCCTACTGCAAAGTGGGAAGCAGATTTATCAGTCAACCTAGACCAAAACTTCTGGTCTCAGATTTGCTTAAAAACTTTTAAATTAATTAAAAATCCCAGTCTGCAATTAATACAATACAAAATACTTCATAGAGTGCACTATACAGGTCATCGGATGTTCAAGATGGGCTTTACATCTTCCAACAACTGCTCACACTGTCAAGGCAATACACCAGACAATTACATCCACGCTCTTTGGTTCTGTCCACCAGTGCAAAAGTTTTGGCGCGAGATATGTGAAGACTTATCAAAGTGTCTGAAATGTAACATTCCAACTTCCCCCTTAGTGTGTCTACTGGGCAGCTTAGATAATGTCACTTCAGAAAAGAATATAGCCCATATGATCTTCACTGCCCTATGCATAGCCAAGAAAACAGTCCTCATGAACTGGAAAAATAAAAATAATCTTAATTCTAACCAATATAGAAATTATCTATTAGATTACATTAGTCTTGACACAGCCTCTGCCACCACATTAGATCAATTGCTCTGGGCCCCTTTTATCAGCTCCATCACCTAGTGGGGGTGGGGGGTCATAGTTTGGTCCCGCCTTCACTGTTGTGATTGGTGAGGGGGTAGGGACAGGCTTAGGGCGTCGGGGGGTTCCCCGGAGGCATCTTCCTTGGGGAGCTCAACCCGGGGTAGCGGTCACGTCCGGTTGGGGGCTCTGTTGGCTCTCAGGTGACTGTTTCCTCGCGGCTGCGTGCAGCGGGGCTAGGGGAGGGTCTGTGCTGACGGACGTGGGTTACTGACCTGGCAACCTGGCTGCCCCTGGGTGGGTCCGGGATGGGCGTGAGGTTCTGGGGGCGCTCCGTCTCTGGGCTGGGGCCCGGGCCGGGCCTCGGGGGCTTGGGTCCTGGTTGGTGTGTTGCCGGGGTTGTGGGCGGGTGGGTGCATGGGGGCCCGGCCCTGGAGCAGGGTGCCGCCGGTGCGTCGAGCCGCCTGGGGGGCTCTTCAACTGGTGGGGGGGATGGTCACATCTTGCAGGAGCTTTCTTCTCTTCAGGAACTCTCTGCAGGAGGGGGAGATACAGGAGAGGTGGAGGAAGATCTCAGCCTGGGCGTTTACCGTCTTATGTAGTCTGGAAGATGTGTGGATGGTGGGGTGGGTGCAGTTTTCTCTGTGGTGGGGTTGGGTGGACTGTCCAGGGCTCTGTGGAGCCGGGGGGCGCTACTGCACTGGGCCCCGGTCTGATGGGCCTGGGCCCCCCTTCCCTGGCGGGTCGCGGAGGGTGGGAGTGCCTACTGGGGTCAGCGGGGGAGCTGGCCCCAGGGAGGGGTTACCTGCCCCTCCCTTCCTTCCCTCCCCATCTCCAGCTGCCTCCCTCTTCCCGCTCCTCCACAACCACCCACACATGCAGGGCCTTGGAGTGGGGGTATGTCACCAGGGTGCAGAGGAGGCTCCCCCCCCCCCCCCCCCCCGTCCCCTTCTGGCTGCCTCTGCCTCAATTTTATCCCACAACTTAGACATTCACATTATTCACACTCTCATTACACATACATATAGGATCTTGGGGGTGGGCACAATCACGGAGTCCAAATCACCATCAGGGTGTATACCTCACCCCTGACGTCGTTGCCCACCTCTCAATTTTAAATACACTTAGTCATTGAGGGCTAGCAGGAGGGACTATGCGCTTACCTGCTGCTCCTTGGCAGGTAGCTCCATGCCCTCCTGGGTTTTAATTGCACCTTAGAACACATATGCATCAACACTACAATGAGCGGGTGGAGGGAGGTTTGGAGTCTTCTCCCACCCCCATTCTCTGCGGCCTGCTGGAGCGGGAGGGCTAGTAGGAGGAGTTGGCCGTCCGACTGCGGTCTGGGGTGTGGGGCCTCCCTGCTGCTGCGGAGTCGGGGTGGTCTGCCTCTCCCCACCGCAGGGAAAAGGGTAACACCACCTGGGTCTGGGTGCAATTCCCCCCTCCAGGGGCAAGGGTACCTAGACCCGGTTTGTAGAGTACGCTTGGGGAGTGTGATTGTGTGTACAGCGTCTCTTTATGTCTGTCTCCACGTTGGTTGAGTGTGGAGTGAGTGCATATGAGAGCATGAGGGTGGGAATGGATGTTTGTGTCTGTGTGTGCCTGTATGTCTGTGTCTATATGTCAGGTTGGGTATCAGACGCCACCTCTCTGGGGACACCTCAGGCCCTCCAAGGTTTGGAGGCCTATCTCCACCCACCACCACTTCCCCTGCCGGTGGCGGACTCCCTCAGGTGTCGGTGTGTTGGTGGTTCTTTGTGTCTGGGGGTGGGCGTCCGGGTACACACCGGCTCACTCCTTGGCGGCCGCTTGTCGGGGCCTGGGGCCTGGGGCTCGCTCGGGCCCCTTTGGAGGTGGGGTGCCCCCGGCCTCTCGGCCTGGGGCTCGGTCACTCAGGCACAGCTGGGGGCCGGCGGAGCTCACGGGCGCGTCACTGCAACTCCCCCTGACTTCTGCTCCGCGGCTGCTGGGCGAGCCCTCATCTGGGACTCTCCTCAGCTCTTACTGGAACAGTGGCGCGGCTGCCCCTCTGTTGGTCTTCCATGGTCTCTTGTGTTCTGGGGGCCTCTGGATGTCTGGAGTTTTGATCTCCTCCATACCCGCTTCACACCCTGGAGGACGGGGCTGTGGCCCCCCCACACTCCCTAGCAGATCATTACATGGAGAAACCTTTGGAATGCAAGCATGCTGATCGACACAGGTATGCACACATGGGTATTCACAGACGCGGACTAAAGCTTTCTTGGCTGCTGCCTCAAAGCACACTGTGCGCTGTCTATCTTGCGTGCTGCACAATATCGTTTATTATTTAGTAAATATTGATATCTATGACTAGCTAGTTTATTGTGATGGTGCTTTGTTTTCTCTATTATTATGTTGCTCTTTGTTGTTTGCTGTCTCCTTTGTTTGTTCTTTTTGTTTTTTTGTTTTTTTTCTCCATACAGGTGACCCAGGAGTTCTTTTTTTTTTTCTCTCTCTTCCCCCCCCTTCTCACCGTCTCTTCTCCCCTTTGGTTTTCTTTCTTTCTCTCCCCCTCTTTCTCTCATTCATTCCCCCTGTCCTATTTATTAAAAAAAAAAAAAAAAAAAAAAAAAAATGACAAAGGATGAACTGAAGCTCTGCCATCACGTAATGTCGCATACTGCTGTTTCTGATGTCATTTAGGAAAACAACAAAAAAACAACAAAAAAAAACAACAAAAAAAAAAAAACAAAAAAAAAAAACAAGTTGACACAACAAGTTTACTGTAAATGATTTCTTGCTGTAGGTGATGATGCAACTAGGAAAATGTAAAGTGGAAAATACCTGTCCTCTCTGAAAGTGTGCAGTACCATCTGATTTTTATCAACCAGGTTTCTAAATCATGTATTAGCATGCAACTTCTGCCACGCCCTTTGCATTTCCAACACTGTTTCTGACAGAAGCCATCTCCACGCTGTTGTTGATATTTTTACTGTTACAGAGTGACAGTGATCTGATGTAATGTGTGTTTTTTCCCCAGGTAAAAGCAGTTCTAACCTAAAGTAATCTGCTTTGGTGTATGCCAACCACATATACCAAGATGGCAAAATGAATGTTGCCATGGGAACCTTTTGCCTGGCAACTCTAACAGCCTGGCAAATAGCCAAACTGTTGCTATGGCACAGCTGTCAAGCTACGTATACTGGGATTGGTGTGTGAGTGGCTGTTCATAATGCCTCCCATCCCAAGTTTCCAATCACATGCCTGATGAAAGAATGGATCTGATTGGAAATGAAGTACTTGGGTTTTAAAGGGGGTGGCTTTGTGGTGGTAGAGGGGTGTTTAACTGAAAATGAGCTTGGTCCATTTTTTCCCCCAAAAGCATCCTCATTTGAAATCTGATTGCATCTTAAGGTTTCATGATTTTATTTTGCATTTTGGTTTAAAATCACTTTTTAGACATCACAAAATATTTTGATGTTGGGTTTTCAGCTGCTGGTAAAATGCACCACAGGTTAAATTTAACTGAACTGTAGGACAAGCATTGTTTAATGTCTAATAAGTCAAAGACAAATATTTTAGACTCCTAAAGCTCTAAGGAGTTATTGCAATCCACTCTGCCTCTGGGCTAAAATTTGTAAAACAAAGTGGCGTGAGTATATGTTAATATATCTGTGAAGCCTGCCCTTTGGCTTACAGCCTTTCTAAATGTCATTTGAAATATGATGATAATGAATTAATTTTGTAAGTAATGCCAATGCCATCTGAGTGATCTCTTATTTACTAAAGATCCATACATTTCTAAATTAAAAAATAGATGTAATGACTATTGAGGATCTATATTTTTGTACAGATAACAGAGATGATGAAAGAGAGCTATTAGTCTGCCAGAGTGCAGATATTTCAATCCGCACACTTTACAGTGAGACTATACATAACTCAGGCTTTGGACAAAGATGCTTTTACTACTAAGTCCCTCAGGAGACTGAAAAGATTTGGCATGAGCCCCCGCATCTTCAGGACCTTCTATCGCTGTGCCATTGAGAGCATCCTCACTGGATGCATCACCACCTGGTACGGCAACAGCACCGCTTACAACCGTAAAGCTCTCCAGAGAGTAGTGCGGTGTTCTGAACGGATAATTGGAGGTGAGCTTCCCTCCCTCTAGGACATCTACAGGAAGCAGTGCCTGAGGAAAGCGGGGAGGATCATCAAGGACTCCAGTCACCCCAGCCATAAACTGTTCAGACTACTTCCATCAGGAAGGAGGTTCTGCAGTATCCGGTCCCGAACCCGCAGACTGCGAGACAGCTTTTTCCATCAGGCCATCAGACTGCTGAACACTTCATAGACACCTCACCTTCACTACTGGAACTTCAACATTATGCACTCTACACTGTATATAAATGCCACTGTTTTGCACATATTCAACTCTGTATATTTTATATATTTTATTTTATTGTTTACTCTATTTAATTTGTAAAATATGTATACATACACACACACACACACACACACACACACACACACACACACACACACACACGTAGAAAAACATATTTAGTATACACATCCAGTAATGCATACACTCTTATATTGTACATATATTTATTACTCTCAGATTTAACCATTCTTATATTTTGCTTGTTTTATGTTATTGTATTTTTGCACAACTCTGTTGCTTGTGAAGCTCACACACAAGAATTTCACTCGCATGTACTGTACCAATGTACCTGCACATGTGACGTGACAATAAAAGTGATTTGAAAGTGATTTGATTTGAAGTCTATACTCAGCTTTGAAAAACATCTTTCAGTTAGTTTATCACTTTAACTCTTTGCAACGCACCCTAAAAATGAATTCACTGGTAACTTTGCAGCTGTTTTACACGAGTTTAGAAAAATGTTAGGAGTGTCAGGATGGAACGTTGTATGAAAATATGCTTTTGCTCACATACAGCACACAACCCGAGATGGTTGACTTTACTACTACTGGACATGTTGCTCTGGCTTAGTCATAGAAACGTGCAGGAGGTAGAGCTGTGTCCGCTTTGCTCTGTGTAAACCAATCAGATCGGCACTATTCCCACCTGTACTCAAATAGATGCAACTGAACTTTACACATTATCGTCATCAGATAATATCAAGAAGAGTTCAGCATGGTGAAAAGAGATTAATTTGAATTCATGATCACAAATTATTTGGCTCTGTTTGCACCTGTTTTAATTGATCTGCCCTTCACTGACAGTGTGCAGTTTCATTTTAATGGGTAGGTAAAAGTATCTTTTATTTGTATTCTTTAAAGCAAACTGCTATTAACAGAGATTCTTTTAGTTGAAAACCTTAATTTAATTTACACAGGAAATTCTGTTGCATTTTCCTGCAGTGTTAACATCTTTTTATTCTGTTAAGTGTGGGCTTGTTTTACAGAAAAACATAATAAGGCAAATTAAAAAAGAAATGTCCTTGTCTTTGAGACTACTACCTGGTATGACTGAATAATCAAAGGCCTGATAATAAGTGAATTATTTTCTCTTTGATATTCTTGTATTACAACCTGCTACAGGTATCAGCTAATAATCTGTCAATATTTAATTTGGCTGCCTAACAAAAGAACAAGAACCGCAACAAATGAAATGTGTACAATAACATATTGTTTAAATATGAGTATGAATATGTGTGTAAGTGCGTGAGAAAGCCATCCATTCACAAGAGGCCATTATTTCTCCACAGAAATCTGTAAAATTTCCTACTGAGATTTTTACCTTGAGGTCGCTGTCATGTCGACGTTCTGGATCTTCCTTTAGACTTGAACCGAAAAGTAACTGAAAAACACAAAGAAAACACAGATGGTATCAAGGTTAGAGTGAGTAAAACTGGCCTTGTGAATTAAAAGACTCCTGTTTACACAGGAGGTCACAGGTTCAATGTCAGCAACAGCTGAAGAGAGACTGGACAACCTACCAATTTAATGTAGCAGATTAAAACAAAATGAGCACGGTCACTACTGAAGCAGTACAAAATCTGAAAAAAGATTATTCAATTATTTCGTTTAATTACACCACTCAAACAAAATAACTACAAAGGGAAAGCACACCATTTTTTGTGTATGTTGACACAATTTTAATTTTCATTAAGGATTTTAATGTCAGTATTTAGACATAAAAATAACAAGGGAAAGGTGATCCAAATATTCAGCTCAGGGGAAATCAAAAGGTGCATAAACTGAGAGAGTAAAAACAAAATGACACAATCAAATGATCAGTTTATTACCACTTAAAACATCATGACACGAACCTGTATCTAAGTTTTACAATAACTCTGACACATGGAAAAACACATGGAAAACATGAGGCTTAAAGTGCAAAAACCAATTCATGCATCTCAGTTAATTTCATTATATTTAGTCTGATTTAAAAGAAAACTGTTTATTGCTTTTTGAATGCTTCCATTTAATAAATGATTTGATATTTACTTACTGTGAGTTTTTGCTATGAGGGAATTACTCAGAAAGGGATAATGCTTTTAGATGCTATCATATCAGTGTTTTACTGCTTACAGCTAACATGGAAAGGCATCACTGTTAGAAACACTGTAACCTAAATTGCGTTTTATGCTTATTTTTCTAAGATTTTTTATTTTTAAATAAACATATCAGGGTGCTCAAGTCTTGATGTTTGAAGGCCATCTCAGTGCACACATGCGTTCTGCAGTATGGACAAAGCAATGCACCAGCTTGAAGCGCTAAGCCTCCTGCTCCGGTTTGATAAATATAACTTCAAAAGAAGCAGCCAAACGGCTTTAGCTGGCCGACTGCACAATGAGCATAATAACTCCCCACCTCCTGGGAGCTCCAGCCTAGTTCATTTACCCTTCCAGAGCGCTGCCAGGTCAGTATGTGCACATGTGTCTTTGTTTCACTGCAAGCCTCTTGGAGGCTCCCCACCTTCTGTTCAGTACAAAGCGGATGTATAGAGGAACCTTTTGGACCTAATTTTTTTTACAGAGGAAATGCAGTCCCCCCCTTTACTCTCCTCTCTTCTATTTGCCCCTCACATGTAATGCCTGATTGACCACAGAGCCCCTTAAAGAGGTCAAAGGGCAGACAAAACAGTCTGGTGTCATGACAACCTGTGTGCCACCAACCAGAATGTCGGGGTAGAGGAGGGGGATCAAATGGGCTGTCAGTTAAACCTCTTAAAATGCAGCTTTGTGTTTAGGCTAATGTGTGGGCAACATACAAACACGTAATGCACCTGCACTGTGAAATGGACCCTCCTAATTTGCACTCCACAGCCCGGAATAATCAAGCCAAATCCCCCAGTGCAATGCAGTTAAGTGTAGTACCTATCAAAGTGTCACATGACGCGCACGCTGCAGTGATGTGTCGGACTGCACGTGCACACGCTTGTAAGTGTGTGTGTTATTTGTGCGCATGGGAAACATTCCTGTGTAAAAGGTTCTTTGTGACCGCTCAATGCAGTGGCAGTGCATACGTGATGGGGGAGGGGTGCTAACGGATAAATGGGAGGCAAATGCATTCAGATCAATATTGAGCTGAGAGAGGGTGAGTGGGGTTGCGAAGGGAGAGTGGAAGGTGGTGAGTAGAAAGGGTGGGACCATGGAGCGACTGATTAATCATTCCTGTATTGTTATTGACTTTCTGTTAAAGGGAGTGCGTCAGACTCTGAATTATGTCCCTATATATGTGTGTGTGTGTGTGTGTGTGTGTGTGTGTGTGTGTGTGTGTGTGTGCGTGTGTGTGTGCGTGCGTGTGTGAGCGTGGCTTTACTGTATTCATTGAAAGCACAAAGTCATCAATTACAGACTTCGACTTCCAAAGGGTTGGCACCATTACTGGTCTAGCTGCGCTCTGACTAGCTTTTGCATTCCTAGTGTTCAGTAACAACTTTTGGCCGTTGGTTCACAGAGTCAGCACAATAACTGTGAAGGATTTAATTATTCATGTTTTGTAAAAAGAGCTAATATGCTGTTCCATTTTGAACATGAACAGGAAAGTGAAGGAGGTGAACAGGAAATCCCATGTGAGGAGTTAATGAGGAGCTGTCGAGTGAACAGACACAACAGAGCGGGAGGCAGGCGGGGAAGCAGCTACATGTGGAGGAGGGGCAAACACTGCCCTGACATCTGACCCTCTGACTGTGACCTTGTTCACTGTCTGAAAGGGCAGAGACTGGACACCCCTCAACATGAGCCACGTGCGAGCAATATTTTAAACGATTCGCTTTCAATAATTCTTTAAAAATAGCCAAAGGTTGGAACCAAAACCCTTATTTAAATAAATAAAACTGACATAATTAGTTTGCAATTATAACCAAGATACTAACATCAGATGATGCCAGAGGCAGTATTTCCTCTAATTATGACCCTTTTGAAAAACAGCAGCTTGTCAGGGGATGGAGGGCTGAGCTAAGTGAATGAAAACCCTATTCAGTGTTACCTTGAACTTGAACAATAAGTCTGGTGTTTGTGCTGGGGCCACTTCCTGACCCTTCCATCTCTCTGTGGAAGCAGCCAACCAAAGCTTCTCCTTTCATCTTACAGATGTGACCCTGATGACCTACTGACCAAAGAACAGGCAGCTACTGCAGGTTTTAACTCAGCTACAGACTCCTTGATCCTAAACATTTTTGTACTTACACAATTCTTAATGTATGGATATTAGTTTGGCTACTACTTGGCTCTTAAACTGACAACCTTTTGTGCTAAGGAATCACAAGGTTCATTTTCTAATGATACATTGAACAACACTGAAATTTTTCTTGTTTTCCACCACTTCAACGACTGCACCTCCTCCCATTGTCTAGCATTAAACCCTTTCTTCCCCCTCAGACACTTTCTGTCTCGCTTTATCACCCACTTGTCTCTACCTCTCAGACAGCATGTTTCTTTACACCTTCATCTTTCTTTTGCCTTCTATCGTCATGTTCTCTCCCCTCCTCCCTGTTGTATTCTCTCCTCTTCCCTGCCTGGCACCAGAGAGCTGGCACGCTCAAGGGAGTCGTTGTGTGACGACACCTCATTGCAGAGTGCGTGTATCACTGCAAAGTGTAAAGAAGAGCCTTGTGAATGCCATCAATATGCTTACAGAGGACACACAGTGACACGTTAAACCACTATCAATAAACAACATATGCTTTTAGCATTTGTGTCTCATGCATATTTTTTACTTGAATTTAAACGCTTCTTGTCAGTATGAAACGGGAGCTAGCTTAAATTAACTTAAAACAGAATGGAAACAGCTAATCGAGCTTTGTTAGAAAGATTACATACCAGCACACAAGATAATACCAGGGCTCAGTAAACATAATGTTCCATTTGATTTTATTTATATACAATTAGGTGCTGGTAGGAGCCAGACGAGACTTTTTAGCATTATATTTATTGGACAGCCATGAGAGTGGTGCCAGTTTTGTCATCTCTTGAAAAAAAGTATCTTATTATATTTTCAAAAATGTGCAACTACACTTTTTTAAACCTGGTTTGTAGTTGAATCAATTTATGTGATATGCAGTTATGTGGAAAACTAAGTAGACCCTGAACGCTTCCATAACAATTAACATTTTAATAGACTATAGAAATGTCATGGTTCTACCTATGTCGCTGCCCTATGATAGCTGGAGAGGGTACAGTCTCCACAACCCTTAATTGGGTAAGTGGTAAAGAGAAATGATGGATGGATGAACAGGATGAACAGATGGATGCTAATCAAGTAAATTAGATAAACTGATCATCTGCAAGTGTCATCACTTCTATAAAAAAAGAATTTTGGGCAAATTTGCTGGTCTGCAGCTTCCAAGTGTGTGCTAATGCAATGCCACAATCTTGCAGGAAAGATTGTGAAAGCAAAATAATTTCAAGGTCAAGTTGTACAATACTCAGAGAACTTTTGAAAAACCCAAGAGCTAAATCCCTGACTCTCAGACTAGAGGCAGTCAAGTTCAGCATGTCACATTTGGAAGTTTATTGCAGTAGAATTAGAAAAAGATTGACAACTGTGGCTTGCTTGGAAAGGTTACAGAAGAATGCATCTTTTCTTTAAAAGGACATGACACCATGTTTGGTGAAAACCAGGCATAACAATCCAACTGTTAGGTACAGCTGTGACAAGGCAAGGATTTTAATTCCAATTGTATTTATTTATTGTCAAATGACAACAACTGTTGCCTGAAGGGGTTTTATATTGTAAGGCAAAGACCCTATAATAATACAGAGAAAACCCCAATAATCATATGACCCCCTATGGCCAAGCACTATGGCGATGATTTAGGCTTGTTTTGCAGCCACATGAACTGGGCACCTTACAGCCATTGAGTTGACCCTGAACTCTTCTGTACACTATAGTGTCCTAGCCTCAAATGTGAAGCCATCTGTCCAACAGCTACAGCTTGGTTAAAACTAGGTCATGCAACAGGACAGTGATGCTAAGCTCATAAGAAAATGCCTGAAAAAGAAAAGAATCAAGGTGTTGTAATGGCCCAGTCAAAGTCCAAACCTTAACCTGATTGAAATGTTGTGGCAGGACCTTAAGAGAGCTTTGTATAAACAAATGCCTGCAAACCTCAATGAATTAAAGTATCATTGTAAAGAAGAGTGTGCCAAAATTCCTCCACAATGACGTGAGAGACTGATAAAGTCATGCAGCAAACACTGTGAGCTACAGAATCATGGGGTGTACTTTGTTTTGTTTTTTTTACAAAGTCTTGTGAAAACTTTCTTTTTCACATGACTGTTTGAACAGATGATACCGGATGACATCAACAAAGCCAGTTCCTCAGGAACCTACTCCATAAATCATACATGACTGATGTACTGAAGAGGAGCCAGCAGGAGAGCCCTGCACTATAGCATTATCAACACTCACTCACAGTTTCACTATCGCTTGCTTTTTACCCAACCCCCAACTCCTGAGGCTCTAACACACATCTAAAGAGTCAGAGAGGAGACGTGCAGAGGATCAAAACTTGAGGCAGAACACAGCAGATAAAGATGTGCATCAAGAATGAGACAGTGGTAGGAACGTGTTGATAAAGATGTGACAGAGCTGGATAGGAAGAAAAATGAGACAGACAAGGGGGAAGAGGGGGAAAGAGAGGATTGAGACAGTTAGGGGAGGTAAGAAGCAATGCTGTGACCTACTAATGCAGAACTGAGGAATTCTCACTGCTGACTCCAAACACATTCCTACAGCTTGCAAATATTAACCCCCACCTTACCACCTCTGCTTGCTTTTGAACACAGAAGGCAGCCACCTGGCCCGTATATGAGGAAACTATTCATTCACATTAGAATAGTATAGAATAGAATAGAATTCAACTTTATTGTCATTGCACATGCACAGGTACAGGGCAACGAAATGCAGTTTGCATCCATCCAGAAGTGCTTTAGTGATATAGATATATTACAATATATATTAGCAATAATATAGATATGTGAGTATATTACAGAAATGGGTCTATTATGGTGTGTTATAATGTACACGGTATGAAGTATGTTGTGAATATTCTATAACTATAAGTATGTACAGGCTGTAGTGAGTACAAGCTATGTACAGGCTATGAACAGGATATAAATATGAAAAACTATACAGAATATGAAATAAATAACTTTACAGAAATCTGAGATATACAGCTATACAGAAATGGGAACTGTGCAAGTTGTAAACAGTTGTAGGATTAAAAATTATCGAATGTACAGAATGATTATTTACACAGAGCTATACAGTAGTGCAGTTAAGATAAGTGAGATATAATTCCTACAGAGGCTATATAAAGTGCTAGTGGTTGTGAGTGGTGGTGGTTCAGTCCAGGTTAGCCAGGTTCAGAAAAGATTCTGACACACTAATAGGTGGGAGGACAAAAAATGAAAACACCCTCCACCCAGCGTGACACAGGCTCACTGTCCTCTCTGTGCTCCAATGCACAAAAATCAGGCAACACCATGGAGGCAAATGTACCAGAAGACTCATTTCACAATACCAGAATATAAAGAAGAGCTAAATAAGCAAACACATGTTAAGTGTATACAATTTTCTGTTAGTCTCATTGAGTTGAGAGAGAGTCATGTTACATATTATCATATTTTATTTAAATTCTTAAATTCAACGTGTTTTATAAAAGCCATAAAAGAGGTGACTTATACCAAACACTAAAAGATTGTAACAGTAGCCACTGAAGTTAGAGGCTGATATGGATTCTGAAATTAATTAAACATACATTTTTAAAGAGATGTTACTAACATATGTGCTAAGCAATTGAGAAAAAAAGCAATCATGATGATTCTAAACTATATGCACATCTCAGAAGAAGGAGTGCAGTAGGAGTGAATTTTTCTAGGCCTACAGTTCTCTACTGCACTCCATGTTAAGGCTTTACTGTTTAATGGGTACAGCACTATCGCCTGTACCAAGCTCCTGGGTTCAAAGAAACTTCCTGTACCCGTTCCTTTTCAAGTGTACAAATGAATAATAATAATAATAATAATAATAATAATAATAATAATAATAATAAAATATATGAATAAAGAACCCCTGTACCTGCACATTTTTAAAGGTCAGCTACATTAAGGTACAAATTTGCCACCAGAGGTTCAAGACTGGGCTCTGTGAGGTACAAATAAGTAAAAGCACGCAAGTACGGTTGCAGCACCTTAAAGAATGCCACTCCAGTGACAAGCCATGGTTCCCCCTAAAATACAAGAAGGTACTTTATGTTCTAGGAGTATATATGCTGGCACCATGATTGCTTTTTCACTGTAGCTGTACTTCAGATAATCTTTTTTTAAACTGCTGTTACTTCTAAGCAAAATATCAATGTTAGCTATTAAAAATAACAGCAAATGAGTGCTATCAGCTCCAGTTAAGCATTGAATATAAACAGAAAGTGCACTACCCCGCTTAATAAAAAAAAAATCCCTGCACTGAAGATTTTACTTGCATGGAAGTACAACATATTTTAACAGTGTATTCATTTATATCAATTTGTATAGCATTGCCTGATGGATATTTAGGTGTTAATGTGTAATTAACGTGCAGTTGGTTAATGTGTATGGTATAAAAGATTGAGCCTTTTATTGCATTCAATATACGGCATTTGAACATTTACACATTTCAACAGAGACAAAGCATCTGCAGTAATAAACCAGCTTGAATGTATATGAAACATTGCTAGGCAGCTGAAAATAATTCAACCCATGCATTTTTTAGAGGTAGAAAATTTTCTTTTACAAGGTCAGTTAGAGATTTAAACTGGTGCAAAAACTTGCATCCTATGCAACAGAGAGCTTCGTGCCAATAAAGGAGGAGGGCCCTATGGATGTCCAGATGGAGCTCTCGCAGCTCCGGCCCCATTTCAGCCCCATATCCTAGAGAAGGCAGACAAACACTGATGCAACTGGAACACTGAGTCCAGGGGGAATAGTTCTCACTCAGACCGTGAGAGAGCATTAGTACATCTACAGCAGTCACGTGGTTCAGCGCTTTCTCACGCTGGGCCTGGCTGCCTGTTGTGTGTGGCCCTTTTTCCTATCTCTTTCACACCAGAACTACATAATTGATAGCGAAGGCCAAGTTATGTTTTATAAAGTGAAACACATGAATGGCTTCCTCTCCACTCTAATGTTTAGATATACTCGGGTAAGTAAGTGGCAGCCTCAAGTTGAGAGGTTTTAAATAACTGATAGGTTCTTTGTCACTTCAAAAAGCCATGGCAATCCATTATTTCTGCCAAAGGATTCAGTATGGCAAGACACTTCTGTGGCCATGTAGTCAGCGTCGAAACTGCTTATTTGCTCTGAGTGTTGAAAAGTGATAATTAGTGCTTAATTAGCTTTTTTTTTTTTTTACAGTTTCCTTATTTTTTAGTTTGGCATAACATGATTAAAAATAAAATATACAACCCACTGATGTATTAGTACCAAACTCAAAATGTGGGTAAATCAAGCTCCAAGGAATTTATCATTAGTGTAAATAATGTCTAAATAATCCTACGTAAAGGGCAAGAACAACAACAACAAAGAAAATCGCTATAATAATTCAAAATGATGCACGGATCCCAAATATCATCATCCCCCGTGCACCGTGTATACCACACAGCTACACTTTGTGATGTACAAGCTGAAGTGCCACTCACTAATGCAGGAATTAAGGTCAATGAGCTGTACAATTATCCAAATTATTTCTGTGATTTTGCTGTACGTTTTGGTTACACTGGAGTTGAAGTTGTTGCTGCTTAATACAAACTAAATCAGTAACTGCACTGATAACGATTAGACTTCTTAGATATGAATATTTGTGAGGTTAATGAAGTTTTCAATTATAGTAAATTGAGTATGTTGTGGTTTTAGATGTTTCGGCCACACTATACAGTTGACAGCTTAGGCAACATTTTGACTATGCTTTGATATTTAAATCCACTACTGGGAAAACACCTGCCACAATAATTATTGTGAAAATAAGCTATTTACTATTCTCTTATGTGTTTCTTTTACACTAAATCTAACTCTCATTATGCAGTCAAATGCCTGAATATGGGGGTATTTTGTGCCTTCATTTTGTGATAATACAAAAGATTTTATACTTTTGGCCAATAATGCATGGTACGTAAACTGGTATTCCAAAGCATTAAATTGGGTATCTAGCAGTGAGTTTTTGGTGCAACCATTAGCACACTCTCCGTTTTGGTTCTCTTCCGGTCAATCAAAGGGATTTCTCATATCTACTACTCTATATCCATCTCCCAACTATGAATTTAGAAGGAAAATGAATAAAGATTTGCTCAAATTTAACTGGGCATGGTGATTTGGTGATTGATCTTCATTGTTCCATTGCTACAACCTGTACAAACCAGCCACCAAGGTCGGCGGCCTGTTAGTTTTGTACCAACACTAAGTCTTGGTTTAAATCAGATGTATTCAGATCAACACTCGGAACTGCGATCGTCCCCCTATTCAAACTCTAATCCTAGTCACGAAAACCTTTTTACTCCCCTTTGTCAAATGGCACACCCTTGCACAGAGACTCACTATCTGTGCGTTTTGGAATGAGCGCCTGGATCATATTTTCTTCAAAATGGACAGGATGGATTGTTAAGAATATATTTCAAAGACGAGGTTATATTATAGATTTCCAATATGACAGTAACTTGTCAAAACTACCTAATGAAGGCGAGGCCATGAACAAACAGCG